>NC_135232.1:571427230-571733480 GCF_051348905.1 Ranitomeya variabilis
GGGGGCGGGGCTTCGTGCCGAGCGGCTTCGCCGCTGCGGCGATCCCGCC
The DNA here is from genome assembly GCF_051348905.1 of Ranitomeya variabilis. Classification (NCBI taxonomy): domain Eukaryota; kingdom Metazoa; phylum Chordata; class Amphibia; order Anura; family Dendrobatidae; genus Ranitomeya; species Ranitomeya variabilis. The sequence continues at coordinate 571,427,280 of NC_135232.1, forward strand.
GGCAAGCCGTACCGTGGAGCCATACCCTAAGGCTGCTATTTGGCCGTGAATTGCCAACTCAAGCAACAGGACCACAAAATCATGATCTGAGGGCTCCAATTGGGATAAAGAGGAAGCCCCCACACTCTGTTAACCATTTACATGATGTAGTCACTATTGACAGCCGCATCTAAGGGGTTAAACAGATTTGGACGGTGCAAACACTGATCGTGGCTGATGCAGCAAGTTGTCAGCTATAGTGTACAGCCGACAGCTGCTGGATTGTCATCTGTATGGGGAGGCTAGACTCTTATATCTCAGGTCAGTTAAAAGATGTATTGGCGGCCATTAAGGTTAAAGCCAAAAAGTTGCCATTTGAAATGACTTTAGCTTTGTGCCATGTCTGCGATCTGCTTTTTTTTCTACAAAATTAAACAACTGAATGAACATCCTCCAAGGCCGGTGATTCCATAATTTTTGCCAGGTGTTGTAGCTAAAAATGTTTCAACGCGGAGCTATAAGGACACCGAAACTGTTAGACAGGTTGTTTCATCAGTGGTAATTACATATGACTGCCACAATATAGTCATTAGAAAAAATGAAATTCCAATGAAAGAATGAATAAATGAACTGCCAAATTCAGCTTTACTACTCATGAGATTTTAACAGTTCTATAAAATGTTAAAGGCACAACTAATTAACTTCAGTCATTCTTTAAAAAATTGTGAACTTTTTAAAAATTGTTATATTATCATTATATAACTGCAGGGGCAGAAACATTCGTGAGGTTGGTGGAAGGATGGGATCGATGTGCTGGAAGACTGGAGATCCTCACAAATAATACATGGAGCAGAGCCTTCAGTGACCAATGGGGCGACAATGAGACCCAAGTTGTGTGCAGAGAATTACATTGTGGTCAGGCAGTGGATTCATTTATTGTCACAGAATCAACCGCAGTCAATGATCTTGTGCATCTCAGTGGAAAATGTCAAGGAAATGAGACCCAACTATCAGATTGTTCTGTTGTTTCATCAGATATAAAGACATGGACACATCATGGAAAAGGTCTAGAAATCATCTGCTCAGGTATAATCATTACTGTAATCATTACAATAGCTGCTTGTTCTTTGAAAAGCAATTTATTACTAACAGCATATTTACACAAGTGAAACCTAAGGGACAAAGGTCCAAAGAAAGAGAAAAGGGTGGTAGGTGAGGGTAATTGAAGGTTGAAAATGCCTATCTAGCATGGAATGCTACCTTTATGTCAGCCACACAGGTAAGCGGAGCTCATACATTGCACATCCCTGTAACACCTCCAGATATTATCAGGTCAATGTGTTTGAGTTCTTCAGGAACAAGCACAGAGCTGTTGATGTCCACACTCTTCTGACACTGAAGGAGAGAAGAGTGCGTTGGATACCGTACACTGTCATTAACCATGGGGATTCCAGGCTATTATTACAAAAAATCCCACTTTATTGGATCACAGTTCAGAGTACTCCTTCCTCAGATATAACACAGAAGGAACTATCTGCTCCCTTCATACGATGGAATTTTATGTGTATGAAAATATGCAGTTATATAGAAAAAACATGTACATACATATATAGAAAAATATAATACAATATAAACAAATGTATAAAAAAGTATCTAAAAATAATAAAATTAAAACATTGCTATGGAGTCGCAAAATCATGAGTAGATAATTTAAATATTCATTATGTTTCCTGATGAACTAATTTGTGGAATTTATTTTGGTTTACATGTGGGATTTTTTTCCAGTATGGTTAACTGTAAATTCATAGCCTAATTAAACTTGTCTTAAGTTGTCTTAATCAGCTATAATGTATTACGAATAGTGTTTTATACCATGTTGTATTGATAAAACTTACAGTTAGGTCCATATATATTTGGACAGAGACAACATTTTTCTAGTTTTGGATATAGACAATACCCCAATGAATTTTAAACAAAACAATTCAGATGCAGTTGAAGTTCAGACTTTCAGCTTTCATTTGAGGGTATCCACATTAAAATCGGATGAAGGGTTTAAGAGTTTCAGCTCCTTAACATGTGCCACCCTGTTTTTAAAAGGACCAAAAGTAATTGGACAGATTCAATAATTTTAAATAAAATGTTCATTTTTAGTACTTGGTTGAAAACCCTTGGCTGGCAATGACTGCCTGAAGTCTTGAACTCATGGACATCACCAGTCGCTGTGTTTCCTCCTTTTTGATGCTCTGTCAGGCCTTCACTGCGGTGGTTTTCAGTTGCTGTTTGTTTGTGGGCCTTTCTGTCTGAAGTTTAGTCTTTAACAAGTGAAATGCATGCTCAATTTGGTTGAGATCAGGTGACTGACTTGGCCATTCAAGAATATTCCACTTCTTTGCTTTAATTAACTCCTGGGTTGCTTTGGCTTCATGTTTTGGGTCATTGTCTATCTGTAGGATGAAACGACGACCAATCAGTTTGGCTGCATTTGGCTGGATCTGAGCACACAGTGTGGCTCTGAATACCTCAGAATTCATTTGGCTGCTTCTGTCCTGTGTCACATCATCAATAAACACTAGTGACCCAGTGCCACTGGCAGCCATGCATGCCCAAGCCATCACACTGCCTCCGCCGTGTTTTACAGATGATGTGGTATGCTTTGGATCATGAGCTGTACCACGCCTTCGCCATACATTTCTCTTTCCATCATTCTGGTAGAGGTTGATCATGGTTTCATCTGTCCAAGGAATGTTCTTCCAGAACTGTTCTGGCTTTTTTAGATGTTTTATAGCAAAGTCCAGTCTAGCCTTTTTATTCTTGATGCTTATGAGTGGCTTGCACCATGCAGTGAACCCTCTGTATTTACTTTCATGCAGTCTTCTCTTTATGGTAGATTTGGATATTGATACGCCGACCTCCTGGAGAGTGTCGGTCACTTGGTTGGCTGTTGTGAAGGGGTTTCTCTTCACCATGGAGATTATTCTGCGATCATCCACCACTGTTGTCTTCCGTGGGCACCCAGGTCTTTTTGCATTGATGAGTTCACCAGTGCTTTCTTTCTTTCTCAGGATGTACCAAACTGTAGATTTTGCCACTCCTAATATTGTAGCAATTTCTCGGCTTGTTTTTTTCTGTTTTCGCAGCTTAAGGATGGCTTGTTTCACTTGCATGGAGAGCTCCTTTGACCGCATGTTTACTTCACAGCAAAACCTTCCAAATGCAAGCACCACATCTCAAATCAACTCCAGGCCTTTTATCTGCTTAATTGAGAATGACATAACGAAGGGATTGCCCACACCTGTTCATGAAATAGCCTTGGAGTCAATTGTCCAATTACTTTTGGTCCCTTTAAAAACAGGGTCGCACACGTTAAGGAGCTGAAACTCCTAAACCCTTCATCCAATTTTATTGTGGATACCCTCAAATGAAAGCTGAAAGTCTGAACTTCAACTGCATCTGAATTGTTTTGTTTAAAATTCATTGTGGTAATGTCTGTAACCAAAATTAGAAAAATGTTGTTTCTGTCCAAATATATATGGACCTAACTGTATAATCTAGCACAGATTTCATAAGTCTATACATTTACATTTAGCCATATTAGAAAAAATTTCCATATGAATACCAAACAGATTCGAGAATTTAGTTAATCGAGAAGCATGTTTTATTTTAAAATTATCTACTCATGTGCCAGAGTGATTGAATGAAAGTGTTGAGAACACAAGGTAGCAGTAATTTTTTTTCAGAAACTATTTTTTTATATGGTAATATTTTAGTTATATTATGTTTAAATTCATTTTTTATAAATATATTTATACATTTTTATATAAAACTTATGTATGCACCTCTCTTTTTTGTGTAACTGCATTTTCATATGTAACTAATTGTTCATAATCCTAATAAGTAATAACATTTTTTATATTTCCTCTGGTCCTCAAAAATAAAAGGAGGAGGTAGTTCCTTTTGTGTTATGTCCTTTCTGTACTTTCCTGATGGTGGCACTCTTAGTTACAGAATGGAAGATAGACAGGGATCATTTACTATCATGGCCACAGGGGTTCTCTTCTGAGGTCATCTTCTTATAAATGTAGTATTGAATTTAGAAAAGATATTCTTGACAAATGCTCAAGGCTAACTATGTAGTCCAAGCACTGGTATGTCTATTAACCCCTTTATGACAAATGATGGACATAGCATGCCATGAGCCGGAGTCAGTTTCCACAGCATGACATGCTATGGAACCACTGTAGTGTCGACCAAGGAAAGCAGGTGCAAACTGTACCAGCAGATGAACACAAGAGCACTTACATGTGCGGACTAGACCGATTGAGGAACAGTAGAGAACTGCTAGGTGCAGAGTGGACCAGTTGATGTACAGATGAGTGCTGGCATGGCTCATAGACAGGCAGGCATGGCTGATAGACAGGCAGGTGGACACGGCTGATAGATAGGCAGGAATACAGGAATATGAGCACTGGGACCAGAGAACTAACTAAGTGTTTACAAGCAGACTTACAACAATGCAGAGGCACCTCCATGCTGGAGGAAGTGCCTTAAATACTAAGTGTCCTCCAGCCATTGGCTGGGGACACTTTAGGAGGGCGCACATGTGGTGAAGTGTGTGTGCCATAAGCACAGTGGCTGGGGACCTGCGTGTGGCAGCTACAGACCCGGAAAAAGGCCGCAGAGCAGGACGGGGCCGTGGTGGTGAGTACACTGGTGTCTATGCCAGGGGAGGGGGCACAGACAGAGACATTAGAGCTACAGCACCCCTTTTATGCCCCCTCTTTTTCAAGCATGTAATTAATGTTTCCAGGAGTAGAGGGGCATAGATGTTATTCCTCGGCTCCTGGACTTCTCCTCAGGAACGAACCCCTTCTAATCCACAAGACAAAAGGTCTTTCCTCTTACTCTCTTGGTGGCCAGACTGTTCTCGACCTCAAAAAACTTTTCAGTGCTGACTGGAGCAGGAGTGCTACCATGATCTTTGAAGAAAGAACTAAGGATGATAGGTTTGAGAATAGACACTTGGAAGGAATTGGGGATTTGTAAGGAGACCGGGAGTTTGAATTTGTAGACTACTGGATTAATTTGTTTCAACATCTCAAAGAGACCGATGAAGGACCCAATTTGTATCACGATATCTTCAGATGGAAATACTTAGACGACAGCCAGACCTTATCTCCAGGATAAAACAGGGGCCAGACATCTCTTGTCAGCATGTTTTTTCATCCACTCAGAGGATTCAATAAGGATAACTTGGTGTCCCCCCAAATCTCCATAAAACTCTTGACAAGGGAATCAGCAGCAGGAATATTGGTGGGGGTAGACACAGGAAACAGGATTTTGGGATGTTGACCATAAACCACAAAAAATGGAGATTAGGCAGAAGATTCACTTAAAAGGTTATTGCATGAGTATTCGGCTCTAGGCAGGAGTTCAACCCAGTCACTGTGGTGAGCATTAGCAAGGAAATTATTCCGGATCTGATTGACCCGCTCCACCTGGCCATTGGACTGAGGATGATAGGATGATGAGAAATCGATGGTAAGATTCAGTAACTTACAGGTGGCCCTCCGGAAACAAGAGGTAAAATGGGATGCCTCCATCTGAGACAATGTGGAGCGTTAGAAGGAGAAAATATATAGAGTAAATTGTTTTGCTAGCACTGATGCAGATGGAAGGCTGCGTAGCGGAGTGAATCAAGCCATCTTGGAGAAATGATCCACGACCAGCCAGATGACTGTACTCCTGTCTGATACTGGCAGATTGGTGATGAAATCCTTAGCAATGTGCTGCCAGGGGGCAGATGGCATTGGCAAGGGAAGCAATTGATCAGTTAAAAGCTGCTTCGTAGTCTTATTTTGTGCACATGAGGGACAGGCAGGGATGAAATCATTACGTAGGGTCGGCCACCAAGAGTGATGGGAAATGAGGAGAGCTGTCTTGTTCTGTCCTGCATGGTTCGCCAACTTAGACAAGTTACCTCAGAGAAGCTGCTTTAGCTACAAAAGTCTTACCTGAGTGAAGATGAGACAAGTCCAACAGAGTGACTGTAATTATTTTGGAGTGTGTTTAAGCTCCCCCTACTGGTCGGATGCCTGGAAGGATCTGGAGAGAGCATCCGCTTTGACATTTTTATCAGCCGGACGAAAATGGAGATTGAAGTTGAAGCGAGCGAAGAACAGCAACCACCTGGCTTGTCGAAGGATAAGTCGCAGTGTGGATTGCAGATAGCCAAGATTATTTTGATTAGCGTATATAACCACAGGACGCATTGATCCTTCAATGCAAGTATCGCCACTCTTCCAGAGGCAACTTATTCGCAAGCAGTTCTCTTTCCTATTGAATAACTGCATTGAGGTGCAGAGAAAATCTTAGAAAAGAATCCACAGGTCACCTTGTGACCGGGTGATGACTTCTGAGTAAGAAGGGCACTGGCTCCTGAGGAGGAAGAATCCACCTCCAGAAATAATTGTTTTGTTAAAGGTTAGACTGCTGCAGCACAGTACCCGGGGAAGGCCTGTTGAGGGATATGCATTTTCTGCTTCTGATGTCCACTCCTTAGAATTGGACCCCTTGTGGGACAGGATAGAAATAGGAGCAGTCCGAGAGGAGATATTTGTAATGAATTAGTGATAGTAGTTTGTGAACCCGAGAAACCGCTGGATAGCCTTTAGTCATTCTGGACGGGGCCACTTCAAGATGGTGGCTACCTTCTTGGGATTGATCTTGAGGCCTGGTTCAGAAACGATGTACCCAAGAAACAGAAGGGAGGTCTGCTCGAAGATGCATTTTTCAAATTTGGTATGCAGATGATTCCTCCTTAACCTCAGCAGAACCTGGCAAAGGTCCCTCCTGTGTGTTGACAGATCAGGAGAGAATAACAAGATGTACACCACCACCCACGTGTAATGGAGGTCCCAGAAGATGTTGCTAACCAGTTCTTGTAAGAGGCCTGGGGCATTGCAAAGCCCAAATGGCATAACGCGATAGTTAAAATGGCCGTCACGCATGTTAAAGGCCGTCTTCCTTTCGTTTCCCTGGCGAATTCGAATCAGGTTGTACACCAATCGCAGGTCGAGTTTCATGAAGACTCTGTAACCTTTAAGTCGATCAAACAGCTCGGAGATGAGAGGCAGAGGATACTTACCGTATTTTTTGCTTTGTAAGATGCACTTTTTTCCTCTAAATTTTTTGGGGAGAATGGGGGTGCATCTTAGAATGCAGATATACCTTATCTGCGCTGCAACCGCGCTCTGTCTCTGGTACTGCCGGGTGCTGCCGCCACGCTCTGTCCCCCAGTACTTGTCGCCACCGCGCTCTGTCCCGTGCTGCATGGGGGGCTCTGCCATTCCATCCAGTGCTGAAATCTCATCTCCCCAGATCTCCTTCTGCACATGCATCGCCTCCCGGTGGCCATTTTCCCAGAAGGAATGCACTGCACATGCACAGGAAAGCATGGATGGAATGGCAGAGCCCCCCACACAGCACAGGACAGAGAGCGATGGTGGCGGCAAGAACCGGGGAATAAAGCGTGGCGGCAGCACCCAGCAGCACCAGGGACAGAGTACAGTGGCAGCAGCACCAGGGACAGAGCGTGGTGACAGCAACATTCGGCAGCACCAGGGACAGAGTGTGGTGGCAGCAGCACTCGGCAGCACCAGGGACAGAGCATGGTGACAGCAACACCAGGCAACACCGGGGACAGAGCACAGCGGCAGCATGGCATACCTGCAGCGCATATCAGAACACCCCCTCATCCCAGCCTGAGTCCTGCAGCAATGTTCCACTCCTGCCTCCTCCAGAAGCAACCCTGAAACCCAGCTTCACCACAGTCACCTCCCCCGGTAAGCGATAAGATGCATGGATTATAAGAAGCACCACCATTTTATTAAAAAAAAGTTTTTTTCCTATTTTTCTCCTCAAAATTTGGGGTGTGTCTTATAATCCGGTGAGCCTTATAAAGTGAAAAATATGGTATTCTAGATTTGGTTGAGACCTCTGTATTCAATGCAGGGTTGCAGTGAACCATCCTTCTTCACAAAGAAGTACAAACTCTTGCTGGGGAGGAAGACTTCAGGTTAAAACCCCTGGCAAAGTTCTCTTCTATATATTCTGGCATGGCACAAGTCTCAGCCTGTGACTGGGGATAGATTTGGCCTCCTGGAGGGGATGCGCCAGGTGGCAGGTCAATCAGACAGTCATACGGCCTATGAGGTGGCAAAATCTCAGCTTACTTTTTGTCAAAGACATCTGCACAGGTTAATCAGGCAAATTAAAGGGAGAAGTCGAAGGTCGGGCAGGACAAATGGGGATAAGAAAACTCTCATTACAGACTTGACTCCAGTGCAATACTTTTCTGGATTTGTTATCGCAACCATTGCAGACCTAGAAGCAGAAAGTGAGACAGACTGGACAGCGCATAAAGAGGAATCTCTTTGAAGTGCAGCATTCCTACTCAAAGTTCCACTGTTTCAGTAGCAGAAAGGTGGCCTCAGAGAGGGGTCTTCTATCCAAAGATGAAACCACCAACGGATCCTGTAGACTTTGGACCAGGATCTTATATCTCTCCACAGAAGCCTATTGGATGAAAATACCTGCAGAACCAGAGTCCAGGTAGGCTAATTCAACAAAATGGATGCCGCTACAGGTAACAGCTACTGTCATAGTTGTTGCCAAGAATAGACTCTCCATCAGATCCTAGGATTTGGAGTTTCCTTGTCTCTCAGGACAGGAGCGGATGACATACTCAAAACTACCACAATAGAAGCGCCTACCCTTGGTAAGACGAACCTCCTCGCGATACATGGCCATCGTCACTTTCTCCACTGGCATAGACTTTGGGGAGGTTGCCGAGGCAGATGTTTGCTGTAAGACTGGCCTTTGGAAGGTAGGTGCCAGGCATAAGGGACTTCTTTCATGGGTCTCCTCCCTGGAGCACTCCTGGAAACTGATGTCAATCCGTGTAGCCAGAGACGCCAGGTCATCCACTCAGGAGGATATGTTGCAACTGGCCAGCTCATCATTGATCCAGAAAGGCCCTCCCAGAAGGTGGCCACCTGAGCTTCATTATTCCAGGCAAGTTCAGATGATTGTGCAGAAAAGTACAGCGTACTTGCCCTGTTGTGAAATTGGATTCTGGGCTCCCCCGGTGGCCACTGGTGGAATTGAACTTGTGTGCATCATCCTCTCTGTTCACCTGTTCCCATCAGGATGTGGGAGTCTCTATATAACCTTGCTCCTCTGTCAGTTTCATGCCGGTCAACAATGTAATCAGAAGCCTTTCTTTGCATGTTCCTGCTACTAGACAACTCCCAGCTAAGTTGGACTTTCGTCCTTGTTTGTTTTTGCATTTTGTTCCAGTTCACAGCTGCTGTTTCGTTACTGTGTCTGGAAAGCTCTTGTGATCTGAAATTGCCACTCTGGTGTTATGAGTTAATACTAGAGTCTTAAAGTAATTTCTGGATGGTGTTTTGATAGGGTTTTCAGCTGACCATGAAAGTGCCCTTTCTGTCTTCCTGCTATCTAGTAAGCGGACCTCGATTTTGCTAAACCTATTTTCATACTACGTTTGTCATTTCATCTAAAATCACCGCCAATATATGTGGGGACCTCTGTCTGCCTTTTGGGGAAATTTCTCTAGAGGTGAGCCAGGACTGTATTTTCCTCTGCTAGGATTAGTTAGTCCTCCGGCTGGCGCTGGGCGTCTAGGGATAAAACGTAGGCACGCTACCCGGCCACTGTTAATTGTGCGGCAGGTTTAGTTCATGGTCAGTTTAGATTCCATCTTCCAAGAGCTAGTTCTTATATATGCTGGGCTATGTTCTCTCGCCATTGAGAATCATGACATTGCCCACAGTGAAATTTCCCTGACACAGACAGAGGAGAGAAGAGGCCGCTGAGGATGCACATTTGGGGTCATCAAAAACCCTCCTGAAGGCCTCTAGGAAGGAATGGAAATTTGATAAAAGGGGATCACCTCTCTTCCATAGGAGATTGAGCCAAGCCAAAGCTTCACCAGAGAAATTGGACATGATGAAATCCAGGTCCAGTCAGAAACAAACTGATCAGCCTAGAGTTTGAAGTGCAGCGTGCTTAATTAATAAACCCCAAAATAAAGAAGCATCTTTCCCATAGCATGGGGGTGCAGACAGACAGGGTACGGTACTGGGTTCACAGCTGGCAGGCTTTTCGGTCACGGTCAAGGTGGTCACAACTGGAGTAGGTGCGAGTACCGTCGGTGTTGTCAATGGGTGATTACAGTCCGTAGGTAAGAGAGCATTTTATCCTGCTGCTTCTTCTGGCAGGAGACCTCCAGGTACAGGTCTATGAAAGGAGAGGCCTGGGAAACAGAAGATTCTATGGCCTGTGCACAGTGTAACAGGCTGGGTGGTGGAACCAATGTGCCGTGGACTAGGGAAAGCCTGTAGTTCGTAACTAGGTGTCTCACTGAATCTGACCTTGAATACACAGCAGCTGACAAGACTGTGATCCAAGGAGAGACCAAAGAGGTGGGACCAGGTGCAATTCCAGGAATGACCTTGGGAAGATGGCAGCAGACCAACTGGTGACGGGTAGCCGGGACAGCCCAAAGGAAGGAACAGTAGATGCAGGCAGACACTATGGAAAACGTGAATCACGGATTAAGACTGGACCGACTGATGTACAGATGACCACTGGCATGGCTGATAAACAGGCAGGTGGGCACGGCTGATAGACAGGCAAGCATATAGGAATATGAGCACTGGGATCAGAGAACTAACAAGAGTGTTTAGGAACAAACTTACAATGTTGCACAGGAACCTCCATGCTGGAGGAGGTGCCTTAAATAGGAAGTGTCCTCCAGCCATTGGTTGGAGACACTTTAGGAAGATGTGCACAGCCCCTTTAAGAGAGAGGAAGTGTGCATGCTCAGGAACACTTAGCACAGTAACCAGGGACCTGCGTCCGGTGTGCACACCCTGGGCAGCTACAGACACGGAAGGAGGAGATACAGCAAGATGGGGGCCATGGTGGTGAGTACACTGGCATCTCTGCTGGGAGAGAGGGACAGAAGGCAGAGACCCCTACACGGAAACCCAGGCGTAATAAAAATAATATTTTAAAAAAATGTTATGTGCCCAAAAATTATACAAAACTCTCACATGACTCTGTCTGCAGATATATGGATATATTATAGCTGTCAAAATATGGGGCTGCTAAAACTTTGTATTGCAAAAAAAAGCACCTTTTTATATGTGATAGCAGCCAAACATAAGAACCTGATATAAATCTGGTATTGCTGTAATCACACTTACCAAAGAATAAAGTTGTCTTATAACTTATACTGCATGAGGAATGATGTAAAAATAAATACAGTGGGAACGCAAAGTATTCATACCCCTTTAAATTTTTCAATCTCTACTTCATTGCAGCCATTTGGTAAATTCAAAAAAGTTCATTTGTTTCTCTTTAATGCACACTTTGCACCCCACCTTGAGTGAAAAAAAAACATAAATGTAGTAAATTTTTTGAAATTTATTAAAAGAGAAAAACTGAAATATCGCTTGGTTATAAGTTTTCAGACCCTTTGCTCAGTATTGAGTAGAAGCACCCTTTTGAGCTAGTACAGCCATGAGTCTTCTTTGGAATGATGCAACAAGTTTTTCACACCTGGATTTGGGGATCCTCTGCCATTCTACCTTGCAGATACTCTCCAGTTCCGTCAGGTTGGATGGTGAGCGTTGGTAGACAGCCATTTACAGGTCTCTCCAGAGATGCTGAATTGGGTTTAGGTCAGGACTCTGGCTGGGCCAGTCAAGAATGGTCTAAGAGTTGTTCTGAAGCCACTCCTTTGTTATTTTAGCTGTGTGCTTAGGGTCATTGTCTTGTTGGAAGGTGAACCTTTGGCCAAGTCTGAAGTCCAGAGCACAATGGAAGAGGGTTTCATCCAGGATATGTCTGTAGTTGGCAGCATACATGTTTCCTTCAATGTCAACCAGTATCCTGTCCCTGCAGCTGAAAAACACCTCCATAGCATGATGCTGCCACCACCATGTTGAGATTGTATTGGGCAGGTGATGAGCAGTGCCTGGTTTTCTCCACACACTCAGCTGAGAATTATCACCAAAAAGGAATCTTATCTCTCATAGTCTGGGAATCCTTAATGTGTTTTTTAGGAAACTCTATGTCTTGTACTGAGGAGAGGCTTCCATCAGGCCACTCTGCCATAAACGCTCGGCAGGTGGAGGGCTGCAGTGATAGTTGACTTTGTGGAACTTTCTCCCATCTCCCTACTGCATCACTGGAGCTCAGCCACAGTGATCTTGGGGTTCTTCTTTACCTCGCTCACCAAGGCTCTTCTCCCATGATTGCTCCGTTTGGCTGGATGAACAAATCTAGGACTTCTCCCAAACTTCTTCCATTTAAGTATTATGGAGGCCACTGTGCTCTTAGTAACCTTGAGTACTGCAGAAATTTTGTTGTAACCTTGGCCAGATGTGTGCCTTGCCACAATTCTGTCTCTACACTCCTTGGCCAGTTCCTTTGACCTCATGATTCTCATTTGGTCTGACATACACTGTGATCTATGAGGTCTTATATAAACAGGTGTGTGCCTTTCCAAATCAACTCCTATCAGTTTAATTAAATACATCTGGACTCCAAAGAAGGAGTAGAACCATCTCAAGGAGGATCACAAGGAAATGGACAGCATGTGACATAAATATGAGTGGCTGAGGAAAGGTTCTGAATACTTATGACCATGTGATATTTCAGTTTTTCTTTTTTAATAAAATTGCAAAAAATTCTACATTTCTGTTTTTTTTCAGTCAAGATGTGGTGCAGAGTGTACATTAATAAGAAAAAATGAACTTTTTTGAATTTACAAAATGGCTGTAATGTAACAAAGAATGAAAAATTCAAAGGGGTCTGAATACTTTCTGTACCCACTGTTAAAACGATTCTTGACTAGTGTTGAGCATTCCGATACCGCAAGAATTCCGATACCGAGATCCGATACTTTTGTGGTATCGGGAATCGGTATCGGATCCATATTACTGTGTAAAATAAAGAATTAAAATAAAAAATATTGATATACTCACCTCTCCGGAGGCCCCTGGACATCACCGCTGGTAGCCGGCAGCCTTCTTTGCTTAAAATGAGCTCATTTAGGGCCTTCCATGACGACACGGCTTCTGATTGGTCACGTGCCGCTCATGTGACCGCCACGCGACCAATCAAAAGCCGTGACGTCATTCTCGGGCCCTAAACTCCTCATTCTAGGAATTTAGGACCTGAGAATGACGTCGCGGCTTGTGATTGGTCACGTGGCGGTCACATGAGCGGCATGCGACCAATCAGAAGCCGTGACGTCATGGAAGGCCCTAAATGCGCTCATTTTAAGCAAAGAAGGCTGCCGGTTACCAGCAATGATGTCCAGGGGCCTCCGGAGAGGTGAGTATATCAATATTTTTTATTTTAATTCTTTATTTTACACAGTAATATGGATCCCAGGGCCTGAAGGAGAGTTTCTCTCCTTCAGACCCTGGGAACCATCAGGATACCTTCCGATACTTGGTGTCCCATTGACTTGTATTGGTATCGGGTATCGGTATCGGCGATATCCGATACTTTTCGGGTATCGGCCGATACTATCCGATACCAATACTTTCAAGTATCGGACTGTATCGCTCAACACTATTCTTGACCTGTTGTTGTGTTGTTGATTTCACTAAGGCTCAGGTCACATTTATTCTACTGTAAGCACTTTCACCGGGGTTTCTGAGCAAATCTCTGAAATACGTGATTTTTCCAGAGCCCCCAGATGAAGACACCCTATAATGAGGCAGATGGGGAATACGTGGATGCTGTCTGGCTTATGATCCGATGGCATGCATAAAATCGAGGCCAGCCACAGATTTACGCACCTATCAAAAGTAAGATAACACCAAATAGAAGGCAGACAGTCTAGAGCAACCCTGCTGCCTCATTATAAGGAATAGATTTTTGGCGGGTGTCATCAGAATCCTACATTTGGTAGATTTAGATTGAAACCCTGAAGTAAGTGTTCGGCGTAGAGTACAGCAGAAATTTGATTCAAAATGATATTATTAGGAAAACACACACGAGAGGAGTGGCGGGGGATATGAATATCACCAATCTGTGATGGAGCTTACACTGTCATTGCTCTCTGGCGCCCCCCTTACCCTCAGGTCAGCTATAGAACTGCACCTAGGATAAGTAGTCGCAGGAGAGGCTGCCCTGTCATGTACTGATTATCGGGGCACTCTGCAGTGAGGGCGGTATGTATATCACCAGTCCCAGACCAGGAATATAAACTGCTCAAAAAAATAAAGGGAACACTAAAATGCCACATCCTAGATATCACTGAATAAAACATTCCAGTTGTAAATCTTTATTCATTACATAGTGGAATGTGTTGAGAACAATAAAACCTAAAAATGATCAACGTAAATCACAACTAATATCCCACAGAGGTCTGGAGTTGGAATGCTGCTCAAAATCAAAGTGGAAAATGAAGTTACAGGCTGATCCAACTTCAGTGGAAATGCCTCAAGACAAGGAAATGATGCTCAGTAGTGATGAGTGTACGTGCTCGCCACTACTCGGTACTCGCCCGAGTAGCACTATGCTTGGTGTACTCGGCGATCACCGAGTATTTCCGGGATTATTCGGTGGGAGCTTAGGTCTCCGCCCTGCAATTCTGGAGCTCTTTAGAGCACCGATGATAGTGTAGGGATTGTCAACCATGCACTGTAATGCCGCAGCCATCTCTGTTGTGGTATTAGGCTGCCTTCACACTACCAGTATTTGGTCAGTATTTTGCATCAGTATTTGTAAGCCAAAACCAGGAGTGGAACAAATAGTGGAAAAGTATAATAGAAACATATGCACCACTTCTGCATTTATCACTCCTGGTTTTGGATTACAAATACTGATGTAAAATACTGACCAAATACTGCTAGTGTGATGGCAGCCTTACATTGATTGACTGGCTGCACAGCGTCATCAGGTCTATAAGAGACTTAGCGAGTGTAGGGAAAGCTGCTGCTGTGTTAGGGTCAGAATCGCGCTTTTAATAGTTAGTGTAGGTCTGCAACTGTTCAGTCCACAACTGAACAGACCTATTGTAATGGTGGTGGAAAAATCATAGTTTTGTAGGCATACGTATCATACTTCTGTGTGCTAGCCTTGTTCTTTTTTTTTTGTTTTTTTCAAAGATTCACCCCCAAAAAAATATTTCATGCAGTCTGTTATGTCAGGCTGAGGCGTTGTGTATGGCTGCCGTCACACTAGCAGTATTTGGTCAGTATTTTACATCAGCATTTGTAAGCCAAAACCAGGAGTGGAACAATTAGAGGAAAAGTATAATAGAAACATATGCACCACTTCTGCATTTATCACCCACTCCTGGTTTTGGCTTACAAATACTGATGTAAAATACTGACCAAATACTGCTAGTGTGACGGCAGCCTATCTGTGGTGGAAAAATCGTAGCTTCATCTGCTAGCCTTGTTCCACTTGTTTTTTTTTTTTAATTCTCAAAAAAATGTATACAGTCTGTTATGTCAGGCTGAGACCTGTTGTATCTGTGTTAGAAAAATAGTAGCTTCGCAAGCATAAGTTTCATAGTTCTGTCTGCTAGCCTTGTTCCACTCTTTCTTTAAAAAAATATACTCAAAAAAAAAGAAAAAATTTATACAGTCTGTTATGTCAGGCTGAGTAGGGTTGAGCGAAACGGATTGGACAAATTGAAAAATCGCCGACTTTCGGCAAAGTCGGGTTTCATGAAACCTGACCCGATCCTAGTGTGGGATCGGCCATAAGGTCGGCGATCATCACGCCAAAGTTGCGTTTTGTATGACGTGTTCAGCGCCATTTCTCAGCCAAGGAAGGAGGACGCAGAGTGTGGGCAGCGTGATGACATAGGTCTCGGTCCCCACCATCTTACAGAAAGGTATGACAGTGATTGGATCAAAACAAAATAGAAAATCGGCTAAAAAAGCCGTAGCCAGCTCACCAACCAGACCAGAAGGTCACGGAGCACGGGAGTTCGTCCTGACCCAGACGTCGAGCAACAGCAAATCCAAAACACGAAGGTATTCCAGCTCCGATAAAACAAGTGAAGACTTTATTTATCCAAAATGGTTAAAACATAATCCTTACATCAGTGGACCAGACAGGTGCTTGTAAAAATCATGGCAACGCGTTTCAACCAATATAGGTCTTACTCATGCCATTGTCACATCAGAAATGCGGGCTACACATATAGTACTCGTAACTCTAAGACCCACCCCTTGGAGATCACGTGATTCAGTGTGAAGGTCCTACGAGCACATATATCAAATAACTTAAAATGCAATAAAAGTAGACACAAAAAAGTGTACTAACACTGAATAGTCAACAATAAGGGTATGTTTCCACGGTCAGGAAACGCTGCTTTTTTGACGCTGCGCAGAGCTGCAGCGTCAAAAAAGCAGCGTCCAGATGTTCCAGCATAGTGGAGGGGATTTTATGAAATCCCGTCTCCACTATGCGTGGAAACCCTCACGCGGCGGCCCTGCGACTCCGGACATGCTGCGCGTCTTTTCAGATCGCAGCATGTCCGTACACCTTGCGTGGACGCAGCGTCCCCGCAAGGCATATCACAGGGCCCTATGGGAGCGAGCGATCATCCCGGATGTGAAGAGTTAACACATCCGGCATGATCGCGTCCCAGAAAGGGGGCGGGGCTTAGCGCTGAGCGGCTTCGCCGCTGCGGGGATACCGCCGGCCATCCTGAACGTGGAGACATAGCCTAATGGTACGATATTTTGTTTCTTTTATTTAAGCCTACAGGAAAGCGAGAATTGAGATTATAAATCCAAAATGCCTCTCTTGTGAGAAGGCGTCTTTTCATATCTCCTCCTCGATTGGGAGGATAGATTTTCTCAATGCCATGCACTTTGAAAGCTGAAGTGCCCCATTGTGTACTGTATAAAAATGTTTTGCTGCCATTGAAACACTTCTATTAGTTACTGTATATTGCAATTACTTACATCCCTAAGATGCTCCGTTATGCGTGTTTTTAATTTTCGCGACGTGCATCCTACATAGGATATATGACACAATACGCAATCTATTTTATAAACCACATTTTTGGAATGGTATTTGGGGGGGCGATGTGTCTGCCATACCGGGATTTGTGGAATACATCAACTCTAATAAATTTGGTATACAATTTACATTTGTTTATGACCAAAAAAATATTTCTTTTTTAGATTTGGAATTATGTGGCATTGCTGGGGAGTATATCATTAGTCAAACTCACATAAAACCAGTCAGTGGGAATACTATCTTACACGCAGATAGCAGTCACCCAGCCCACACTATTAAATCTATACCTGTGGGGGAGTTTACTAGGTTGAAGCAAAATTGCAGTAAAGAGGAGGATAAGCTTAAAGAATTTCATGAGCTAAAGAAAAAATTAAAAGTCCGAAATTATCCAAATTGGACATTGGAGAGGGCTACCAATATAGTGGCCAAAAAGCAAAGAGAAGAGTTATTGGCATCCAGTACATCAAATAGCCCAGTAAATAAAAAACTTGCCAATAAATTACATCTATGCTTACAATTCTCCCCTCAATTTAACCAAATTAAAAGGATTATCAACAAGAGATTACCCATTCTTTATGAGGATAATACATTAATGCACATATTGAAAGATGGAATTAGTGTAGTGGCAAGGAGAGCACAAACCATTGGAGACATAATTGCCCCTAATTCAGCTCGGCTGAAATCTGGATCCAGGCCCAACACATGGCTGAACTGCAAAGGTTTTTATAAATGCGGTACCGCAGCCTGTAGCACTTGTGCTCATGCACAGCTGGGAAACACTTTTTGGAACTCTGAAAAAACCAAAAACTATAGCATAAATAGCTTTATCAATTGCCATACCAAAAATGTGGTTTATAAAATAGATTGCATATTGTGTCATATATCCTATGTAGGATGCACGTCGCGAAAACTAAAAACAAGCATAACGGAGCATCTTAGGGATTTAAGTAATTGCAATATAACTAATAGAAGTGTTTCAATGGCAGCAAAACATTTTTATACAGTACACAATGGGGACACTTCAGCTTTCAAAGTGCGTGGCATTGAGAAAATCTATCCTCCCAATCGAAGAGGAGATATGAAAAGACGCCTTCTCACAAGAGAGGCATTTTGGATTTATAATCTAAATACTCACTTTCCTGTAGGCTTAAATAAAAGAACCAAAATATTGTACCATTATTGTTGACTATTCAGTGTTAGTACACTTTTTTGTGTCTACTTTTATTGCATTTTAAGTTATTTGATATATGTGCTCATAGGACCTTCACACTGAATCACGTGATCTCCAAGGGGTGGGTCTTAGAGTTACGAGTACTATATGTGTAGCCCGCATTTTTGATGTGACAAAGGCATGAGTAAGACCTATATTGGTCAAAATGCGTTGCCATGATTTTTACAAGCACCTGTCTGGTCCACTGATGTAAGGATTATGTTTTAACCATTTTGGATAAATAAAGTCTTCACTTGTTTTATCGGAGCTGGAATACCTTCGTGTTTTGGATTTGCTGCTGCTCGACGTCTGGGTAAGGACGAACTCCCGTGCTCCGTGCCCTTCTGGTCTGGTTGGTGAGCTGGCTACGGCTTTTTTAGCCGATTTTCTATTTTATTTTGGAACTATTTGACTATGCCGAGATCTCCCAATCTTTATCATACTGTTGAATGAAGGTGGACTTAAGTTGTCTTGTTTATTTTTCGTTTCTTTTGACTATGTATTCTCAAGAGAGATTAGCCAAAGTGGCACAGGTGTTCAGAGACACTGGATTGGATCCAGCAGGGAGTGGTGATTTCAGTACACATTTGAATGAATCTGAAAGACTCATGAAAATAGAAACAAAATTATGGTGGAATCTCACTACCTTACAAAATTATGTGGCAAAAGACATGGTTCCAAGAGGCCTTAGGATCAAAAAAATCTCCACTACGTCCTATTCGGATGAATTTAAGAAAGAGTGGAACCAGATCCTTACTAACTGTTCTCTGAATCTAATGAAACTCATAATAAAAAATGAGGAAATTAAGCTAAAGGAAATTCAAGGAAATGTGGAGAAAATAAAAAATACTCTGGAAGATTTTAAATTGTTACCACATTATGAGTCATCCTTGGAGAAAGTAAGAGGAATTGTCTGCACATTGGAAGATGATATAATGAACCGCAAGAGACGTAAGTTTGAAACAGATCTTAATGATTATTCAACCGACAGTGTGTACGATTGGGGTCGGTGGGAGAGAAACTACAAATCACCTAAATCCATCTTGAGAAGTAGTCATGCTCGCTATAAGCCAACCAATAGACCTCAGGTGAATTTTTCTTCAACGGAAACTGACTCCTCAGATACTAATGCCAGCACATCTGACATATCTGTGTTGAGTAATACACTAGAAAACAGAAAAAGAAACGGAAAGGTGTCAAAAAACGGAAGAGATGAGGTGGCAGAAAACATAGGAAATCCACCCGGAATAACGACTCGTTACAAGAAGAAACACAAACAATAATAAAAAAAAGTAATGTAGTCAATCTGTCCTCCCAAACACTGACACAAGACCAATTGGACACACTGGCTCTGGGACTTAATTTTGTGCCGGATGCTGATTTCAATTTATTTATGACCATACTGGATATCAATAAGTTTGTGAGAAATCTCACCATAAAGAAACACTTTTTTTTCGGAGGAAACAACTACTCCAAACCAGAATTGCGACTCTGAAATAAATGAGTTTGAAAATTTGGATTTCAGGGAACAAGTTGCATTGAATTGTTTATTGAAGCTATCCAAAGAAAATCAGGAAGGATTAAAAGAAGGGTCTATAAATATATCTAGAACCCTGAAGACAAAAAATCCATATTTCTATCCCCTACAGACTAGAGTGGAATGTATGGACAAGTTCCAAGAACTTGTTGAAAAGGATTTAACCCCTTAGTGACAGAGCCAATTTGGTACTTAATGACCGAGCCAATTTTTACAATTCTGACCAGTGTCGATTTAAGAGGTTATAACTCTGGAACGCTTTATCGGATCCCGCTGATTCTGAGAAAGTTTTTTTCGTGACATATTGTACTTCAAGTTAGTGGTAACATTTCTTCGATATTACTTGCAATTATTTATGAAAAAAATGGAAATATGGCGAAAATTTTTAAAATTTAGCAATTTTCAAACTTTGTATTTTTATGCCCTTAAATCAGAGAGATATGTCACAAAAAATAGTTAATAAATAACATTTCCCACATGTCTACTTTACATCAGCACAATTTTGGAAACAATTTTTTTTTTGTTAGGGAGTTATAAGGGTTAAAAGTTGACCAGCAATTTCTCATTTTTACACCATGTTTTTTTTAGGGACCACATCACATTTGAAGTCATTTTGAGGGGTCTATATGATAGAAAATAACCAAGTGTGACACCATTCTAAAAACTGCACCCCTCAAGCTACTCAAAACCACATTCAAGAAGTTTATTAACCCTTTACGTACTTCACAGGAACTGAAACAATGTGGAAGAAAAAAATGAACATTTAACTTTTTTTTGCAAACATTTTACTTCAGAACCATTTTTTTTAATTTTCTCAAGTGTAAAAACAGAAATTTAACCACAAATTTTGTTTTGCAATTTTTCCTGAGTACGCCGATACCCCATATGTGGAGGTAAACCACTGTTTGGGCGCACCGCAGAGCTTGGAAGTGAAGGAGCACCGTTTGACTGTTTCAATGCAGAATTGGCTGGAATTGAGATCAGACGCCATGTCGCGTTTGGAGAGCCCCTAATGTGCCTAAACAGTGGAAACACTCCACAAGTGACACTATTTTGGAAACTAGACCCCTTAAGGAACTTATCTAGATGTGTGGTGAGCACTTTGAACCCCCAAGTGCTTCACAGAAGTTTATAACGTAGAGCCGTGAAAATAAAAAATCGCATTTGTTTTCACAAAAATGATTTTTTCGCCCACAAATTCTTATTTTCACAAGGGTAACAGGAGAAATTAGACAACAAAAGTTGTTGTGCAATTTCTCCTGAGTACGTCGATACCCCATATGTGGAGGTAAACCACTGTTTGGGCGCACCGCAGAGCTTGGAAGTGAAGGAGCACCGTTTGACTTTTTCAATGCAGAATTGGCTGGAATTGAGATCGGATGCCATGTCGCGTTTGGAGAGCCCCTGATGTGCCTAAACAGTGGAAACCCCCCACAAGTGATACCATTTTGGAAACTAGACCCCTTAAGGAACTTATCTAGATGTGTGGTGAGCACTTTGAACCCCCAAGTGCTTCACAGAAGTTTATAACGTAGAGCCGTGAAAATAAAAAAATCACATTTTTTCTACAAAAATGATTTTTTTGTCCCCAAATTCTTATTTTTACAAGGGTAACAGGAGAAATTAGACCACAAAAGTTGTTGTGCAATTTCTCCTGAGTACGTCGATACCCCATATGTGGAGGTAAACCACTGTTTGGGCGCACCGCAGAGCTTGGAAGAGAAGGAGTGTCGTTTTACTTTTTCAATGTAGAATTGGCTGGAATTGAGATCGGATGCCATGTCGCGTTTGGAGAGCCCCTGATGTGCCTAAACAGTAGAAACCCCCCAAAAGTGACCCCATTTTGGAAACTAGACCCCCCATTGAACTTATCTAGATGTGTAGTGTGAACTTTGAATGCCCAAGTGCATCACAGAAGTTTATAATGCAGAGTCGTGAAAATAAAAAATATTTTTTTTTAACAATAAAGATTTTTTAGCCCCCAAGTTTTTATTTTCACAAGGGTAACAAGAGAAATTGGACCCCAAAAGTTGTTGTCCAATTTGTCCTGAGTATGCTGGTACCCCATATGTGGGGGTAAACCACTGTTTGGGCGCACGGCAGAGCTCGGAAGGGAAGGAGCGCCATTTTGGAATGCAGACTTTGATAGAATTGTCTGCGGGCGTTATGTTGCGTTTGCAGACCCCTAATGTACCTAAACAGTAGAAACCCCCAACAAGTGACCCCATTTTGGAAAATAGACCCCCCCAAGGAACTTATCTAGATATGTGGTGAGAACTTTGAATGCCCAAGTGCTTCACAGAAGTTTAAAATGCAGAGTAGTGAAAATAAAAAATATTTTTTTTTCCCACAAAAAAGATTTTTTTAGCCCCCAAATTTTTATTTTCACAAGGGTAACAAGAGAAATTGGACCCAAAAAGTTGTTGTCCAATTTGTCCTGAGTATGCTGGTACCAAATATGTGGGGGTAAACCACTGTTTAGGCGCACGGCAGAGCTCGGAAGGGAAGGAGCGCCATTTTGAAATGCAGGCTTTGATAGAATGGTCGCGGGCGTTATGTTGCGTTTGCAGAGCCCCTGATGTACCTAAACAGTAGAAACCCCCCACAAGTGACCAAATTTTGGAAACTAGACCCCCTAAGGAACTTATCTAGATATGTGGTGAGAACTTTGAATGCTCAAGTGCTTCACAGAAGTTTATAATGCAGAGCAGTGAAAATAAAAAAATATTTTTTTTTCCCACAAAAAAGATTTTTAGCCCCCAAGTTTTTATTTTCACAAGGGTAACAGGAGAAATTGGACCCCAAAAGTTGTTGTCCAATTTATCCCGAGTACGCTGATGCCCCATATGTGGGGGTAAACCACTGTTTGGGCGCACGGCAGAGCTCAGAAGAGAGGGAGCACCATTTGACTTTTTTAGCGCAAAATTGGCTGTCGTGTTTGGAGACCCCCTGATGTACCTAAACAGTGGAAACCCCCAAATTATAACTACAACCCTAACTCCAACACACCCCTAACCCTAATCTTAACCCGATCCATAATCCTTATCACAACCCTAACGATAATCACAACCCTAACCCCAAAACAGCCCTAATCTCAACCCTAACCATAACCCTAATCAAAACCCTAAATCCAACACACCCCTAACCCTAATCCCAAACGTAACCCTAATCCCAACCCTAATCCCAAACGTAACCCTAATCCCAACCCTAATCCAAACCCTAATCCCAACTCTAACCCTAACTTTAGCCCCAACCCTAACCCTAACTTTAGCCCCAACCCTAACTATAACTTTAGCCCCGTCGTCACAAAAAAAGTTCAATGTAACCTTTTTTTTGTACGTCGCGTCCGCCATTTTCGTGCATGCATGGCCGTAACTCTGCCCCCTCCTCCCCAGGACATAGACTGGGCAGCGGATGCGTTGAAAAACTGCATCCGCTGCCCACGTTGTGCACAATTTTCACAACGTGCGTCGGTACGTTGGGCCGACGCATTGCGACCGCCCCGTACCGACGCAAGTGTGAAAGAAGCCTAAGGCTACTTTCACACTAGCGTCGTACTCGGCCCATCGCAGTGTGTCGGGCCGACGTACCGACGCTAGCGTTGTAAGCGCCACACAACGGGTGCAGCAGTTGCTGTCTTTTCAATGCATCCGCTGCCCCATTGTGAGGTGCGGGGAGGCGGGGGCGGAGTTGCGGCCGCGCATGCGCGGTCGGAAATGGCGGACACGTCGCACAAAAAAGTTACATGTAGCTTTTTTGTGCCGACGGTCCGCCAAAGCACGACGCATCCGTCGCACGACGGATGCGACATGTGGCAATCCGTCGCAATGCGTCGCTAATGCAAGCCAATGGAGAAAAAACGCATCCTGCAAGCACTTTTGCAGGATGCGTTTTTTCTCCAACAACGCATTGCGACGGAAGTCAAAAAACGCTAGTGTGAAAGTAGCCTAACCCTAACCCTAACCCTAGCCCTAACCCTAACCCTAAATTTAGCCCCAACCCTAACCCTAACCCTAACTCTAACCCTACCCCTAACTCTAACCCTAACCCTAACTCTAACCCTAACTCTAACCCTAACTCTAACCCTAACCCTAACCCTAACCCTAACTCTAACCCTAGCCCTAACCCTAACTCTAACCCTAACCCTAACCCTAACCCTAATTTTAGCCCCAACTCGTCTCTCCTGCCGGCCGGCAGATGGCAGCAGATGGCGGGCGCACTGCGCATGCGCCCGCCATTTTCTTTCCCGACGAAGAAGCCGGCCGGCAAGAGGAGACACAGAAGGACCCAGGGACACCGGGTGAGAATTATAGGGTCCCCGAATCCCCCTATTTCTCTGTCTTCTGATGTGCGATCACATCAGAGGACAGAGAATTACAGATCGCTTTTTTTTTTTTTTTTTTCTTTTTTGCGGTCGCCTGTAAACTGTTAATTACCGGCGATCGCAAAACAGGGTTCGGTGCAAACCGACCCCGATCATGTTCTTTGGGGTCTCGGCTACCCCCGGCAGCCGAGACCCCAAAGATCTTCCAGGTGCGGGGCGTTTTTTCCCGGAAAAAAGATGGCGGCGCCCATCGGGAGCCACGAGGAGCACCGGGGGAGATAGGTGAGTATTGGGGGGCTATCGGGGGCCATCGGGGACCCTATTTCTCTGTCCTCTGATGTGCGATCACATCGAAGGACAGAGAAATTAAAAGGCAAATCGCGTTTTTTTTTTTTTTGTTGCGACCGCCGGTAAACGGTTAATTACCGGCGATCGCAACTCGGGGGTCGGTAAAAACCCCCCGAATCATGTTCTCTGGGGTCTCGGCTACCCTCGGCAACCGAGACCCCAGAGAAAATCCGACTCTGGGGGGCGCTATTCACTTTTTCCACAGCGCCGTTAATTAACGGCGCTGTGGTTTAAGTACCCTTAGCGGCCGCCGTTAAAAGGCGTATCGGCGGTCGTTAAGGGGTTAAAGGAATTGGAATACAATTTAAATTAAAAAATGTGTAAAAATGTATCACATAAACAATGGAAAGCACTTAATGAACTGAAATCTATGAAGAACATTGTTTTTAAAAAAAGTGATAAGGGTGGTCTAATAACTATTTTGAATGAAACTGATTATAAGGACAAAATGCATTAACTGTTGTCAGATAGGTCCACTTACGAAAAACTCAATAAGAATCCAACTAAAGAATATAATGATAAAATTGCGAAATTGGTTGAAGAGGGTGTTTATTTGGCAGTTATAAATAAAAAACAAGCCGAATATCTATATGTAGAATCCCCAAAATTGTCCATCATGTATGGTCTCCCAAAAGTACATAAATGTGCAGGCTTACCAGCCATGCGCCCGATTATATCGGGCATTGGATCTATGTCGGAACACTTATGCGAGTGGGTAGACTCGCTATTACAACCTATAGTCATGAAAATGTCAGGATATGAAAAAGGACTCCAGAGAAATCTTAAAAATATTTAAAAATTGGCAATGGAAACAGAACTATACTTGGCTAAGCTGTGACGTTTGTTGTGTATCTGCTTTTTGGGCTCCCCTG
Source organism: Ranitomeya variabilis (assembly GCF_051348905.1). NCBI lineage: Eukaryota > Metazoa > Chordata > Amphibia > Anura > Dendrobatidae > Ranitomeya > Ranitomeya variabilis. The sequence continues at coordinate 571,452,641 of NC_135232.1, forward strand.
GTGGTTGCTGGTGGTACTGGTGACTTGTTTGCACTTTGCTGCTTCTGTTCACCTGCTTCCATCAGCGTTTGGGAGTTTCCTATTTAGCCTTGCTCTCCAGTCATTTCCTTGCCGGTCATCATTGTAACCAGAGCCTTCGGTTGCATGTTCCTGCTACTAGTCTGCTGATCAGCTAAGTGGACTTTGTCCTTTTGTTTCCTTTTGTCCAGTTTGCAGTTTTTGTAATTCTCTGTAGCTGGAAGCTCTTGCGGGCTGAAATTGCCACTCCTGTGTCATGAGTTGACACAGGAGTCTTAAAGTAATTTCAGGATGGTTTTTGAAAGGGTTTTCAGTTGACCGTGAAGTCCTCTTTTGTATCCTTCAGCTATCTAGTAAGTGGACCTCTCTTTGCTAAATCTACTTTCATACTGTGTATGTCATTTCCTCTTAATTCACCGTTATTACATGTGGGGGGCTGCTATCATCTTTTGGGGTATTTCCCTAGAGGTAAGCCAGGTCTGTTTCTTCCTCTACCAGGCGTAGTTAGTCCTCCGGCTGGCGCGTGGCATATAGGAAGCCGTAGGTATGCTCCCTGGCTACTATTAGTTGTGTGGTAGATTTAGCTCACGGTCAACTCGAGTTTCCATCACCCGAGAGCTCGTTCGTTATTTATATGTTTCTTACGTTCCCTTGCCATTGGGAACCATGACAGACGTTGTATCGTTATATACAAGTATACCACATGACATAGCAATGAAAGCGTTGGAATTTCATTTAATGGATTATGGCCAATACTCTCAAGATCTTATTAACTTTACATTAAAAGTAACATATTTCCTTATGAAACATAATATTTTCGCATTTGATGGTGAAATATATGTACAGAAGTCGGGAGTCCCTATGGGGCTAAGTACTCACCATCTCTGGCTAATTTGACAATGGCATACTGGGAACAGACATTTATATACTCTGCTGAGAACCCTTATGTTGACCACATTTCCTGGTATGGCAGATACATCGACGACACCCTCATTATTTGGGGGGCCGATGTGTTTGCCATACCGGGATTTGTGGAATACATCAACTGTAATAAATTTGGTATACAATTTACATTTGTTTATGACCAAAAAAAAATTAGTTTTTAGATTTGGAATTATGTGGCATTGCTGGGGAGTATATCATTAGTCGATCTCACATAAAACCAGTCAGTGGGAATACTATCTTACATGCAGATAGCAGTCACCCAGCCCACACTATTAAATCCATACCTGTGGCGGAGTTTACTAGGTTGAAGCGAAATTGCAGTAAAGAGGAGGATAAGCTTAAAGAATTTCATGAGCTAAAGAAAAAATTAAAAGTCCGAAATTATCCAAATTGGACATTGGAGAGGGCTACCAATATAGTGGCCAAAAAGCAAAGAGAAGAGTTATTGGCATCCAGTACATCAAATAGCCCAGTAAATAAAAAACTTGCCAATAAATTACATCTATGCTTACAATTCTCCCCTCAATTTAACCAAATTAAAAGGATTATCAACAAGAGATTACCCATTCTTTATGAGGATAATACATTAATGCACATATTGAAAGATGGAATTAGTGTAGTGGCAAGGAGAGCACAAACCATTGGAGACATAATTGCCCCTAATTCAGCTCGGCTGAAATCTGGATCCAGGCCCAACACATGGCTGAACTGCAAAGGTTTTTATAAATGCGGTACCGCAGCCTGTAGCACTTGTGCTCATGCACAGCTGGGAAACACTTTTTGGAACTCTGAAAAAACTAAAAACTATAGCATAAATAGCTTTATCAATTGCCATACCAAAAATGTGGTTTATAAAATAGATTGCATATTGTGTCATATATCCTATGTAGGATGCACGTCGCGAAAATTAAAAACACGCATAACGGAGCATCTTAGGGATGTAAGTAATTGCAATATAACTAATAGAAGTGTTAAAATGGCAGCAAAACATTTTTATACAGTACACAATGGGGACACTTCAGCTTTCAAAGTGCGTGGCATTGAGAAAATCTATCCTCCCAATCGAAGAGGAGATATGAAAAGACGCCTTCTCACAAGAGAGGCATTTTGGATTTATAATCTCAATACTCACTTTCCTGTAGGCTTAAATAAAAGAAACAAAATATTGTACCATTATTGTTGACTATTCAGTGTTAGTACACTTTTTTGTGTCTACTTTTATTGCATTTTAAGTTATTTGATATATGTGCTCGTAGGACCTTCACACTGAATCACGTGATCTCCAAGGGGTGGGTCTTAGAGTTACGAGTACTATATGTGTAGCCCGCATTTCTGATGTGACAAAGGCATGAGTAAGACCTATATTGGTCGAAATGCGTTGCCATGATTTTTACAAGCACCTGTCTGGTCCACTGATGTAAGGATTATGTTTTAACCATTTTGAATAAATAAAGTCTTCACTTGTTTTATCGGAGCTGGAATACCTTCGTGTTTTGGATTTTATGACAGTGATTGGCTTGCTTTCTGCGGCGTCACAGGGGCTATAAAGGGGCGTGCACTCCGACCGCCATCTTACTTCTGCCGATGTTAGCATAGGGAGAGGTTGCTGGAGCTTCGTCAGATGAAGGGACATAGTTAGGGAGGGAAGATTAACCCCTTCACCCCCGGAGCTTTTTCCGTTTTTCAGTTTTCGTTCTTCGCTCCCCTCCTTCCCAGAGCCATAACTTTTTTATTTTTCCGTCAATTTGGCCATGTGAGGGATTATTTTTTGCGGGACGAGTTGTACTTTTGAACTACATCATTGGTTTTAGCATGTCGTGTACTAGAAAACGGGAAAAAAATTCCAAGTGCAGTGAAATTGCAAAAAAGTGCAATCCCACACTTGTTTTTTGCTTGCCTATTTTGCTAGGTTCACTAAATGCTAAAACTGACCTGCCATTATGATTCTCCAGGTCACTACGAGTTCATAGACACCTAACATGACTAGGTTATTTTTCACCTAAGTGGTGAAAAAAAATTCCAAACTTTGCAAAAAACAAAACAAAACAAAATTGCGCCATTTTCCGATACTCGTAGCGTCTCCATTTTTCGTGATCTGGGGTCAGGTGAGGGCTTATTTTTTGCGTGCCGAGCTGGCGTTTTTAATGATACTATTTTGGTGCAGATAAGTTCTTTTGATCGCCCGTTATTGCATTTTAATGCAATGTCGTGGCGACCAAAAAAACGTAAATCTGGGGTTTCTAATTTTTTTCTCATTACGCCATTTAGCGATCAGGTTAATGCTTTTTTTTATTAATAGATCGGGCGATTCTGAACGCGGCGATACCAAATATGTGTAGGTTGGGGTTTTTTTTTATTGATTTATTTTGATTGGGGCGAAAGGGGGGTGATTTAAACTTTTATATTTTTTTTATTTTTTTCACTTTTTTAAAAACTTTTTTTTTTTACTTTTGCCATGCTTCTATAGCCTCCATGGGAGGCTAGAAGCAGGCACAGCCCGATCGGCTCTGCTATGCAGCAGTGATCATAAGATCGCTGCTACACAGCAGATTTGCAGGTGTGTTGTGAGCGCCGACCACAGGGGGGCGCTCACAGCCACCGGCAATCAGTAACCATAGAGGTCTCAAGGACCTCTATGGTTACAATGGAGGAGCATCGCCGACCCCCGATCATGTGACGGGGGTCGGCGATGCGCTCATATCCGGCCGCACGGCCGGATGCGGTAGTTAAATGCCGCTGTCTGCGTTTGACAGCGGCATTTAACTAGTTAATAGGTGCGCGCAGATCCCGATTCTGCCCGCGCCTATTGCGGGAACATGTCAGCTGTTCAAAACAGCTGACATGTCCCGGCTTTGATGTGCGCTCACCGCCGGAGCGCACATCAAAGCGGGGGTCCCGACATGTGACGTACTATACCGTCACATGTCGGGAAGGGGTTAACCCCCAAACCGCTTGTCCTGTAGCGATGTCCACTGTCCAGCACCACCTTTTTTTGCAGGGACAGTGGAGGCTATATCTTTCTGCATCAGCTCTGTAGTTTATTAGGCTGCCTTATCAGGCTCCCTGATAGCTGCATTTCTGTTTGCACCGCTGCTGTGCAAACCAACTGCTTTTTTAAAAGCAAAAATCCTGTTGCTCCTTTCTGCACAGCTATCTTGTTTATTTGTCCACATTTTTGTGTGCAGCAGTCCTTTTTATTGCTGCCATACTTGTCCTGAGATCATTGTAGGGAGATTGAAATTGTACTACAGTCCTTGCATTTTTTCATATATCTTCCAGCCACTTGCTGCCACTCACATTGTGTTGTTTTATACACTGTGCCTGAGTTTGGGTTCAGTCTCCCCCCAAAAAAAGTGAGATTCAAATTCTCACAAATTGGATATACCTCAGTCCTCTTAGTTTGTCGTATATCAGCCAGCCACTTGCTGCCACTCACATTGCGTTGTAAAATACACTTTGCCTAAGTTTGGGTTCAGTCTGCCCCCCAAAAAAGTGAGATTCGAATTCTCACAAAGTGGATATACCTCAGTCCTTTTAGTTTCTCGTGTATCAGCCAGCCACTTGCTGCCACTCACATTGCGTTGTAAAATACACTGGGCCTGAGTTTGGGTTCAGTTTTCCCCCCCAAAAAAGTGAGATTCAAATTCGCACAAAGTGGATATACCTCAGTCCTCTTAGTTTGTCGTGTATCAGCCAGCCACTTGCTGCCACTCACATTGCGTTGTAAAATACACTGGGCCTGAGTTTGGGTTCAGTCTCCCCCCAAAAAAAGTGAGATTCAAATTCGCACAAAGTGGATATACCTCAGTCCTCTTAGTTCCTCGTGTATCAGCCAGCCACTTGCTGCCACTCACATTGCGTTGTAAAATACACTGGGCCTCAGTTTGGGTTCAGTCTCCCCCCAAAAAAAGTGATATTCAAATTCGCACAAAGTGGATATACCTCAGTCCTCTTAGTTTGTCGTGTATCAGCCAGCCACTTGCTGCCACTCACATTGCATTGTAAAATACACTGGGCCTGAGTTTGGGTTCAGTCTCCCCCCGAAAAAAGTGATATTCAAATTCGCACAAAGTGGATATACCTCAGTCCTCTTAGTTTCTCGTGTATCAGCCAGCCACTTGCTGCCACTCACATTGCATTGTAAAATACACTGGGCCTGAGTTTGGTTTCAGTATCACCCCAAAAAAAGTGAGATTCAAATTCGCACAAAGTGGATATACCTCATTCCTCTTAGTTTGTCATGTATCAGCCAGCCACATGCTGCCACTCACATTGTGTTGCAAAATACACTGGGCCTGAGTTTGGGTTCAGCCTCCCCCCCAAAAAAAGTGAGATTCAAATTCTCACAAAGTGGATATACCTCAGCCCTCTTAGTTTGTCGTGTGTCAGCCAGCCACTTGCTGCCACTCAGATTGCATTGTAAAATACACTGGGCCTGAGTTGTGGTTCAGTCTCCACAAAATAAAAAGTGAGATTTAAATTCTCAGCAATTTTATATACACTTTCTACCTTGTTTTACAGTACCATATAACGGTTGTTATTTTGGTTACATTTTCTCAAAAATGAGGAAGTCTGGTGGAAGAGGCCGTAGGCGTAGATTGCCATCTGGTGGTAGCGGGAAAAGCAAAAGAGCACCTAAGGCTGGAGGTGTTGAGCCAGCGTCATCATCTGGCTACACAAGACCTCGAAGCTCCCTTATCTGGGAGTAGGAAAACAGCTTTTAAAGCCGGAGCAGCAGGAAAAAGTTTTGGCTTTCATTGCTGACTCAGCCTTTAGCTCTTTTGCTTCTTCTTCAGAAAGTTCCAAACATAAAAGCAGCGAGTCGTCAGTGGATGCTCCTGGTCAGGAACAAGACGTTTCCTTGTGTCCTTCACCCAAACCAAAAGTGAAGGATGCGTCAGGAGACACTACAGGTTACTCCATGGAGCTCTTTACACATACCATGCCTGGGTTAGAAAGGGAAATTGTTAACTGCCCATTACAAGATGAATCGGACATGGAGTGCACTGATGCACAGCCACAGCTAGATTATTATGCTGTTCCATTGATTCAGATCACTACATTGCCCTCGCAGTGTACTGAGCCAGAATCTGACCATGATGAGACTATGGTGCCCCGTCCCGAACGCTATAGCACCTTACACGGTGACACACAGAAGAAGGTGCACATGACATTGAAGAGGAGGTGATAGATGACCCAGTTGTTGACCCAGATTGGCAGCCATTGGGGAAGAGGGTGCCGCTGCCAGTAGCTCAGAAGCGGAGGAGGATGATCCGCAGCAGCAATCTACATTGGAACAGCTGTCATCTGGCAGGCCTGTATCAGGCCAAAAACATGTGTCAAAAACAAAAACAGTTTTAGGACAGTGTGGCCATCCGGTGAAAGTAGCACAGAGTGCAATGCCTGAAAAGGTATTCAATAGTAGGAAGAGTGCAGTGTGGCAAAAAAAGTGATAAGGGTGGTCTAATAACTATTTTGAATGAAACTGATTATAAGGACAAAATGCATTAACTGTTGTCAGATAGGTCCACTTACGAAAAACTCAATAAGAATCCAACTAAAGAATATAATGATAAAATTGCGAAATTGGTTGAAGAGGGTGTTTATTTGGCAGTTATAAATAAAAAACAAGCCGAATATCTATATGTAGAATCCCCAAAATTGTCCATCATGTATGGTCTCCCAAAAGTACATAAATGTGCAGGCTTACCAGCCATGCACCCGATTATATCGGGCATTGGATCTATGTCGGAACACTTATACGAGTGGGTAGACTCGCTATTACAACCTATAGTCATGAAAATGTCAGGATATGAAAAAGGACTCCAGAGAAATCTTAAAAATATTTAAAAATTGGCAATGGAAACAGAACTATACTTGGCTAAGCTGTGACGTTTGTTGTGTATCTGCTTTTTGGGCTCCCCTGGTGGTTGCTGGTGGTACTGGTGACTTGTTTGCACTTTGCTGCTTCTGTTCACCTGCTTCCATCAGCGTTTGGGAGTTTCCTATTTAGCCTTGCTCTCCAGTCATTTCCTTGCCGGTCATCATTGTAACCAGAGCCTTCGGTTGCATGTTCCTGCTACTAGTCTGCTGATCAGCTAAGTGGACTTTGTCGTTTTGTTTTGTACCTTTTGTCCAGTTTGCAGTTTTTGTAATTCTCTGTAGCTGGAAGCTCTTGCGGGCTGAAATTGCCACTCCTGTGTCATGAGTTGACACAGGAGTCTTAAAGTAATTTCAGGATGGTTTTTGAAAGGGTTTTCAGTTGACCGTGAAGTCCTCTTTTGTATCCTTCAGCTATCTAGTAAGTGGACCTCTCTTTGCTAAATCTACTTTCATACTGTGTATGTCATTTCCTCTTAATTCACCGTTATTACATGTGGGGGGCTGCTATCATCTTTTGGGGTATTTCCCTAGAGGTAAGCCAGGTCTGTTTCTTCCTCTACCAGGCGTAGTTAGTCCTCCGGCTGGCGCGTGGCATATAGGAAGCCGTAGGTATGCTCCCTGGCTACTATTAGGTGTGTGGTAGATTTAGCTCACGGTCAACTCGAGTTTCCATCACCCGAGAGCTCGTTCGTTATTTATATGTTTCTTACGTTCCCTTGCCATTGGGAACCATGACAGACGTTGTATCGCTATATACAAGTATACCACATGACATAGCAATGAAAGCGTTGGAATTTCATTTAATGGATTATGGCCAATACTCTCAAGATCTTATTAACTTTACATTAAAAGTAACATATTTCCTTATGAAACATAATATTTTCGCATTTGATGGTGAAATATATGTACAGAAGTCGGGAGTCCCTATGGGGCTAAGTACTCACCATCTCTGGCTAATTTGACAATGGCATACTGGGAACAGACATTTATATACTCTGCTGAGAACCCTTATGTTGACCACATTTCCTGGTATGGCAGATACATCGACGACACCCTCATTATTTGGGGGGGCGATGTGTTTGCCATACCGGGATTTGTGGAATACATCAACTGTAATAAATTTGGTATACAATTTACATTTGTTTATGACCAAAAAAAAATTAGTTTTTAGATTTGGAATTATGTGGCATTGCTGGGGAGTATATCATTAGTCGATCTCACATAAAACCAGTCAGTGGGAATACTATCTTACATGCAGATAGCAGTCACCCAGCCCACACTATTAAATCCATACCTGTGGCGGAGTTTACTAGGTTGAAGCGAAATTGCAGTAAAGAGGAGGATAAGCTTAAAGAATTTCATGAGCTAAAGAAAAAATTAAAAGTCCGAAATTATCCAAATTGGACATTGGAGAGGGCTACCAATATAGTGGCCAAAAAGCAAAGAGAAGAGTTATTGGCATCCAGTACATCAAATAGCCCAGTAAATAAAAAACTTGCCAATAAATTACATCTATGCTTACAATTCTCCCCTCAATTTAACCAAATTAAAAGGATTATCAACAAGAGATTACCCATTCTTTATGAGGATAATACATTAATGCACATATTGAAAGATGGAATTAGTGTAGTGGCAAGGAGAGCACAAACCATTGGAGACATAATTGCCCCTAATTCAGCTCGGCTGAAATCTGGATCCAGGCCCAACACATGGCTGAACTGCAAAGGTTTTTATAAATGCGGTACCGCAGCCTGTAGCACTTGTGCTCATGCACAGCTGGGAAACACTTTTTGGAACTCTGAAAAAACTAAAAACTATAGCATAAATAGCTTTATCAATTGCCATACCAAAAATGTGGTTTATAAAATAGATTGCATATTGTGTCATATATCCTATGTAGGATGCACGTCGCGAAAATTAAAAACACGCATAACGGAGCATCTTAGGGATGTAAGTAATTGCAATATAACTAATAGAAGTGTTAAAATGGCAGCAAAACATTTTTATACAGTACACAATGGGGACACTTCAGCTTTCAAAGTGCGTGGCATTGAGAAAATCTATCCTCCCAATCGAAGAGGAGATATGAAAAGACGCCTTCTCACAAGAGAGGCATTTTGGATTTATAATCTCAATACTCACTTTCCTGTAGGCTTAAATAAAAGAAACAAAATATTGTACCATTATTGTTGACTATTCAGTGTTAGTACACTTTTTTGTGTCTACTTTTATTGCATTTTAAGTTATTTGATATATGTGCTCGTAGGACCTTCACACTGAATCACGTGATCTCCAAGGGGTGGGTCTTAGAGTTACGAGTACTATATGTGTAGCCCGCATTTCTGATGTGACAAAGGCATGAGTAAGACCTATATTGGTCGAAATGCGTTGCCATGATTTTTACAAGCACCTGTCTGGTCCACTGATGTAAGGATTATGTTTTAACCATTTTGAATAAATAAAGTCTTCACTTGTTTTATCGGAGCTGGAATACCTTCGTGTTTTGGATTTTATGACAGTGATTGGCTTGCTTTCTGCGGCGTCACAGGGGCTATAAAGGGGCGTGCACTCCGACCGCCATCTTACTTCTGCCGATGTTAGCATAGGGAGAGGTTGCTGGAGCTTCGTCAGATGAAGGGACATAGTTAGGGAGGGAAGATTAACCCCCAAACCGCTTGTCCTGTAGCGATGTCCACTGTCCAGCACCACCTTTTTTTGCAGGGACAGTGGAGGCTATATCTTTCTGCATCAGCTCTGTAGTTTATTAGGCTGCCTTATCAGGCTCCCTGATAGCTGCATTTCTGTTTGCACCGCTGCTGTGCAAACCAACTGCTTTTTTAAAAGCAAAAATCCTGTTGCTCCTTTCTGCACAGCTATCTTGTTTATTTGTCCACATTTTTGTGTGCAGCAGTCCTTTTTATTGCTGCCATACTTGTCCTGAGATCATTGTAGGGAGATTGAAATTGTACTACAGTCCTTGCATTTTTTCATATATCTTCCAGCCACTTGCTGCCACTCACATTGTGTTGTTTTATACACTGTGCCTGAGTTTGGGTTCAGTCTCCCCCCCAAAAAAGTGAGATTCAAATTCTCACAAATTGGATATACCTCAGTCCTCTTAGTTTGTCGTATATCAGCCAGCCACTTGCTGCCACTCACATTGCGTTGTAAAATACACTTTGCCTAAGTTTGGGTTCAGTCTGCCCCCCAAAAAAGTGAGATTCGAATTCTCACAAAGTGGATATACCTCAGTCCTTTTAGTTTCTCGTGTATCAGCCAGCCACTTGCTGCCACTCACATTGCGTTGTAAAATACACTGGGCCTGAGTTTGGGTTCAGTTTTCCCCCCCAAAAAAGTGAGATTCAAATTCGCACAAAGTGGATATACCTCAGTCCTCTTAGTTTGTCGTGTATCAGCCAGCCACTTGCTGCCACTCACATTGCGTTGTAAAATACACTGGGCCTGAGTTTGGGTTCAGTCTCCCCCCAAAAAAAGTGAGATTCAAATTCGCACAAAGTGGATATACCTCAGTCCTCTTAGTTCCTCGTTTATCAGCCAGCCACTTGCTGCCACTCACATTGCGTTGTAAAATACACTGGGCCTCAGTTTGGGTTCAGTCTCCCCCCAAAAAAAGTGATATTCAAATTCGCACAAAGTGGATATACCTCAGTCCTCTTAGTTTGTCGTGTATCAGCCAGCCACTTGCTGCCACTCACATTGCATTGTAAAATACACTGGGCCTGAGTTTGGGTTCAGTCTCCCCCCGAAAAAAGTGATATTCAAATTCGCACAAAGTGGATATACCTCAGTCCTCTTAGTTTCTCGTGTATCAGCCAGCCACTTGCTGCCACTCACATTGCATTGTAAAATACACTGGGCCTGAGTTTGGTTTCAGTATCACCCCAAAAAAAGTGAGATTCAAATTCGCACAAAGTGGATATACCTCATTCCTCTTAGTTTGTCATGTATCAGCCAGCCACATGCTGCCACTCACATTGTGTTGCAAAATACACTGGCCCTGAGTTTGGGTTCAGCCTCCCCCCCAAAAAAAAGTGAGATTCAAATTCTCACAAAGTGGATATACCTCAGCCCTCTTAGTTTGTCGTGTGTCAGCCAGCCACTTGCTGCCACTCAGATTGCATTGTAAAATACACTGGGCCTGAGTTGTGGTTCAGTCTCCACAAAATAAAAAGTGAGATTTAAATTCTCAGCAATTATATATACACTTTCTACCTTGTTTTACAGTACCATATAACGGTTGTTATTTTGGTTACATTTTCTCAAAAATGAGGAAGTCTGGTGGAAGAGGCCGTAGGCGTAGATTGCCATCTGGTGGTTGTGGGAAAAGCAAAAGAGCACCTAAGGCTGGAGGTGTTGAGCCAGCGTCATCATCTGGCTACACAAGACCTCGAAGCTCCCTTATCTGGGAGTAGGAAAACAGCTTTTAAAGCCGGAGCAGCAGGAAAAAGTTTTGGCTTTCATTGCTGACTCAGCCTTTAGCTCTTTTGCTTCTTCTTCAGAAAGTTCCAAACATAAAAGCAGCGAGTCGTCAGTGGATGCTCCTGGTCAGGAACAAGACGTTTCCTTGTGTCCTTCACCCAAACCAAAAGTGAAGGATGCGTCAGGAGACACTACAGGTTACTCCATAGAGCTCTTTACACATACCATGCCTGGGTTAGAAAGGGAAATTGTTAACTGCCCATTACAAGATGAATCGGACATGGAGTGCACTGATGCACAGCCACAGCTAGATTATTATGCTGTTCCATTGATTCAGATCACTACATTGCCCTCGCAGTGTACTGAGCCAGAATCTGACCATGATGAGACTATGGTGCCCCGTCCCGAACGCTATAGCACCTTACACGGTGACACACAGAAGAAGGTGCACATGACATTGAAGAGGAGGTGATAGATGACCCAGTTGTTGACCCAGATTGGCAGCCATTGGGGAAGAGGGTGCCGCTGCCAGTAGCTCAGAAGCGGAGGAGGATGATCCGCAGCAGCAATCTACATTGGAACAGCTGTCATCTGGCAGGCCTGTATCAGGCCAAAAACATGTGTCAAAAACAAAAACAGTTTTAGGACAGTGTGGCCATCCGGTGAAAGTAGCACAGAGTGCAATGCCTGAAAAGGTATTCAATAGTAGGAAGAGTGCAGTGTGGCAATTTTTTAACCAAGATCCGAATGATCAGTGCAAAGTTATCTGTAAGAAATGCTCAAAGACCTTTAGCAGAGGGAAGAATCTTCAAAATTTAAATACAACGTGCATGCGTAGACATTTAACCAGCATGCACTTGTAAGCCTGGACTAACTACCAAACGTCCCGTACCGTTGGTGTACCTGGTCAGAATGAAGGTAATCAGCAATGCTACATTGCTTCCCTCACTGTAAGCCCACCAGTTAGGACACCACCAGCAGCAAATGTGGAGGTATCGTTGCAAGGCCAAAGCAGTCAGAGAATCATAAGGTTATTGGTAGGAAACACTGTATGTAGGCCAACATCAAGAATACCATCACCAATCCTCTCTTAATCCGCCATGTCCACCACCACCACCACTGCTAGTTCCACCATATGCAGCTCTCCAGTCCAGCTCACCCTACAAGAGACTCTCGTTAGGAAAAGAAAGTACTCACCCTCTCATCTGCGTACACAGGGTTTGAACGCCACAATGTTAGACTAATCTCGTTAGAGATGATGCCCTACCGGTTGTTGAAAGCGACGCTTTCAAAGACCTGATGGCCTACGCAGTACCACACTATGACTACCTAGTCGGCACTTCTTTGCGAGAAAAGCCATCCCAGCCTTCCACCAGCATGTCAAAGACAGCATTGTCCATGCACTGAGGCAATCAGTCAGTGGAAAGGTGCACCTCACATCAGATGCATGGACCAGTAGGCATGGCGAGGGACATTATGTGTCCATCACGGCGCACTGGGTTAATGTGGTGGATGCAGGGTCCACTGGGGACAGCCATAGTGGGACAGTTCTGCCTAGCCCATGTTCTAGGAAACAATTGGCTGTAGGCGTTTGCCACCCCTCCTCCTCTTCCTCCATAAGCGAAAGCTCGTTCACAGAGTGTAGTCGCACAACCACTCCATCCGCAGCTGTCAGTGTTGCACACGAGGTGTCCCATTATCGAACAACTAGTGGTAAGCGTCAGCAGGCTGTATTACAAATGAAGTGTTTGGGCGACAACAGACACACTGCGGAAGTACTGGCCGAGTACTTGCAGCAAGAAACTCAGTCATGGCTGGGCAGTGTACATCTTGAGGCAGGCAAGGTAGTCAGTGATAACGGAAGGAATTTTATGGCTGCCATAGTCCTTTCAGAACTGAAACACATACCTTGCCTGGCTCACACCTTGAACCTGGTGGTGCAGTGCTTCCTGAAAAATTATCCGGGGTTACCAGCCCTGCTCCTGAAGGTGCGAAGACTTTGGTCGCACATGTGCCTGTCGCCCGTACACTCCAGCCATATGCTGAACCATCAGCGATTGCTGAATCTTCCCCAGCACTGCCTAATAATCGACGTTGCAACAAGGTGGAACTCCACACTGCACATGGTTCAGAGGCTGTGCGAACAGAGGCGTGCTGTAATTAATTTGTGGGAGAATACACATTCACGGGCAGGCACTTGGATGGCAGACATGGAGTTGTCTGGTGTGCAGTGGTCGAAGCTACAAGACCTCTGTCAAGTCCTTCAGTGTTTTGAGGAATGCACACGGCTGGTAAGTGCAGACAATGCCATCATAAGCATGAGCATCGCACTAATGGGTCTGCTGATGCAAAGTTTGACACACATTAAGGAGCAGGCATTTGCAGCCGAAGAGGAGGGAAGCCTTGATGACAGTCAGCCATTGTCAGCTCAGGGAACTCTCCTGGACGAGGTGGCGGACGAAGAGGAGGAGGATGATGGGGATGAATATTTATGGGAGGAGGATGCTTCTCAGGGGGCAATAGAAACTGGTGGCGTTGCAAGGTCAGGTACAGGGTTTTTGCGGGACACAAGTGATGTTGATTTGCAAGAAAGTGCTCCTCAACCCAGCACAAGCAGTGAACTGACACCTGGAACATTGGCCCACATGGCTGAGTATGCCTTGTGTATCCTAAAAAGGGACCCCCGCATTATCAAAATGATGACCGATGACGATTACTGGTTGGCCTGCATCCTCGATCCACGATATAAAGGAAAATTACAAAATATCATGCCACATGAGAACCTTGAGCAAATATTGGCTACCAAACAAGCAACTCTTGTAGACTGTTTGATTCAGGCATTCCCAGCACACAGCGGCAGGGATGGTTCCCACACGAGCCGTAGTGGGCAATATGGCAGAGGTGTTAGAGGTGCACAAATCCGAAGTGGTGTTGGACAGAGGGGTTTTATGACCAGGTTGTGGAGTGATTTCGCAACGACTGTTGACATGACAGGTACTGCTGCATCAATTCAAAGTTACTGGAGACAACATTTTTCCAGTATGGTTACGAACTACTTTTCCGCCCTTATCGATGTTCTCCCTCACAGGTCATTCCCCTTTGATTACTGGGCATCTCAAATAGACACCTGGCCTGAATTGGCAGAATATGCATTACAGGAGCTTGCATGCCCTGCTGCTAGTGTGCTATCACAAAGAGTATTCAGTGCTGCTTGTTCAATACTGACCGAAAAAAGGACACGTCTGGCTACCCGAAATGTTGATGATCTAACCTTCATTAAAATGAACCAATCATGGATTTCAAATTATTTGGCCCTACCTTCCCCTGCTGACAAGTAGCTTGCATGAAAAATGTCTTGCTTTTGGCCTCCTCTTACTTACTTCTCCAATTCCTCCATTTGCAGCTGCTGAATGTCCACCATAGGCCATTTATATACCTTCCTAAATGGGCTGACTACCCCCACAGGGCCGTGGTCATCACCTGGCGCAAGCACCCGTGCGAGTGCCATTTGCCTGGACAGGTGGGTGTGCCTACTCTTAGGCGACGGCACTGGCACAGGGTCCCTCATAGTACAATGAAGTGTCTCTGACGGTGGTGGTGCACAAACGATGTCAGACACACCATCGTAATATGAGGGACCCTGTGCCAGTACCACAGCCCACGAGAGAGTGTTCCCCCAGCTCAAACTTGCAATACTTACTTCTTCCTGCTCCACCACTGTGTAGTCTGTGCTATTAAATCCTTCAATGGCACTGCCAATACAAATTTGTTGAAATTATAGATGATAGATAAAATATACAGGGGCCCTGGCCTCCATTTAGACCAGTTAATATGTTGCGCCTACTACCACTGTCTGCTACTCAGCAGAGGAGCCCACCCCTGTACCTAGCTATGCCACCTGGTTATTTCTGAAAAAAAATTTTGGCTGACATTTAGCCTACGTTATTATTAGGGCCTACTCACTGTGTCAGCCACTCCTTACAATTGTCCTCCGCTGAACCAAGCAATGCCGCCTGGTTATTCCTGTTACCAATTTTGAACTGCTTTTAGCCTACTTGCTTATTTGGGCCTACTCATTGTGTCAGCCACTCCTTACAATTGTCCTCTGCTGAACCAAGCAAATGCCGCCTGGTTATTCCTGTTACCAATTTTGAACTGCATTTAGCCCACTTACTTATTTGGGCATACTCACTGTGTCAGCCATTACTTACAATTGTCCTCCGCTGAACCAAGCAATGCCGCCTGGTTATTCCTGTTACCAATTTTGAACTGCTTTTAGCCTACTTGCTTATTTGGGCCTACTCATTGTGTCAGCCACTCCGTACAATTGTCCTCCGCTGAACCAAGCAATGCTGCCTGGTTATTCCTGTTACCAATTTTGAACTGCATTTAGCCCACTTTATTATTTGGGCCTACTAACTGTGTCTGCCGCTCATTACAGTTGTCCTCCACTGAACAAAGCAATGCCGCCTGTTTAGTCCTGTTACCAATTTTGAACTGCATTTAGCCCACTTTATTATTTGGGCCTATATCTGTGTTTCCTCCTCATCCTGCCCATTGCCCAGCCACTGCTAGATGAGTCTGCTGGTACATTGACCCAGACCACTACATTCCCCTTGCACTCTACACAGCCAGAATCTGACCCTGCTGAAAGTCAGGTTCCCCTTCCCGCGTACTATACCACCTTACAAGGGGACAAAAACGTAGGAGCAGATGAAAGTGCACGTTCCTTCATCAGGTGGGGGGGCATACTCATTAGCGACGTCACTGGCACAGGGCCCCTCATAGTACGCAAAAGTGTCTCTGCCAGTGGGAGGCTCCACCCGCCGTCAAACACACCGCCGTACTATGTGGAGTCCTGTGCCAGTGCCAATGCCAACGAGTGGGCCCCCACTGCTTGCTCAGGATCACAGCACTTGCAAAGTTGAAATACTTACCTCTCCCTGCTCCACTGCCGTGACGTATTCCGCGTTTCCTGGGCCCACGAAAATCTTGAGCCAGCCCTACCCCCCCCCACAACTTGAGCCAAATGACCCCCAGTTTTCAATGCCTAACTATTATTATAAAGTAAATTAAGATTGACAAGCTTCAGTAATAAGAATTGATGTTTTTGGCATTAAAATGGTCACTGTAGGTGTTTTCCTGTCCTCCACTCACTGCCGACTTTGATTCCCCATTGACTTGCATTGGGTTTCGTGTTTCAGTCGGCCCCCGACTTTTCGCAATAATCGGCCGATTTCACCTGACCCGACTTTTGACAAAGTCAGGTTTCGCGAAACCCGACTCGATCCAAAAAAAGTAAAAGTCGCTCAACTCTAAGGCTGAGGCCTGTTGTATCTGTGTTGGAAAAATAGTAGCTTCGCAGGCATAAGTTTCATAGTTCTGTCTGCTAGCCTTGTTCCACTCTTTCTTAAAAAAAAAAAAAAAATCTCTAAAAAGCAAAAAAAAATGTATACAGTCTGCTATGTCAGGCTGAGGCCTGTTGTATCTGTGGTGGAAAAATCGTAGCTTTGAAGACATACTGATCAGATATAATTTTGCTCCAAATAAAAACATTTGTGTTGAGTTTTTGAAATAGTTCAGTAGTCCATTTAAAATGGGCAAGGAAGAGGACATGATACTGATGGTGCATGCAGAGGACGAAGCTGTGGCCAAGCTGAAATTGGGTCACAACAAAGACCCACATATTCTCGCTTGACCTTTCTGTCCCAATTTCTAGGGGATCTTAGCACACCACTAGTGATGAGCGAGTATACTCATTGCTCGGGTGGTCTCAAAGTATTTATGATTTCTCGGAGATTTAGCTTTCCTTGCCGCAGATGGATGATTTGTGGCTACTAGTTGTTAGTAGTGTTGAGCATTCTGATACCGCAAGTATCGGGTATCGGCCGATACTTGCGGTATCGGAATTCCGATACCGAGTTCCGATATTTTTGTGATATCGTAAATCGGAATCGGAAGTTCCCAGTGTATGGTTCCCAGGGTCTGGAGGAGAGGAGACTCTCCTTCAGGCCCTGGGATCCATATTCATGTAAAAAATAAAGAATTAAAATAAAAAATATGGATATACTCACCCGTCCGGCGGCCCCTGGACCTTACCGATGTAACCGGCAGCCTCCGTTCCTAAGAATGAGGAGTTTAGGACATGCGATGACGTCGCGGCTTGTGATTGGTCGCGTGAGCGGTCACATGAGCGATCATGCGACCAATCACAAGCCGCGACGTCATTGCAGGCCCTAAACTCCTCATTCTTAGGAACGGAGGCTGCCGGTTACAGCGGTTACTACCAGGGCGCGTCAGAGGGTGAGTATATCCCTATTTTTTACACATGAATATGGATCCCAGGGCCTGAAGGAGAGTTTCCTCTCATTCAGACCCTGGGAACCATCCAGGATACCTTCCGATACTTGTGTCCCATTGACTTGCATTGGTATCGGGCATCGGTATCGGCGATATCCGATATTTTTCGGATATCGGCCGATACCATCCGATACCGATACCTTTGAGTATCGGAAGGTATCGCTCAATACTAGTTGTTAGCAGTCGAGTTCCCGCCACTGCACAGGGGGAATCTCGAGCCTTGTCTGCTGCGGTCTCTCATTCTGCATCAGCCACATTGGAGCCTGCTCAGCGGAGATGTCGGTCCCAGCGTCTCACTGAATCTGGCACTGTTCAAAGGGTTACTGCTGCCTCTCCAGGCTCTGCTATTGTACCTGATCAAGTTCTGTGGAAGTCTTCCATTGGTCCTTCTTGGAAGGTCCTGAAGTTGCTGCAGCTATAAAAGGTTCTCATGACCGCACGGCCATGCACTAGTGTCAATTTATGTATGAGCTCAGCGCCGGTGTGGTCGTGTGTGTGTGTATTCAGGGACCCAGCTGAAATAAGCCCCTAGAATGCTGTCACCTCCAGTGAGGAGTTTCATGTGAGTGTATTCCGGGCTGGCGTATAGCCATCAGAATTCCGGCTCCACCGGAGAGGAGCTGCGTGTTTGCATTTGACTGCATGACCACCATCTGCTCTACTAAGTAGCTGTGTTCCCCTGTGAAGCTAACAGGGTACAGCATTCTCTTTACTAATGGACTCTGTGAAGTAACAGAGTTCGTTTATACTACTATATTGTATCGCCATATCTAGCAGCAGGTTCTTTCCTGCACGGTGGATCCCGGGTTGCGAACGCACCAACTACTTCTAATAAATATATATTCGGTGCGTTCCGCCAACCCTAACAGTACACTAGCGTCAGGATCTGGCAAAGTAATGGCGGATGAACAGCGATTGCAGGGGTACATCCAGCTGCTGGAGGGCCGGTTGGCATCTCTCGAGCATGCAACCTCGGCGGTGGATGTTACCGCAATAGCTGTTCAGGCTGCTAGCGTGGCTGCAGCAGCTTTACCCACTGCCACCTCTGTTCCGACCTTATCTCACCTCCCGTTGCCTGAAATATTCTCTGGGGACAGTAAGTCCTGTAGGGGTTTCGTGAACCAGTGTGCTATACATCTCGAGCTCCTGGCTGCACGTTTTCCTACAGAGCGGGCAAAGGTGGGATTCATAGTTTCTCTCCTGTCGGACAGAGCTTTGGAGTGGGCTACGCCGCTGTGGGAGCGCAACGATCATGTGGTGCAGAGTGTTCCTAAGTTTCTGGGCCCTCTGAAACAGGTCTTTGTAGGACCTCAAGTCACCCATGATACGGCGCTCCAACTGCTGGCTTTGACTCAGGGTTCGACCATGGTCAGTCATTTTGCCATCCACTTCCTGACGTTAGCGTTTGAGTGTTTGGGGCTAGCGGAATGCACCAAATAAGTAGAAAGATAGAGTAAGGTGCGTTCGCAGCCCGGGGTCCACCGTGCAGAGATGGAACCTGCTGCTAAGTAATGACGGACTATATGGCGGTACAATGTAGATACACACACGGGTTAACTTCACCCTGTGTGGAGGAAGCGAACCCTGTTGCGTCACAGGGCCGCGGTACCGCACCAAGAGCGCAAGCAAGGAGTCCCATAACTCAATCCCAAGACACAGGATTTGAGTTCATATAGACCTCTTGCCCTCAACACCGAAACTGGGGTGTCAGAGAGAAAGAAATAATATTAATAAAGATGCACGAGAGTGCCTGCAGTGCCGCACTGGTGGATGCCACTAACCACCCAGACTTGGGTCAGGAAAGCGCTGTGAAAGCGCATGGCGCCGCACTGGAGGTCACAGCAATAGATGCTGTTTTGTGTTACTTGCTGATGGCTAAGTCGGGCGCTAGATATCAATCATCCACCTTACGCGAGCAGTCATTCAATAGGGATGGGATATTTAAGGACGACTTGCACTCATCAACACACACACATATACAAATGTACACTAGCGCATGGCCGTGCGGTCATGCGAACCTTTTATAGCTGCAGCATGTACAGGACCTTCCCAGAAGGACCAATGGGAAGCTGCCACAGAAGTTGAGCACCTTCAGGACCTTTCTGGAGGACCAATGGGATCTGCTGCAGTATCTGAGCATGTGACCCTCGATCTTCAATGGGAGATCTTGCCCTGGGCATGCTCAGCAGGGAAAAAGCAGGACTTAGTCCCAAAAGCGTTTGCTCGCCGCTGCCCAGCACAGGCTTTACTGGCAGAAGCTGGAAAAGCAACAGTAACCCTATGCTCAGAGTGACACTGAGCAAGACGCTGGGACAGACGTCTCCGCTGAGCAGACTCCACTGCAGCTGGAGAAGAAAGGGAGACTGCAGCGGAGATGGTTCAAGATTCCCCCTGTGCAGAGGTGAGAACTCGACACCTAACATTACCCCCCCTCCTTGGACCTCACTACGCTCGAAGGCAGCAATGAGCTGTGGAGCTCGAATGTGTTCAGCAGGCTCCCAGGACCTGTCCTCTGGGCCATAACCCTTCCAATCCACCAAATAGATTTTTTTGCCACGTACCACTTTGCACCCCAAAATAGCGTTCACCTCGTAATCGTCCGTAGACGAACCCGATGTCCCGACAGATGACTCGAAAAACCGGGACATGCATACGGGCTTCAAGAGGGACACATGAAAGGTGTCGGTGATACCACAGGGTTAACCTGTTCGAGGACCTTGAAGGGACCCAAGTAGCGAGGTGCAAACTTAGTGGACTCAACACAAAGCCTGATGTTATGGGCGTAGCGCCACACTAAGTCGCCAGGAGCAAAGGTCGGAGCGGGGAGCCGATGAGCATCGGTGGAGGACCTCATTCTCTCATTGGAGGCCCGAATGGCATCCTGACTGCGGTCCCAAATGTCCCATGCCTCCACAGTCCAGTCTGCCACCCTGGAGTCAACGGAAGACACCGGCATGGGCACAGGGACACGCAGATGCTGGCCTTAATTTAGGAGGAATGGAGTCTGACGGGTGGAGTCGGCTACGGCATTGTTAAGCGCAAACTCTGCCCACGGTAGCAAGGATGTCCAGTCATCCTGCCTGGCAGAAACAAAATGTCATAAATATGTGACCACGGTCTGGTTGGCCCTCTCTACCAACCCGTTCGTCTCAGGATGATATGCCGAAGAGAGATTCAACTCAATACTGAGTAGACGACAAAGCTCTCTCCAGAATCGAGACGCAAACTGGGGACCCCGATCACTGACAATTTTGTCCGGCATACCATGTAGGCGAAAGTTATGTTTGATGAACAACGCAGCCAGAGCCCGTGCAGAAGGTAGCCGTGGAAGAGGCACCAAGTGCACCATTTTGGAAAAATGGTCGGTGATCACCCAGATAATGGTGCAGCTACGAGACTTGGGTAAACCCACTACAAAATCCATCCCAACCATCTCCCAGGGCCTGTCCACCACCGGCAGGGGGTAAAGCAACCCAGCTGGCCGTTGCCGAAGAGACTTGTTCTTGGCACAGGAGACACAAGCCCAAACATAGTCTGTGACATCACGAGCCATATGCGGCCACCAGTACGTCCACGCCAAGAGCTCAGATGTCCTCTTTGTCCCAAAATGTCCACCCACCCTGTAGGAGTGAGCCCAAGAGAGAACCTCCGGTCACAAATTAGATGGAAAGAAAGTCTTGCCTGGGGGCACAGACTCTAGCGAAACGGATCCACAGTTCTCAGGCTCTCTGAAGGGACAATAAGCCGAGGCTCCTCCTCCTCTTCCTCTGATGACACTACAGAGCGAGAGAGAGCATTGGCATGAACGTTCTTCTCCCCGGAAAGAAAATGGAGGGTGAAATGGAACCGGGAGAAGAACAGGGACCATCTAGCCTGATGAGAATTTAGCCGCTGGGCTGTCTGTAAATACACCAAGTTCTTGTGGTCTGTGAACACCTGGAAGGGAAAGCGAGCTACCTCCAGAAGATGTCTCCACTCTGAGAAAGCCAATTTCATAGCTAGCAACTCCCTGTCCCCAATGGAATAATTCCTCTCCGCTGGTGAAAAGGTCTTAGAGAAGAAGAAGCAAGGATGCTTCCGACCTTGAGCATCCTTTTGGAAGAGGACTGCTCCAGCACCAATGGATGAGGCATCCACCTCCATAATAAATGGCCTATCTACATCGGGGCGATGTAGGATGGGAGCACTAGCAAAGTGTGACTTAATCGAGAGAAAGGCCTTGGAGACCTCCTCCGACCAACCACAACTTGGAATTTGCCCCCTTCTTGGTGAGGGCAACCAAGGGAGCTACCGAAGTTGAGAAGTGGAGAATGAACTGGTGATAGTAATTAATGAACCCCATAAAGCGGTGCACCGCTTTGAGAGAATGGGGTTCCTGCCAGTCCATCAAAGCCTGTAGCTTGGCAGGATCCATAGCCAATCCATGGGCAGAGATGATATAGCCAAGGAAAGGCAAGGATTCCTGCTCAAACACACACTTCTCCAACTTGGCATAGAGGGATTTAGCCCGTAGGAGGTCGAAGACCTTGCAAACATCTCTCCGGTGGGAGTCTATATCTGGAGAGTAGATGAGAATATCATCTGGATAAACTACGACCGAGGTGGAAATCACATCCCGGAAGATGCCGTTTACAAATTCTTGGAAAACGGCTGGGGCATTACAGAGCCCGAAGGGCATCACCAGATATTAATAGTGCCCATCCCTGGTGTTAAAAGCTGTCTTCCATTCGTCCCCCTCACAGATGCGAATCAGGTTGTAAGCACCCCGCAGTTCTAATTTAGTAAATACCCTTGCTCCCCGTAGCCTATCAAAAAGCTCAGATATCAGGGGTAATGGGTACTTATTTTTAACAGTGATGGCATTAAGACCCCTGTAGTCTATGCATGGACATAGTTCTCCACTCTTCTTCTGCACGAAGAAGAACCCAGACCCTGCAGGTGACACTGACTTCCTAATGAATCCTCTTGCCAGATTCTGTCGGATATACTGTGACATTGCCTCCATCTCTGGGAGAGACAAACGATAGACTCGACCCCGGGGAGGCTCAGCACCAGGCAAGAGGTCAATAGGGCAGTCATAGGGGCGGTGAGGTGGAAGTGTCTCCGCAGCCCTTTTGGAGAACACATCCGCATAGGGCCAATATTGCTTGGGAAGAGAGGATAAATCTGCGGGTACCTCAGTAGTAGCAACCTGAACACTCTCCTTCTGACATCTACCCCCACAAGATTCACCCCATCCTAAAATTCTGCCTGTGGACCACTCGATATGAGGAGAGTGATATCGTAGCCAAGGCATCCCTAACAGCATCTCATCAATTCCCTCAGGAATGACGAGCAGAGATATAATCTCCTGATGAGATGGCGACATGGACAGAGTGAAAGGGATGGTCTGGTGTGTTATCTGTGAGGGCAGTGCTGACCCATTCATCACTCGTACAGTTACTGGTTGAGCTAGCATTACCAGGGGTATTGCATGACATCGGGCGAAGGCAGAAGACATAAAATTGCCCTCAGCTCCAGAATCCACACAGAGCTCTACCGAGTGAGTGAATGAGCCTATTGTAATTATACCCTTAAAGGACAATTTTGAGGCAAACATCGCCGTGTCTAGTGTACCTCCACCTACTACCACTAGACGCTGATGTTTCCCCGACCGCTGGGGACATCTGGTGGCAAGATGTCCTGACTGCTGGCAAACATGACAAACCTGGAGTGCACGAGCGGTCCGGGACTTAGATCCCGCTCGTGACACTTCCATGGCCTCATGTGACTCAGGAGCCTGAACTGGAGATTCCAAAGGTTTGGCGAAGGTGGGAGCCAGCCGAAACCTCTGCCTACACTGGGCTCGCTCTAACCTCCACTCGTGAAAATGGAGGTCAATACGAGTGGACACATTTATCATGGAGGTGGATGCCTCATCTGTTGGTGCTGGAGCAGTCCTTTTCCAAAAGGATGCTCAAGGTCGGAAGCATCCTTGCTTCTTCTTCTCCAAGACCTTCACACCGGCGGAGAGGAATTATTCCATTGGGGAAAGGGAGTTGCTAGCCATGAAGTTGGCTTTCTCAGAGTGGAGACATCTCTTGGAGGGAGCACGCTTTCCCTTCCAGGTATTCACTGACCACAAGAACTTGGTATATCTACAGACGGCCCAACGGCTGAATTCTCGCCAGGCTAGATGGTCCCTGTTTTTCTCCCGGTTTCATTTTACTCTCCACTTTCTCTCTGGGGAGAAGAACATTCATGCCGACGCTCTCTCCCGTTTCGTAGTGTCATCTGAGGAGGAGGAGCCTCGGCTTACTATCCCTTCTGAGAGCCTGAGAACTGTGGCTCCGGTTTTGCTAGAGTCCGTGCCCCCGGGCAAGACTTTCGTGCCAGCGAATTTGCGACCGGAGGTTCTCTCTTGAGCTCACTCGTCCAGAGTGGGTGGGCATTTTGGGACCAAAAGCTTTTGGCGAGGGAGTACTGGTGGCCGCATATGGCCCGTGAGGTCATGGACTATATACGGGCGTGCGTTTCCTGCGCCCAGAATCGGTCTCCTCGGCAACGGCCTGCTGGGTTGCTTTACCCCCTGCCGGTGGCAGACAGGCCCTGGGAGATGGTCAGGATGGACTTCGTGGTGGGCTTACCCAAGTCTCGTAGCTGCACCGTTATCTGGGTTGTCACCGATCATTTCTCTAAGATGGTATACTTGGTGCCGCTTTCACGATTACCTTCTGCACGGGCCTTGGTGGCATTATTCATTAAGCATATTTTCCGTTTGCATGGAATGCCTGATAAAATTGTCAGCGACCGGGGTCCCCAGTTCGCGTCTCGGTTTTGGAGAGAGCTCTGCCGTTTACTTAGCATAGAGTTGAATCTTTCCTCTGCATATCATCCCGAGATGAATGGAATGGTAGAGAGGACCAACCAGACTCTGGTGACATATTTGCGACATTTTGTCTCTGCTAGGCAGGATGACTGGGCATCTTTGCTACCTTGGGCGGGATTTGCCTTGAACAACGCCATAGCCGATTCCACTGGGCAGACTCCTTTTCTCCTTAATTATGGCCAGCATCCGCGTGTCCCTGTGCCCATGCCCGTGTCTTCCACCAATTCTAGGGTGGCAGACTGGGCGGTGGAGGCATGTGACATTTGGGACTGCACACAGGATGCCATCCGGGCCTCCAAGGAGAGAATTAGGGTTTCTGCTGATACACACCGGCGCCCCGCTCTGACCTTTGCTCCTGGCGACTTAGTGTGGCTCTCCGCCCGTAATATCAGGCTGCGAGTTGAGTCCACTAAGTTTGCACCTCGCTACATTGGCCCGCTCAAGGTTCTGGAACAGGTCAACCCTGTGGTCTACCGTTTGGCCATTCCTCCGCACCTTGGTATCACCGACACTTTCCATGTCTCTCTCTTAAAGCCCGCCCATTTTTCCTGGTGTTCCGAGTCACCTGCTGGGACGTCGGGTTCATCCACAGATGAGTTTGAGGTGAATGCTATCGTGGGGTGCAAGGTGGCAAGAAATTTTATCTGGTGGACTGGAAGGGTCACGGCCCAGAGGACAGAACCTGGGAACCTGTGGAGCACATTCGGGCTCTGCTGCTCATTGCAGCTTTTGAGCATACCGAGGCTCAAGGAGGGTGGCCCTAGGAGGGGGGTAATGTTAGGAGTCGAGTTCCCGCCACTGCACAGGGGGAATCTCGAGCCATGTCTGCTGCAGTCTCCCATTCTGCATCAGCCGCAGTGGAGCTTGCTCAGCGGAGACATCGGACCCAGCGTCTCACTGAATCTGGTACTGTGCAAAGGGTTACTGCTAGTGTTGAGCATTCCGATACTGCAAATATCGGGTATCGGCCGATATTCGCTGTATCGGAATTCCGATACCGAGTTCTGATATTTTTGCGTTATCAGAAATCGGAATCAGGATCCATATTCATGTAAAAAATAAAGAATAAAAATAAAAATAATGGATATACTCACCCACCGACGGCCCCTGGCTCTCAGCGGTGCAACCGGCAGCCTCCGTTCCTAAGAATGCAGTGAGTGTAGGACCTGCGATGACGTCGCGGTCTTGTGATTGGTCGCGTGACCGCTCACGTGACCGCTCACGTGACCGCGACGTCATCGAAGGTCCTTTACTCTCTGCATTCTTAGGAATGGAGGCACCGAGGCAGATGCTTGCAGCGGTGACAGCCAGGGTTCATCGGAGGGGTGAGTATATCCATATTTTTTATTTGTATTCTTTATTTTTTACATGAATATGGATCCCAGGGCCTGAAGGAGAGTTTCCTCTCCTTCAGACCCTGGGAACCATCCAGGATCGCTCCCTATTACATTCCGATATTTGTGTCCCATTGACTTGTATTGGTATCTGGTATCGGTATTGGCGATATCCGATATTTTTGGGATATCGACCGATCCAATCCGATACCGATACTTTCAAATATCGGAAGCTATCGCTCAACACTAGTTACTGCTGCCTCTCCAGGCTCTGCTATTGTACCCTGCACTGGTCTGCGGCGAGCAGGCTTTTCTGGGACTAAGTCCTGCTTTGCACACACTGAGCATGCCCAGGGTAAGATCTCTCAATGGAGATCAAGGGTCACATGCTCAGGTACTGCAGCAACTTCCATTCGTCCTCCAGGAAGGTCATGTACCTGATCAAGTTCTGTGGAAGTCTTCCATTGGTCCTTCTTAGAAGTTCCTGAAGTTGCTGCAGCTATAAAAGGTTCTCATGACCGCACGGCCATGCGCTAGTGTCAATTTATGTATGAGCTCAGCCCCAGTGTGGTCATGTGTGTGTGTGTATTCAGGGACCCGGCTGAAATAAGCCCCTAGAATGGTGGCACCTCCGGTGAGGAGTTTCATGTGAGTGTATTCCGGGCTGGCGTATAGCCATCAGCATTCCGGCTCCACCGGAGAGGAGCTGCATGTTTGCATTTGACTGCATGACCACCATCTGCTCTACTAAGTAGCTGTGTTCCCCTGTGAAGCTAACAGGGTACAGCATTCTCTTTACTAATGGACTCTGTGAAGTAACAGAGTTCGTTTATACTACTATATTGTACCGCCATATCTAGCAGCAGGTTCTTTCCTGCACGGTGGATCCTGGGTTGCGAACGCACCAACTACTTCTAATAAATATATATTCAGTGCGTTCCGCCAACCCTAACACTAGTCAGCTTGTGACTACATTACATGTGGGGATTCCCTAGCAACCAGGAACCTCCCACATATAATCAAGCTGTCTTGCAGCTGTAAATAATCCAGCTGCAGCAAGGAAAACAATATCTCCGAGCAGTCATAAATACGCAGTCATAAATGCTCGCGAGAAAACCCGAGCAATGAGTATACTCGCTCATCACTACACACCACTATTGAAGCCAGAGCAGTGTTAAATGGTTTTTAGTTGGGTAGTGGATAATGATTCAAGTCACTTGGCCATCAACACCATGTCCTCCACATGGTCAAGTCTGAGTAGCCGTGAGTGTGGACCGGATATTCCTCGCCCTGATCCTTCTTCCTCCCACCATGCCGAGTGCCCTGAGACCACTGATCCCACACTTGGACACTCCGAAGAGCTGTTCAGTTTTCCCTTTCAAGATTCCAAACTCTCGGCTGGTCAACTTGAAGTGGGGCCAGATGAGATCGCATGTAGTGATGCACAAAGCTTTGACCAGCCACGGTTACGCGAAGGTGATGGTGGGAAAGTGTCACAAGAGGTAGACGATCATGAGACACAATTGCCAGAAGTTCCGGAGGAGGAGCAGGGTGCAGATGTGGAAGATGAGGTGTTGACTGATATAGTGACTGACCCAACCTGGCAGGAGGACATGCAGAGCGAGGACAGCAGCACACATGGGGAAGGAGGCATATCACCCCAATAGGCAGGAAGAAACATTGTGGTGGCCACAGACAGAATCCGTTCCCCATAACACCAACATGAGGGAAGTTGCCATTCCAACTGCTAGATCTTCCCGAGTCTGGTTATTTTTTAAAGACTCTGCCGATAACCCCAAACAGGCCATTTGTAGCACCTGCCATGCCCGCATCGGCATGGGTAGCAAAACTACCAGATTGACCACCACCAGCATGATCAGGCACATGGCAACAAAGCACCCAACTTTGTGGGCCGAACCCCAGGCTCCAGGAACACTGTCTGTAGGTGACATCACTGCTTCTTCCTGTATTGTGGAGAAACCAATCCCCAGTCCAACGTGCATGTGAAGATGTCTCTAGCCCTGCACCTGTTGCCCACAGTCAAGCAACACCATCATCAAGCCCATCCACATCCTTTTCCCAGCACAGCATTCTGTTGTCTATACACCAGTCATCGGAACACAAGCGGAAATACCCAGCCAATGCCACGCAGGCCACAGCACTAAATTCTAACATTTCTCTTCTGCTTGCATTCAAAATGTTGCCTTTTAGGCTTTTTGAGATGTAAGCTTTCCACAACCTGATGGCAGCGGCCGTCCCAAGGCACTCAGTCCCCAGTCACCACTATTTCTCCCGGTGTGCCGTACCGGCATTACACCAGAATGTGTCCCACAACATTACCCATGCTCTCAACAATGCTGTTACTAGGAAAGTCCACCTAACCACGGACACGTGGACAAAAGCTTGTGGGCAGGGACGGTACATCTCACTGATGGCACACTGGGTTAACATAGTGGAAGCCGGGACCCAGTTGGACCTTGGGATGGAACACATCGTCCCCACGCTGAGAATGGCAGGCACTACATCAATCATGATTGCTCCCACAGTCTACAGCTCCTGCACCTCCTCCTCTTCCGTCTCCATCTCTGAAATCACAAAAAGAAAAAAGAGAGCCAGGGGGCACTACCAATGGACAAGAAACCAATCACAACCTATAAGGTAAATATGAGCAGGGGTGCTACCCGATGCACAGCAGCAAAATGTACTAGGAGAGCAAGAGAAAGAACCATGCATATAGAGTGCACTCCCAAAATATAATCAAATTGCAAAAATGCAAAATTTATTGAAAAAGACAGTGAACACAATAAAAACATGTTAAAACACAAACAACAACACTGCTGGTCCTATAATAAATCAGCATATAAAGATGACCTTAAGGCACAATAATATATAAATGATACCACGTATATGCACAAAAAATGGCTTGTTCTTATATGAATATACACAATAAGGCAATAGGTATATTCTGGGCGTCCCCAGAAAACCATAGAGTGAAGGGGTACCCCTGTATAAATAAGGGAGCAAATGCTAGATATAGGGACCCAATAAGCCCCAAAAAATTTAACCGCAGAAAATAAGCATAAACCATCTAAGAAGTGACTCCTATGTGTGAGGAAACAAGGCTACAGATATAATAGAAATATCAGTCCAATAAATAGTATGGAGACGCTTAGGGTTCACATGCCATCAAATGAAGGAATAGGGAGAAAAAAACTATGCCAAAGGGTTAAGCCAAGAGGCTGTATGTAGAAAAGAGATCACCATGTCAGGCGGTCCAGTACATGGCGTTAGCTGTCAAGAGATAGAAGGGGAAATAGTCCCAGGACCAAATCAGTGTGGGGGGAGCCCCACGTGTATCGCTGCAGGATGCAGCTTCGTCAGGGGAAGTGGTAAGGGAGGGAGTCATGAGGTCTTAAGTAGTGGTCAGTTAGTTGGTCACAAGTGGTCACAGGTGTGTGATGTCAAAGGGAGAGGCATAAGCCCGCAATCATACCATAAAGATCCGGAAATAGAGGATACTAGTCGGTGCATGTGTAGAATCCAAAAGGTCAATGCAGGAGAGAAGTAAACCCACCAGCTGCGCAGGCTCACGGGGAGGAGTAGAAGCTCGCGCGTGCGCAGAGCATAATTCCCGGTGCCATAGTATAGCGCAGGCATAGAAAATACCTAGCCGCGCAAATGCACAGGAAGAAATGAAAGCTCGCGCATGCGCACAGCATAAATTCCGGTGCCATAGTACAGCGTAGGTGTGGAGAATACAAAGAGGCAGCCGCTCAAGGCTGGCGATGGTACACCACCTTAAAAGAATCAGAGAGGCAAGGATGTGTATGGTAAGCAAGTATGTATTCATACAAGGGTAAATTGGATTGAGTTACACATCCCAAAAAGAAAAAGGAAGGAGTTAAATAAGAATAAATGCACATACGTAAACGGGTTAACCCAAAAAAAGCAGTGGGGAGAAGAAAAAAAAAGAGAAAAGGGGGTTTTTAAATCCAAAAGAGACCATATGGATAACAACTCAATAATTTACTTAATGTATTACAAACACAAAGTGTCAGGACATTCACAGAAAAATGCCACCAATGGGTGTGGTACATATATAGAAATGTCCAAATACGGCCCCAAGTTAATCTAGGAAGCCCCTCAGAAGAACAATACCGCAAGCCCACAAATGTAGCAAACTAAGATACTGAAAGCTTGGGCTGTCCCTCTTACATATGGATTTGGAAACCCGGGAGGCTTAATGGCAGGCTTGTTCCTCAAATATTTTTCAAACCCAGGAGACTTCAGTTGTTGGTTCTGACTTTTCCAAACTTTCATATGATCTTACAGCAGCACATAAGCCGGGCAAGGAATATACGGAGTCTTGAAGAATGCGCTAGGACTGCCATAATCCCACGTGGTCTCAGGGTTTCTATATTCCACGCCTGGGAGCCTACACCATCCTTTAAAATTATATGGGAACAGGGACTAATTTGGTGCTCCAATATTTTAATCTCCTTGCTTCTGGAGCACGACAAGGAGCTCCTTGCCTCCACTAAAGCGCACATTAAGGAGTTGGAGACCAAACTTTCCACATTTGATATTACCCAAATTACTAACTATAAACAAAGTTTGAAGGACACTCTTGATAAATTTGAAGCAGAAGTGATTGCCAGAAAATGAAAAAAATTCCAGAGAGATCGTCTTGATTTTGATAATAATACTGCATTTAAGTAGAAACGTTTCGGGAACGAACGCCAAATTGACCAAAAAGCTCCACACCAGGTTGCTAGTTTTGCTGATCCCCCTTCAGGGGCCACGAGCTCAGCTTAACCCTTTGGCATAGGCTTTTTTTTTTCCCCTATTCCTTCATTTGATGGCATGTGAACCCTAAGCGTCTCCATACTATTTATTGGACTGATCTTTCTATTATATCTGTAGCCTTGTTTCCTCACACTTAGGCTACTTTCACACTAGCATTTTTCGCAATCCGTCGCAATGCGTCGTTTGGCCGAAAAAACGCATCCTGCAAAAGTGCTTGCAGGATGCGTTTTTTCCCCATAGACTAACATTAAGCGACGTATTGCGACAAATTGACACACGTCGCAACCGTCGTGCGACGGTTGCGCCGTGTTGTGGCGGACTGTCGGCACAAAAAAACGCTACATGATTCGTTTTTTGCCGCCGACGGTCCGCTTTTTCCGACCGCGCATGCGCGGCCGGAACTCCGCCCCCACCTCCCCACACTTCCCCGCACCTCACAATGGGGCGGCGGATGCGCTGGAAAAATGCATCCCGTTGTGCGGTGCAGAGAACGCTAGCGTCGGTAACCTCGGTCCGACGCTAGTGTGAAAGTAGCCATAGGAGTCACTTCTTAGATGGTTTATGCTTATTTTCTGCGGTTAAATTTTTTGGGGCTTATTGGGTCCCTATTAGTGTTGAGCATTCCGATGCTGCAAGTATCGGGTATCGGCCGATACTTGCTGTATCGGAATTCCGATACCGGGATTCCGATACTCTTGTGGTATCGGGTATCGGGTATCGGAACAACATTAATGTTAAAATGTGTAAAATAGAGAATTAAAATAAAAAATATCGCTATACTCACCTGTCCGACGCAGCCGGGACCTCAGCGCAGGAACCGGCAGCGTTGTTTGTTTAAAATTCCCGCTTTTACATGGTTACGCGAAGTCCCGGCTTGTGATTGGTCAGGGCGGCCATGTTGCCGGGCCGCGGACCAATCACAGCAAGCCGTGACGAAAATACGTCACGGCTTGCTGTGATTGGTCCGCGTCCCGGCAACATGGCCGCCATTAACCAATCACAAGCCGTGACGTCACGGGAGGCTGGAAACGCGCTCATTTTAAAAAGGGCGCGTGTCCAGCCTCCCGTGACGTCACGGCTTGTGATTGGTTGCGTCGCGGTCAACCAATCACAAGCCGGGAGGCTGGACACGCGCCCATTTCAAAATGAGCGCGTCCAGCCTCCCGGCTTGTGATTGGTTGATCGCGGCGCAACCAATCACAAGCCGTGACGTCACGGGAGGCTGGACACGCGCCCATTTTAAAATGAGCGCGTGTCCAGCCTCCCGTGACGTCACGGCTTGTGATTGGTCAGGGCGGCCATATTGCCGGGACGCGGACCAATCACAGCAAGCCGTGACGTAATTTTGTCACGGCTTGCTGTGATTGGTCCGCGTCCCGGCAACATGGCCGACCTGACCAATCACAAGCCGGGAATTCACGTAACCAAGTAATAGCGCGAATTTTAAACAAACAACGCTGCCGGTTCCCTCGCTGAAGTCCCGGCTGCGTCGGACAGGTGAGTATAGCCATATTTTTTATTTTAATTCTTTCTTTTACACATTTATATGGTTCCCAGGGCCTGAAGGAGAGTTTCCTCTCCTTCAGACCCTGGGAACCATCAGGAATACCGTCCGATACCTGAGTCCCATTGACTTGTATTGGTATCGGGTATCGGTATCGGATTGGATTCCGATACTGTGACGGTATCGGCCGATACTTTCCGATACCGATACTTTCCGATATCGGAAAGTATCGCTCAACACTAGTCCCTATAGCTAGCATTGCTCCCTTACCTATACAGGGGTACCCCTTCACTATATGGTTTTCTGGGGATGCCCAGACTATACCTATTGCCTTATTGTGAATATTCATATAAGAACAAGCCATTTTTTGTGCATATACATGGTATCATTTATATATTATTGTGCCTTAAGGTCATCTTTATATGCTGATTTATTATGGGACCAGCAGTGTTGTTGTTTGTGTTTTAACATGTTTTTATTGTGTTCACTGTCTTTTTCAATAAATTTTGCATTTTTGTAATTTGATTATATTTTGAGAGTGCACTCTATATGCATGGTTCTTTCTCTTGCTCTCCTAGTCCATCTTTGAAATCAACACGAGTCAGAAGCTGTAAGCACTGCAGCACTGTCTCAGCCAAGCGGCAACAGGCTGTGCTGAAGCTAATACGCATTGGTGACAAACTGCACAATGCAGAAGAGTTGTGAACAACGCTGAAAGAGGAGTCAGATATTTGGATGACACCGCTGAACCTACAGCCAGGCATGGTCATGTGTGACAATGGCCGGAACCTGGTGGCGGCTCTGAGGCAAGATGAGCTCACACACGTACCTTGCCTGGCCCATGTGCTTAATCTCGTGGTTCAATATTTTCTGAAAAGCTACCTGGAGCTGCCTGATCTGCTAGTGAAAGTACGTCGTCTGTCTGCCCATTTTAGAAAGTCAGCTACAGCTTCAGCCGCCCTTGCCGTGCTTCAGCAGCATTTTCAGCTCCTGGCTCACCGACTGGTGTGTGATGTCCCAACGCATTGGAACTCTATGCTGCATATGTTGGAAAAGATTTGGGAGCAGAAGATGGCAGTTGTTGACTACCAACATCAACAAGGCGGTCGATATTCAATTCAGACTCCTCACATAAGACCTCAGGAATGGACATGGATGTCAGACATATGTACCATCCTACAAAACTTTGAGGACTGCACCAAGATGGTGAGTGGTGATGATGCCATAATTAGCATCACCATCCCGCTTCTCAGCATTCTGAAAACCTCTCTGCTCACAATTAAAGAGGATGCATTACAGGTAGAGCACGAGGACATGGACCAAGGAACCATACAGGGGAATTACACTCAGCCCAGCCTCATGTCTTCCCAATGTGGATTGGTAGGCAATGAGGAGGAGGAGGAAGAAGAACAGGAGATACTTTCATGTGCTATAGATGGTACTACAAGCATAGCTGTCATACCGTCTGTTCAGTGGGGATGGCCTGAGGACAGGGAGGAGGATGATGATGAGGAGGAGAAGGAGGACAGCATGGTCAGTCATCCCATTGGTGAGGACACAAAAGTCTTGCCTGTTAGCAGTCTGGCACGCATGGCTGACTTTATGTTGCTCTGCGTTTCACGTGATTATCGCATTATAAAATTTTTGGGTGACCCTTATTACTGGTTGGTGACACTTCTAGACCCATGCTACAAGGAGGACTTTCAATCTCTTCTACCAGAGGCAGAGATGTGTACTAAAATGTTGCAGTACCAGAGGACCCTTGTAGCGGAATTGCTTAGAAAATTCCCATGTGATATCGCTGGCAGCAGATGTCAGAGTTTGTTGTACAACCAAGGAGTTCCAAGCGAGAGAGACAGAAGTACAATCCAGCTCAGGCAGGGGAACAATGGCAAAGTTCTGGGACAGTTTTTTCAGACCCTCCCATCGTGCTGGCACAGATGCAAGGGTTGCGATCACAAGAAGTGCAATGTTTGAGAAGATGCTGAGGGAGTACATTACAGATGGTACAATTGTCCTCCGTGATTCCTCTGTGCCATTTATTTATTGGGTATCCATGCTGGATAGTTGGCATGAGCTGACTCTCTATGCCTTGGAGGTCCTGGCCTGCCCTGCTGCTAGCATTTTGTCAGAGCTGGTTTTTAGTGCTCTCAGCAATGTCTCCTCATTCTCCACCACTAGATTACCAGGCTTAAAGTATTCTGTGCCGCTACAGGCAGTTAAATTTTTGGCAAGGGTGTCTATGATGCCCATAGTATTTTTTTTTTTAAATGTATCCCCCTTGGGGAAATGTTTGTCAGCCCATGCACTGCGTGTATAGGCATTACAAGTCTAGGAGACACTCTCCTTTACATTGGGCCTAGTTTATAATGAGGCCTCCAGCAATGTCTCCTCATTCTCCACCACTAGATCACCATTCACCAAGCTTAGCGTGTTCTGTGCTGCTATAGGCAGTCCAATATTTGGCAGGGGTGTCTCTGATGCCCATAGTATATTTTAAAAAAATGTATACCCCATGGATAAATGTTTGTCAGCCCATGCTCTTAGTGTATGGGCATTACAAGTCTAGGAGACCCGCTCCTTTACATTGTGTCTATTTTTTCATGAAACCTTCAGCAATGTCTCCTCATTCTCCACCACTAGAACACCAAGCTTAATGTATTCTGTGCCACTGCAGGCAGTCCAATTTTTGGCAAGAGTGTCTGTAATGCCTACAGTATATTTTTAAGAAAAGTATCCCCCTTGGGGAAATGTTTGTCAGCCCATGCACTACATATATGGGCATTACAAGTCCTGGAGACACAATCATTTACATTGGTCCGAGTTTTTATTGAGGCCTTCAGCAATGCTTCCTCATTCTCTACCACTAGATCACCATTCACTACGCTTAACATGTTCTGTGCTGCTATAGGCAGTGCAATATTTGGCAAGGGTGTCTATGATGCCCATAGTATATTTAAAAAAAATGTATCCCCCTTGGGGAAATGTTTGTCAGCCCATGCACTGCGTGTATGGGCATTACAAGTCTAGGAGGCACACTCCTTTACATTGGGCCTAGTTTTTAAAGAGGCCTTCAGCAATGTCTCCTCATTCTCTACCACTAGATCACCATTCACTATGCTTAACGTGTTCTGTGCTGCTATAGGCAGTCCAATATTTGGCAAGGGTATCTATGATGCCCATAGTATATTTTTAAAAAATGTATCCCCCTTGGGGAAATGTTTGTCAGCCCATGCACTGCGTGTATGGGCATTACAAGTCTAGGAGACACACTCCTTTACATTAGGCCTAGTTTTTAATGAGGCCTTCATCAATGTCTCCTCATTCTCCACAACTAGATCACCATTCACCACTCTTAATGTGTTCTGTTCTGCTGTAGGCAGTCCAATATTTGGAAAGGGTGTCTATGATGCCCATAGTGTATTTTTAAACAAATGTATCCTCTTTGGGGAAATGTTTGTCAGTCCAAGCACTTAGTGTATGGGAATATCAAGTCTAGGAGACACACTCCTTTACATTGGGTCTAGTTTTAATGAGGCCTTCAGCAATGTCTCCTCATTCTCCACCACTAGATCACCAGACTTAACATATTCTGTGCTACTACAGGCAGTCCAATTTTTGGCAAGGGTGTCTATGATGCCCATAGTATATTTTAAGAAATGTATCCCACTTGGGAAAATGTTTGTCAGCCCATGCATTGCGTGTATGGGCATGACAAGTCTAGGAGACACACTCCTTTACATTGGGCCTAGTTTTTAATGAGGCCTTCAGCAATGTCTCCTCATTCTCCATCACTAGAGCACAATTCACTGCACTTAACGTGTTCTGTGCTGCTATAGGATGTCCAATATTTGGCAAGGGTGTCAATGATGCCCATAGTATATTTTTTAAAAATGTGTCCCCCTTATAATGTGCCTAGTTTTTAATGAGGCCTTCACCAATGTCTCCTCATTCTCCACCACTAGATCACCATTCAATACGCTTAACGTGTTTTGTGCTCCTATAGGCAGTCCAATATTTGGCAAGGGTGTCTATGATGCCCATAGTATATTTTAGAAAAATGTATCCCCCTTGGGGAAATTTTTGTCAGCCCATGCACTGCGTGTATGGGCATTACAAGTCTAGGAGACACACTCATTTTCATTGGGCCGAGTTTTTAATGAGACCTTCAGCAATGTCTCCTCGTTCTCCACCACTAAATCACCATTCACTATGCTTATTGTGTTCTGTGCTGCTATATTTTGCAAGGGTGTTTATGATGCCCATAGTATATTTTTTTTAAATGTATCCCCCTTGGGGAAATGTTTGTGCAGCGCCCCAGAGTCTGGTTGTAGTGCAGCGCCAAAGAGTCCTGGTCGTTGCAGTAATGTCGCTCTGCCACTAAGGGGAGTGATGTTACGTCTGATTGCACTAAAGGAGTTCACCTGACCAGGTATCACAGTCACACACTACACTTCACACTCTGGCCACCAGGGGGAGTGGTTCTATCTATTAGGCCACTCCTCACACTCTGGTAAAACTGGGGGGTTGGATAGGAAGTTAGTCAGAAAGCAGCCCGGGAGAGTTCGGGAGAGGACCTGTCAGGAGTGGGATCCTGACAGCGGCCTAGCACAGACAGATCGTTACGAAGCCGTGCCTGTACCTTATAGCGGCAGACTCCTAAAAAAGGACACGAAGTGAAGTATATTGTGGAGAAGTGAGAAACGGGATCACAGCACAAAGGTAATAGAACCAGAAGGAGTCGTGCCCCGAGATCGGCAACATCCTTCTGAGGTGCGTAGCCGGTGGCCGGAGCACCGAGGAAGTAATAGACTGTACGCATTACTTTGAACTACGGCAAGGCAGTTACCTTTAGGTTGGCTGTCTCACCTTTTACACCTAACGAAGACAACGGAGGCAATTGTGGGAGAGGGGCGTCTCTAGGGTCCCTATAAAATAACTCCAGGCCTACCCCGTCATACGGTTGCGTCCTATCCATATCATCTGGGGGACGGAGAGAAAGAACAGAAACAAGCACGACAGTTGTTAGGACTATCCCGTGGGGCTCAGCAGGGAAGTACTACAACACACAGGCGCTAGTAGGAAGGCTACTGATTTCCACCTGCAAAGGGAACTCTGGATGTGCCTTCGGACCGGCCGGTCTCAGCCAGCCCTGTTAGCAGTGCTCTGGATTGTGGATGCCAAAGCCTTCAGTAAAAAGGTAAAGAGACTGCAACCCTGTGTCCTCGTTATTTACTGCGACCTACACCGACACCTACATCTTTAATTGTGTGCCCGTTAGCAGGGCCATGGACCGGCTCAGGCCACCGAGACATCCCCAGAACTGAGAGAGACCCGGTACCGAGTACCCCGCTGCCCTGCGTTTGGGGGCCGCTCCAGTTGCAGTAACGTCGCTCTTCCACCAGGGGGAGTGATGGTACGTCTGATTGTACTAAAGGAGTTCACCTTGCCAGGTATCACAGTCACACATTACACTTCACACTCCGGCCACCAGGGGGAGAAAAAGGTCCTATCTACTAGGGCACTCCTCACACATGGGTAAAAGTGGGGTTGGATAGGAAGTTAGTCAGAAAGCAGACGGGGAGAGTTCCAGGGAGGACCTGTCAGGTGTGGGATCCCGACAGCGGCCTAGCACAGGTAGATCATTACGGAGCCGTGCCTGCACCTCATTGCGGCGGCATTCTAAGAAAGGACACGAAGTGAAGTAGACTGTAGAGAAGTGAGAAACGAGATCACAGCACAAAGGAGATACAAACAGAGGGAGCCCTGCCATAAGATCGGTAACATCCCTCTGAGGTGCATAGCCGGTGGCCGGAACACCGAGGGAGTACTGACTGCACGCATTACACTAAACAGCGGCAGGGCAGTTAACTATAGGTTGGCTGTCTCACCTCTACACCTAACGAAGATAACGGAGGCAATTGTGGGAGAGGGGCGCCTCTAGGGTCCCTATAAAATAACTACAGGTCTACCCCGTCATACGGGTGCGTCCTATCCATACCATCTGGGGGACGGAGAGAGAGAACAGAAACATACACGACAGTTGCGAGGACTATCCCGTGGTGCTTAGCAGGGAGGTACTACAACACACAGGTGCTAGTAGGAAGGCTACTGATTTCCATCTGCAAAGGAAACTCTGGATGTGCCTTCGGACCGGCCGGATTCAGCCAGCCCTATTAGCAGTGCTCTGGATTGTGGATGCCGAAGCCTTCAGTAAAAAGGTAAAGAGACTGCAACCCTGTGTCCTCATCATTTACTGAGACCTACACCATCACCATTTACTCATCAAGGGAAGCCCTCGGGACATACTTCACCTGTGGGAAGTTACACCATCTAGCTGCCATTCCATCACCCCAGCGGACCCCTAGCAGCGTCGGTCACCCTGACCGAATACCACAGGTGGCGTCACGTACACTTGACAAACTCTCACCTACACCTTTAATTGGGCGCCCCTTAGCAGGGCCACAGACCGGGTCGGGCCACCGTGACACCCCTAGAACCGAGGCCGAGGGACCCGGTGCTGAGTACCCCGCTGCCCTTTGAGGGCCGCTCCAAACTTGGCGTCATGAACAGGATCTACTTAAGCCTGAAGAATCAGGTCATGTCTGCCTTAGAACTGTGATTTGCTTCAGACTGTGTATTGTAATTTACCGCCAAAATCTGCCATTGCAGCGCCGTGTGGAGCGTGAGGGAAGGAGCCGTAGCTTCGTGGGCGGAGCCAGACGAAAAGAGCGTGAAGCAAGAGGGCGGGTGTCGATTACGGAAAGGAACCCCGACTTCCACCAGGTTAGCGGAGGGGGAGAGCGGCCATGTCCGATCCCGGAGGGGAGGTGGCGGTGGTCGCAGCTGCAGACTCAGAAGCACCCCCATGCCCCGCAATAGGCGCAGCCGCAGGACTTGTACTGCCGCCGGGTCCCGCAGAGCTTGCCGCTCCCATCAGCCAGCCGGACACCACCTGTCATGTCGGACACTGTCCAGACCAGGTCGTCTGACAGACAGCGGTAATTCTGCGTTTGACCACTGTTTGCTCATTGGCGTCGGCTAGTTTTCGTCTGGCTGCTCCAGGGTTAATTTATCTGATCCTCGGATTGGAAGCTGGGCCATGCCCATTTCCTTTAAATGGTTCTCCTGATCTTTGGGCGTCGCCGATTATAGCTTCTGTCTTATCCGTAGTTATCTCGGTCCGGAGTGGAGAGCTGGTTGTTGGAGAATCGTTGCTGGTGGTGTATTTTCTATTGTCTTATTTACTCCTTCCTATATTTGTATTTATTTTGCCCTGCACCTTTATAGTGTATTCCTGATTGACTGCGGCGTGGTGTATATTTTCCTTTATCCTTGTTTGTTA
Source organism: Ranitomeya variabilis (assembly GCF_051348905.1). Taxonomy (NCBI): domain Eukaryota; kingdom Metazoa; phylum Chordata; class Amphibia; order Anura; family Dendrobatidae; genus Ranitomeya; species Ranitomeya variabilis. Next base: position 571,492,144 of record NC_135232.1, read on the forward strand.
TAACTGTGGGTATTGGTCTATTGCATTCACGGGGTGGTGGGCGGTGGTATTCAGTCTAGGGCTGAATCAGGAGTCAGGGTGAGGGTGGAGGCCTGAACATGCACACCTTCAGTGTAAACTTTAGGTAGAGGGTCAGACAGGGTTTCCCTAGTCTGAGGGAAATTGCAGGGGCCCGGGTTATTAGCTCTCACCCTCCTTGTATCCCCGTGACACCGCCACGTCTACAGCAGCCATAATGCCCTTCTCCATGCCATATATACCTGGAGCAGCCTGGCTCCCACGATACTCTGGAGAATCGCATACATTAACTGACTTTAAAGAAGGGATCTGCAGCCTGCTTGAGTTTTATCCCTTGAGAGAGCTGTTATGACCCCAATGGCGAGGGTCTCAGAGGAACGTGGTAGTCTGCAGAGTACAAAAATCCAGCTCATAGGGCAGTGGTAACTGGGTTGACCATATATCTACTCCTAACGCCAACACTAGAAGTAGCCGGGGATCATTCCTACGTTGATTCTAGATGACACGCGCCAGCCGGAGAATCTAGCTACCCCTAGTAGAGGAAAACAAAGACCTTTCTTGCCTCCAGAGAAGGGGACCCCAAAGCTGGATAGAAGCCCCCCACAAATAATGACGGTTAGGTAAGAGGAAATGACAAACACAGAAATGAACCAGGTTTAGCACAGAGAGGCCCGCTTACTGATAGCAGAATAAAGAAAGGTAACTTATATGGTCAACAAAAACCCTATCAAAATCCACACTGGAAATTCAAGAACCCCCGAACCGTCTAACGGTCCGGGGGGAGAACACCAGCCCCCCTAGAGCTTCCAGCAAAGGTCAGGATATAGATTTGGAACAAGCTGGACAAAAATACAAAACCAAAACAAATAGCAAAAAGCAAAAGGCAGACTTAGCTGATATAACTGGAACCAGGATCAGTAGACAAGAGCACAGCAGACTAGCTCTGATAACTACGTTGCCAGGCATTGAACTGAAGGTCCAGGGAGCTTATATAGCAACACCCCTAACTAACGACCCAGGTGCGGATAAAAGGAATGACAGAAAAACCAGAGTCAAAAAACTAGCAACCACTAGAGGGAGCAAAAAGCAAATTCACAACAGTACCCCCCCCTTAGTGAGGGGTCACCGAACCCTCACCACGACCACCAGGGCGATCAGGATGAGCGGCATGAAAGGCACGAACTAAATCGGCCGCATGAACATCAGAGGCGACCACCCAGGAATTATCCTCCTGACCATAGCCCTTCCACTTGACCAGGTACTGAAGCCTCCGCCTGGAGAGGCGAGAATCCAAGATCTTCTCCACCACGTACTCCAACTCGCCCTCAACCAACACCGGAGCAGGAGGCTCAACAGAAGGAACTACAGGCACAATGTACCGCCGCAACAAGGACCTATGAAATACATTGTGAATAGCAAACGACACAGGAAGATCCAGACGAAAAGATACAGGATTAAGGATTTCCAATATCTTGTAAGGCCCAATAAAACGAGGTTTAAATTTGGGAGAGGAGACCTTCATAGGAACAAAGCGGGAAGAAAGCCATACCAAATCCCCAACGCGTAGTCGGGGACCCACACCGCGGCGGCGGTTGGCAAAGCGCTGAGCCTTCTCCTGTGACAACTTCAAGTTGTCCACCACATGATTCCAGATCTGCTGCAACCTATCCACCACAGAATCCACCCCAGGACAGTCAGAAGGCTCCACATGACCCGAAGAAAAGCGAGGATGGAAACCAGAGTTGCAGAAAAAAGGTGAAACCAAGGTGGCGGAACTAGCCCGATTATTAAGGGCAAACTCAGCCAACGGCAAGAATGTCACCCAATCGTCCTGATCAGCAGAGACAAAACACCTCAAATAAGCCTCCAAAGTCTGATTAGTTCGCTCCGTCTGTCCATTAGTCTGAGGATGGAAAGCAGACGAAAACGACAAATCAATGCCCATCCTACTACAAAAGGATCGCCAGAACCTGGAAACGAACTGGGATCCTCTGTCTGACACAATATTCTCAGGGATGCCGTGCAAACGAACCACGTTCTGGAAAAACACAGGAACCAGATCGGAAGAGGAAGGCAGCTTAGGCAAAGGAACCAAATGGACCATCTTGGAGAAGCGATCACATATCACCCAGATAACGGACATGCCCTGAGATAGCGGAAGATCAGAAATGAAATCCATGGAGATATGTGTCCAAGGTCTCTTCGGGACAGGCAAGGGCAAGAGCAAACCGCTGGCACGAGAACAGCAAGGCTTAGCTCGAGCACAAGTCCCACAGGACTGCACAAATGACCGCACATCCCTTGACAAGGAAGGCCACCAAAAGGACCTGGCCACCAGATCTCTGGTGCCAAAAATTCCCAGGTGACCTGCCAACACCGAGGAATGAACCTCGGAAATGACTCTGCTGGTCCACTTATCCGGGACAAACAGTCTGTCAGGTGGACAAGACTCAGGCCTATCAGCCTGAAATCTCTGCAACACACGTCGCAGATCCGGAGAAATAGCTGACAAGATAACTCCATCTTTAAGAATACCAACAGGATCAGCGACTCCAGGAGCATCAGGCACAAAGTTCCTAGAAAGAGCATCGGCCTTCACATTCTTTGAACCTGGTAAATACGAGACAACAAAATCAAAGCGGGAGAAAAACAATGACCAGCGGGCCTGTCTCGGATTAAGGCGTTTAGCAGACTCGAGATACATCAGATTTTTGTGATCAGTCAAGACCACCACACGATGCTTAGCACCCTCGAGCCAATGACGCCACTCCTCAAATGCCCATTTCATGGCCAACAACTCCCGATTGCCCACATCATAATTTCGCTCGGCAGGCGAAAACTTCCTAGAGAAAAAGGCACAAGGTTTCATAACAGAGCAACCAGGGCCTCTCTGCGACAAAACGGCCCCTGCCCCAATCTCCGAAGCATCCACCTCAACCTGAAAGGGAAGTGAGACGTCAGGCTGGCACAAAACAGGCGCCGAAGTAAACCGGCGTTTCAACTCCTGGAAAGCCTCCACGGCAGCAGGAGCCCAGTTAGCTACATCGGAGCCCTTCTTGGTCATATCCGTCAAAGGTTTCACAATGCTAGAAAAATTAGCGATAAAACGACGGTAGAAGTTAGCGAAGCCCAAGAACTTCTGAAGACTCTTAACTGACGAGGGCTGAGTCCAATCAAGAATAGCTCGGACCTTGACTGGGTCCATCTCCACAGCAGAAGGGGAAAAAATGAACCCCAAAAAGGGAACCTTCTGTACACCAAAGAGACACTTTGAGCCCTTGACAAACAAAGAATTTTCACGCAAAATTTTAAAGACCAACCTGACCTGCTCCACATGCGAATCCCAATTATCAGAAAAAACCAAAATATCATCCAGATAAACAATCAAAAATTTATCCAGATACTTCCGGAAAATGTCATGCATAAAGGACTGAAAAACTGAAGGCGCATTGGAGAGCCCAAAAGGCATCACCAAGTACTCAAAATGACCTTCGGGCGTATTGAATGCGGTTTTCCATTCATCACCTTGCTTAATGCGCACAAGGTTGTACGCACCACGAAGGTCTATCTTGGTGAACCACTTGGCACCCTTAAAACAACCAAATCATGCATTTTATGTAAAACCAGGAAACGTATCACCTCGCGGTGTTCAGGAGTCATGCACATGGTAACCTGTGTCCAATACTGCGGTTTATTTGCTGCCAATGGTGTAGCATCAATACCCCTAAGAGGAATAGGATTTTCTAATGGTTCAAGAGTAAAACCACAGCGCTTAGCAAATGAGAGATCCATGAGACTCAGGGCAGCACCTGAATCTACAAACGCCATGACAGGATAAGATGACAGTGAGCAAATCAAAGTTACAGACAGAATAAATTTAGGTTGCAAATTACCAACGGTGACAGGACTAACAACCTTAGCTATACGTTTAGAGCATGCTGAGATAACATGTGTAGAATCACCACAGTAGTAGCACAAGCCATTCCGGCGTCTATGAATTTTCCGCTCATTTCTAGTCAGGATTCTATCACATTGCATTAAATCAGGTGTCTGTTCAGACAACACCATGAGGGAATTTGCGGTTTTTCTATCACATTGCACCGAATTAGGTGTCTGTTCAGACAACACCATGAGGGAATTTGCGGTTTTGCGCTCCCGCAACCGCCGGTCAATTTGAATAGCCAGTGCCATAGTATCATTCAGACCTGTGGGAATGGGAAAACCCACCATAACATTCTTAATGGCTTCAGAAAGGCCATTTCTAAAATTAGCGGCCAGTGCACACTCGTTCCAATGTGTCAGAACGGACCATTTCCGAAATTTTAGGCAATACACTTCAGCCTCGTCCTGCCCCTGAGACATAGCCAGCAAGGCTTTTTCTGCCTGAATCTCAAGATTGGGTTCCTCATAAAGTAAACCGAGCGCCAGAAAAAACGCATCAAGATCAGCCAATGCCGGATCTCCTGGCGCCAGCGAAAAAGCCCAATCCTGAGGGTCGCCCCGTAAGAACGAAATAACAATTTTTACTTGCTGAGCAGAATCTCCAGATGAACAGGGTCTCAGGGACAAAAACAATTTACAATTATTCACGAAATTCCTAAACTTAAACCTGTCTCCGGAAAACAGTTCAGGAATCGGTATTTTAGGTTCTGACCTAGGATTTCTGATAACATAGTCTTGTATGCCCTGCACACGAGTAGCCAGCTGGTCCACACTTGTAATCAAGGTCTGGACATTCATGTCTGCAGCAAGCATAGCCACTCTGAGGTAAAGGGGAAGAAGAAAAAAAAAAAAACTCAGAATCTTCTTTCTTATAATCCCTCTTCTGCAATGCATTAAACATTTAATACTGGCCTGGCAAACTGTTATGACCCCAATGGCGAGGGTCTCAGAGGAACGTGGTAGTCTGCAGAGTACAAAAATCCAGCTCATAGGGCAGTGGTAACTGGGTTGACCATATATCTACTCCTAACGCCAACACTAGAAGTAGCCGGGGATCATTCCTACGTTGATTCTAGATGACACGCGCCAGCCGGAGAATCTAGCTACCCCTAGTAGAGGAAAACAAAGACCTTTCTTGCCTCCAGAGAAGGGGACCCCAAAGCTGGATAGAAGCCCCCCACAAATAATGACGGTTAGGTAAGAGGAAATGACAAACACAGAAATGAACCAGGTTTAGCACAGAGAGGCCCGCTTACTGATAGCAGAATAAAGAAAGGTAACTTATATGGTCAACAAAAACCCTATCAAAATCCACACTGGAAATTCAAGAACCCCCGAACCGTCTAACGGTCCGGGGGGAGAACACCAGCCCCCCTAGAGCTTCCAGCAAAGGTCAGGATATAGATTTGGAACAAGCTGGACAAAAATACAAAACCAAAACAAATAGCAAAAAGCAAAAGGCAGACTTAGCTGATATAACTGGAACCAGGATCAGTAGACAAGAGCACAGCAGACTAGCTCTGATAACTACGTTGCCAGGCATTGAACTGAAGGTCCAGGGAGCTTATATAGCAACACCCCTAACTAACGACCCAGGTGCGGATAAAAGGAATGACAGAAAAACCAGAGTCAAAAAACTAGCAACCACTAGAGGGAGCAAAAAGCAAATTCACAACAGAGAGCCTCAGAAAGTTCACATAGTAACGGGCCAACTATTTGGAGCGGCTCTGAGAGATGTGAAGTCTTGGCCCGCTGCGGATAAGAGAACTGTGCAGCAGGTCTTTGCAAAGCTTAAAACCACCTTTGACACCCGCACCGCCACAGAGATTAAATTGACGTTCTATGGGTGCAAGCAGAGGCAGCAGGATAGCTTACGGGACTATGCCCTTAATCTCCAGGAGGCGCTGCGGGCCATCAAGCAGAATGATCCAAACAGCATGCAAGATGAGGATAAACTCTTAAAGGAGCGGTTCATTGAGGGACTCCTGTGCAGTCACCAAAGGGCCCAACTGCACCTCCTGGCCATGCAGAACCCTGACCTGACCTCTGCACAATTTAAGGACAAAGCCATCCAAGTGCTGCAGGAGTGAAAGCCCGGCCGTGCAGCACTTCACAGGCGGCAAGCTCTCATGTACCACCAGGAGGTGGCACCGGATACTCCAGTTTCCACCGAGTCTGATGCCCAGACCCTGGAAGACGATTTCCCTGCAGGACTATGCCTCCAGATGTTAGAACTGACTAAGAGCGTTGCTGCCTTAGCCCAGACCGTACAGTCTCTACAGGAGGCCCCCAAAGAAAAGATCAAGCTGGCTTCCAGACCGGAGGATGTCCCCTGGCGGAGACAGAGGAGGACTCCGCCAACCAGAGGCAGAGACGACGATCGCTTTCATCAGGATGGACGACCCATCTGCCGCCGCTGCCACCAGGTGGGCCACCTTGCAAGGTACTGTCATTTAAACGAGCGACCCCTGGGGCAGAGGGCCGACCCCCAGGATTAGGACGACCTGGCCCGCAAAATTGGAGAGCCAAATACATTGGAGGACGACCCGTTCTCTCCATTGTGATCGACGGTATTCCCATGAACGCTCTGTTGGACACCGGTTCTCAGGTGACAACTATGCCTTACATCCTTTATAAACATTATTGGGAGGACACCGACATTACTCGTGGCCCCGATGATGATTTCACTACAATAGCCAGTAATGGTCAGCTATTGCCACAAGTGGGGAACAAAGAGGTCACCTGTTGTGAATTAGACTTTTTGGCTCCCTCTTGTGGTTACTAGTGATATGACTCTGGGATTGTCTTTCCTCAGTTTGGCACCCACCTGGGTCGTTAGTCCAGGGGTGTTGCTATATAAACTTCCTGGATCCTTAGTCCAGTGCCTGGCATCGTTGTAATCAGATCCTTTCTGTTTGCTCCTGTCTGCTGTTCCTGGTTCGTGCAAAATTAAGCTAAGTCCTGCTTCTTTGTTTTTTGGTTATTTGCTTTGCTCTTATTTTTGTCCAGCTTGTTCTAAATGTGATTCCTGACTTTGCTGGAAGCTCTAGGGGGCTGGTGTTCTCCCCCCGGGCCGTTAGACGGTTCGGGGGTTCTTGAATATCCAGCGTGGATATTTTGATAGGGTTTTTGCTGACCATATAAGTCATCTTACTATATTCTGCTATTAGCTAGTGGGCCTCTCTTTGCTAAATACCTAGCTCATTCTTACGTTTGTCTTTTCCTCTTACCTCACCGTTATTATTTGTTGGGGGCTTGTATCCAACTTTTGGGGTCTTTTCTCTGGAGGCAAGAAAGGTCTTTCTTTTCCCTTCTAGGGTTAGTTAGTTCTCCGGCTGGCGCGAGACGTCTAGAACCAACGTAGGCACGTTCCCCGGCTGCTGCTATTTGTGGTGCTAGGATTAGATATATGGTCAGCTCAGTTACCACTGCCCTATGAGCTGGTTTTTTGTGTTTGCAGACTTAGTAATTATTTCTGAGACCCTCTGCCATTGGGGTCATAACAGTATGCCAGGCCACCATTGAATGTTTAATGCATTGCAGAAGTGGGATAATAAGAAATGAAATTCTGAGTTTTTTTTTTTTTTTTTCCTCTCTTCCTCCCCTTTACCTCTGAGTGGCTTGTGCTTGCTGCAGACATGAATGTCCAGACCTTGATTACAAGTGTAGACCAGCTTGCTGCTCGTGTGCAGGGCATACAAGATTTTGTTACCAGTAGTCCAATGTCTGAACCTAAAATACCTATTCCTGAACTGTTTTCTGGAGACCGATTTAAGTTTAGGAATTTCAGGAATAATTGTAAATTGTTTCTATCTCTGAGACCCCGTTCATCTGGAGATTCAGCTCAGCAAGTTAAAATTGTTATCTCTTTTTTACGGGGCGACCCTCAGGATTGGGCTTTCTCGCTAGCGCCAGGAGATCCGGCATTGGCAAATATTGATGCGTTTTTTCTGGCGCTCGGATTGCTTTACGAGGAACCCAATCTTGAAGTTCAGGCAGAAAAAGCCTTGCTGGCTATTTCTCAGGGCCAGGATGAAGCTGAAGTGTATTGCCAAAAATTTCGGAAATGGTCTGTGCTTACTCAGTGGAATGAGTGTGCTCTGGCCGCAAATTTCAGAAATGGCCTTTCTGAAGCCATTAAGAATGTCATGGTGGGTTTCCCCATTCCTACAAGTCTGAATGATTCCATGGCGCTGGCTATTCAAATTGACCGGCGTTTGCGGGAGCGCAAAACCGCTAATCCTCTGGAGGTGTTGTCTGAACAAACACCTGATTTAATGCAATGTGATAGAATTCAGACTAGAAATGAGCGGAAAAATCATAGACGTCAGAATGGGTTGTGTTTTTACTGTGGTGATTCTACACATGTTATATCAGCATGCTCTAAACGCCTAACAAGGGTTGTTAGTCCTGTCGCCATTGGTAATTTGCAACCTAAATTTATTTTGTCTGTGACTTTAATTTGCTCATTGTCTTCTTACCCTGTTATGGCGTTTGTGGATTCAGGTGCTGCCCTGAGTCTTATGGATCTGTCATTTGCCAAGCACTGTGGTTTTGTTCTTGAACCGTTGGTAAATCCTATTCCTCTTAGAGGTATTGATGCTACGCCATTGGCGGAAAATAAACTGCAGTTTTGGACGCAGGTAACCATGTGCATGACTCCTGAACATCGGGAGGTGATTCGTTTTCTTGTTCTGCATAAAATGCATGATTTGGTCGTTTTGGGTCTGCCATGGTTACAGACCCACAATCCAGTCTTGGATTGGAAGGCAATGTCTGTGTCAAGTTGGGGCTGTCAGGGAATTCATGCTGATTCCCCGCCGGTGTCTATTGCTTCCTCTACTCCTTCGGAAGTTCCTGAGTATTTGTCTGATTATCAGGATGTATTCAGCGAGTCCAGGTCCAGTGCTCTGCCTCCTCATAGGGACTGTGACTGCGCCATAGATTTGATTCCAGGTAGTAAATTTCTTAAGGGAAGACTATTTAATCTGTCTGTATCTGAGCATGCCGCAATGCGTTCGTATATCAAGGAGTCTCTGGAGAAGGGGCATATCCGTCCATCCTCTTCCCCTCTTGGTGCGGGATTCTTTTTTGTGGCCAAGAAGGACGGATCTTTGAGACCTTGTATTGACTATCGGCTTCTGAATAAAATCACTGTTAAATTTCAGTATCCTTTGCCTCTGTTGTCGGACTTGTTTGCCCGGATTAAAGGTGCCAAGTGGTTCACCAAGATAGATCTTCGTGGTGCGTACAACCTTGTGCGCATTAAGCAAGGAGATGAATGGAAGACAGCATTTAATACGCCCGAAGGTCATTTTGAGTACTTGGTGATGCCTTTTGGGCTCTCTAATGCTCCCTCAGTGTTTCAGTCCTTTATGCATGATATTTTCCGGAAGTATCTGGATAAATTTATGATTGTTTATCTGGATGATATTCTGGTTTTCTCTGATGATTGGGACTCACATGTGGAGCAGGTCAGGATGGTGTTTCAGGTTTTGCGTGAGAATGCTTTGTTTGTTAAGGGCTCAAAGTGTCTCTTTGGAGTACAGAAGGTTCCCTTTTTGGGGTTTATTTTTTCCCCTTCTGCTGTGGAGATGAACCCAGTCAAGGTCCGAGCTATTCATGATTGGACTCAACCCACGTCAGTTAAGAGTCTTCAGAAGTTCTTGGGTTTTGCTAACTTCTACCGTCGTTTTATCGCTAATTTTTCTAGCGTTGTTAAACCTTTGACGGATATGACCAAGAAAGGTTCTGATGTTGCTAACTGGGCTCCTGCAGCCGTGGAGGCGTTCCAAGAGTTGAAGTGCCGGTTTACTTCGGCACCTGTTTTGTGCCAGCCTGATGTCTCACTTCCCTTTCAGGTCGAAGTGGATGCTTCTGAGATTGGGGCAGGGGCCGTTTTGTCACAGAGAGGCCCTGGTTGCTCGGTAATGAGACCATGTGCTTTCTTCTCTAGGAAGTTTTCGCCTGCTGAGCGGAATTATGATGTTGGCAATCGGGAGTTGCTGGCCATGAAGTGGGCATTTGAGGAGTGGCGTCATTGGCTCGAGGGTGCTAAGCATCGTGTGGTGGTCTTGACTGATCACAAAAATTTGATGTATCTCGAGTCTGCTAAACGCCTGAATCCTAGACAGGAGGGCTGGTCATTGTTTTTCTCCCGTTTTGACTTTGTGGTCTCGTATTTACCAGGTTCAAAGAATGTGAAGGCTGATGCTCTTTCAAGGAGCTTTGTGCCTGACTCTCCTGGAGTCGCAGAACCAGTTGGTATTCTTAAAGAGGGAGTTATCTTGTCGGCCATTTCTCCTGATTTGCGACGTGTGTTGCAGAGATTTCAGGCTGGTAGACCTGACTCTTGTCCACCTGACAGACTGTTTGTTCCTGATAAGTGGACCAGCAGAGTCATTTCCGAGGTTCATTCCTCGGTGTTGGCAGGGCATCTGGGAATTTTTGGCACCAGAGATCTGGTGGCTTGGTCCTTTTGGTGGCCTTCCTTGTCACGGGATGTGTGGTCATTTGTGCAGTCCTGTGGGACTTGTGCTCAAGCTAAGCCTTGCTGTTCTTGTGCCAGCGGGTTGCTCTTGCCCTTACCTGTCCCGAAGAGGCCTTGGACACACATTTCCATGGATTTCATTTCAGATCTCCCGGTGTCTCAGGGCATGTCTGTCATTTGGGTGGTATGTGATTGCTTTTCTAAAATGGTCCATTTGGTGCCTTTGCCTAAGCTGCCTTCCTCTTCCGATCTGGTTCCTGTGTTCTTTCAGAATGTGGTTCGTTTACACGGCATTCCTGAGAATATTGTGTCTGACAGAGGATCCCAGTTTGTCTCCAGGTTCTGGCGATCCTTTTGTGCTAGGATGGGCATTGATTTGTCGTTTTCGTCTGCCTTTCATCCTCAGACTAATGGACAAACGGAGCGAACTAATCAGACTCTGGAGGCTTATTTGAGGTGTTTTGTTTCGGCAGATCAGGATGATTGGGTGACCTTCTTGCCGTTGGCTGAGTTTGCCCTTAATAATCGGGCTAGTTCCGCTACTTTGGTTTCGCCATTTTTCTGCAACTCTGGTTTCCATCCTCGTTTTTCCTTGGGACATGTGGAGCCTTCTGACTGTCCTGGGGTAGATTCTGTGGTGGATAGGTTGCAGCAGATCTGGAATCATGTGGTGGACAACTTAAAGTTGTCACAGGAGAAGGCTCAGCGTTTTGCCAACCGCCGCCGCGGTGTGGGTCCCCGACTTCGTGTTGGGGATTTGGTATGGCTGTCTTCTCGATTTGTTCCTATGAAGGTCTCCTCTCCTAAATTTAAGCCTCGCTTCATCGGTCCTTACAAGATATTGGAAATCCTTAATCCTGTATCCTTTCGCTTGGATCTTCCGGTGTCGTTTGCCATTCACAACGTGTTCCATAGGTCTTTGTTGCGGCGGTACGTTGTACCTGTGGTTCCTTCTGTTGAGCCTCCTGCTCCGGTGTTGGTTGAGGGCGAGTTGGAGTACGTGGTGGAGAAGATCTTGGATTCTCGTCTCTCCAGACGGAGGCTTCAGTATCTGGTCAAGTGGAAGGGCTATGGTCAGGAGGATAATTCCTGGGTGGTTGCTTCTGATGTGCATGCGGCCGATTTAGTTCGTGCCTTTCACGCTGCTCATCCTGATCGCCCTTGTGGTCTTGGTGAGGGTTCGGTGACCCCTCCTTAAGGGGGGGTACTGTTGTGAATTAGACTTTTTGGCTCCCTCTTGTGGTTACTAGTGATATGACTCTGGGATTGTCTTTCCTCAGTTTGGCACCCACCTGGGTCGTTAGTCCAGGGGTGTTGCTATATAAACTTCCTGGATCCTTAGTCCAGTGCCTGGCATCGTTGTAATCAGATCCTTTCTGTTTGCTCCTGTCTGCTGTTCCTGGTTCGTGCAAAATTAAGCTAAGTCCTGCTTCTTTGTTTTTTGGTTATTTGCTTTGCTCTTATTTTTGTCCAGCTTGTTCTAAATGTGATTCCTGACTTTGCTGGAAGCTCTAGGGGGCTGGTGTTCTCCCCCCGGGCCGTTAGACGGTTCGGGGGTTCTTGAATATCCAGCGTGGATATTTTGATAGGGTTTTTGCTGACCATATAAGTCATCTTACTATATTCTGCTATTAGCTAGTGGGCCTCTCTTTGCTAAATACCTAGCTCATTCTTACGTTTGTCTTTTCCTCTTACCTCACCGTTATTATTTGTTGGGGGCTTGTATCCAACTTTTGGGGTTTTTTCTCTGGAGGCAAGAAAGGTCTTTCTTTTCCCTTCTAGGGTTAGTTAGTTCTCCGGCTGGCGTAAGACGTCTAGAACCAACGTAGGCACGTTCCCCGGCTGCTGCTATTTGTGGTGCTAGGATTAGATATATGGTCAGCTCAGTTACCACTGCCCTATGAGCTGGTTTTTTGTGTTTGCAGACTTAGTAATTATTTCTGAGACCCTCTGCCATTGGGGTCATAACAGTCACCATTAAAGTGGGGCGGGTAGAATTGGAGGCCCAAGGAATTGTAATTGTTGACATTGACCAACGTGAATGTAACCCCATGATGACCATTGGTACTAATGTCATAGAAAATTGTCTTGCAGAGGTTATTGTCTTGTTACAGCAGGTGGCAGAAACAGCTGGTTACAGTGAACAGCGTGTCCTGCAGAAAGAAATCAGAGCTCTGATGCTGAAACAACAGGTAGAACTGACTGGTGGTGAAATTTGCCGTGTCACATTGAGTGATTCAAACCCCATTGCAATACCCCCCAGGAGTGAAATGTTAATATGGTGTCGGGCAGCAATAGGTCTCAGGGGTAAAGATTACCAGGCCCTGGTAGAACCTGTACATTCAGATACTAGGCCTACCCTCCTGACAGCCCGAGGGGTGGTTGAGGTCCACAAGGGGAGGGTGCCAGTACACGTCTTTAATTGTGGAGAGGAAGAGATCCACCTAACCAAATATGCCACACTTGCCAAACTGTTGGGAATTGCACGTGGGCACTGACTCTACCCCATCACACCAGAAACAGGGGGCCTACAAAGTGGTTCATGAGTATGAGCGGGTATTCAGCAAGCACCCCCTAGATTTTGGGCAGGTAAAAGGGATTCAACATCACATTCCCACAGGAGATCATCCACCCATAAAAGAGAGATACCGTCCTGTACCCCCAGCTCATTATCAGTGTGCCAAAGACATGTTGTGAGAGATGAAGGAGGCTGGGGTAGTGAGAGAGAGTTGTAGCCCCTGGGCAGCTCCATTAGTCCTCGTTAGGAAGAAAGATGGCACAATGAGGATGTGTGTTGATTATAGGCAGCTAAATCGCATTACACATAAGGATGCATACCCTCTGCCCTGGATAGAGGAGTCCTTGGCTGCTTTAAAATCTGCTAACTACTTCTCCACCTTGGATCTCACTAGTGGGTACTGGCAGGTTCCCGTGGCAGAGGTGGACAAGGAAAAGACGGCCTTCACGATGCCGGTGGGTCTCTGCGAGTTCAACTACATGCCCTTCGGACTGTGCAATGCCCCGGAAACATTCCAGAGGATGATGGAGTGCTGTCTGGGACACAAGAATTTTGAAACCGTGTTGCTATATCTGGACGATATCATTGTCTTCTCCAAGACTTATAAGGACCATCTGAAGCACCTGGCTGAGGTGTTCGAAGCCCTGTCCAACTTTGGCTTAAAGGTAAAACCGTCCAAATGCCATTTGCTAAAGCCAAAAGTGCAGTACCTGGGCCATGTAGTGAGTGCCAAAGGGGTGGCCCCAGACCCTGACAAGGTCACTGTGATCAAAGATTTGCCGAAGCCTGGCAACCTCCATGAAGTCCGGCAGTTCCTCGGGTTGGTAGGCTACTACAGGAGGTTTATCACGGACTTCACCAAGAAAGCCACGCCACTGCAAGACCTGTTGGTGGGCCAATCCAAGAAAACCAAGGGTAAGAATACCCCATTTGATTGGAACGATGGACTGGAGGGATCCTTCACTTGCTTAAAGTTGGCGCTGACGGGAGAAGAGGTACTGGCCTACCCAGAATATGACCAACCGTTTGTGCTGTATATGGATGCCAGCAACATGGGACTGGGAGCCATGTTGTCCCAGGTCCAGAAAGGCAAGGAGAGGGTAATTGCTTACGCCAGCAGGAAACTTCGTCCCACTGAAAGGAACCCGGACAACTACAGTTCCTTTAAGTTGGAGTTCCTCGCCATCGGTTGGGCAGTGACGGAGAGGTTCAAGCACTACCTGGCCTCAGCAAAATTCACCGTCTTCATGGATAATAATACACTAACACACTTCGACACAGCAAAACTTGGTGCCTTGGAACAGCGGTGGATGGCCCGGTTGTCCAATTACGACTTCACCATCAAGTACCAGGCAGGGCACAAGAATGCTAATGCCGATGCATTGTCCAGGATGCCCAACTTGCCAGAAACGGGAGAAGACCAGGAAGCACTTGAAGAGATAGAGTTGCCCGCTTTCCATCGCCCCAAGGCCACCCAGTGTTCCCATCATGTGGAGAACAGGTGCAAAAACAAGCAGGATGCCACGCCGAATCCCCTGCCCCACCACGGATGTGCAGAGACCCAGGATGGTGACCCCATGGTCCATCGGGTGAAAGAGCTCCTGACGCAGGCACTTTCGCATCCTGGTCTGGATGATCCACAAGGGACACAACAAATGTGGAAGGGGAGAGGCAAACTGTTAATCCATGATGGTAAGCTGTGCCGAAGAAACATCGACCCACACACTCATGAGTTGGTATGGCAGATAGTAGTCCCAAAGCAAGATGCGCCAATGGTTCTGGGAGCGTACAACGATGGGGCAGGACACTTCGGATGGAGGATGTTGGAGAGTCTACTCTGTGGGAGGTTCTACTGGATTGGCATGAAGAAAGCCATCGAAAAGTGGTGTCAAGAGTGTGGCCCATGTAGCCTGCGCAGGAAGGACGGTGACAGCCAAAGGGCTCCCCTGCAGCCTTTCATCACCAAACGGCCACTTGAACTGGTCGCGCTAGATCATGTGAAGTTAACACCCAGCCGGTCAGGCTATGTCTACGCGCTCACCATCGTGGACCACTACTCTAGATTTCTGGTAGTTGTGCCTGTCAAAGATCTGACAGCCAGGATGGCCGCCAAAACCTTCCAGCAGTACTTCTGTAGACCACATGGGTACCCGGAGAAGGTGCTGACCGATCAAGGGCCAGCATTTGAAGCGGAGGTGTTCCAGGAATTCTGCAATTTATACAGGTGTAAGAAGATCAGAACAACACCGTATCACCCACAAACTAACGGGATGTGTGAGAAGATGAACCAAGTGGTAATCGACTTACTGAAGACCTTGCCTGTGGAGGAATAGAACTTGTGGCCAACAAAGTTGCCTGACCTTGTAGACATGTACATCTACATCCCAGTGAATTCCACCAACTGCACTCCAGCATATCTGATGCGAGGGAGATCTAGTAAGTTACCTGTTGATCTAGACATGGGGGTCCTAACCCCTGAAGATACCTCGCCAGATGCAGAGTGGGATACAGAAAGGCAGCAAAGGTACCGCAAAATACAGGAATGCATGGAAAGAAGTCTAGCCCAAGCCAGACAGAAACAAGAAAGGGACTACAACCAGCATGCTCCTGCAATTCCCTTGTCGCCAGGTGAACAAGTACTCAAACGGAAGAGGAGACTACACAAACTTGACGTCCAATGGGAAGTGGAACCCTATACCATCCTGCCCTCCAACTTCGACAATACGAAGGTCTGTCTCATCAGCAAAGATGGTGGGGAAACTTCGACAGCAATATCCAGAGACCACCTCAAAATATGCCCTGATAAGTTGAGAGATAGGGAAACAGATCCAGGAACATCTCCACCTGTAGAAGAGGAGAAGATGATACACACTGTTCTTGGCAATTTTCCCCAGTCTTGGACTCGAATAAATCAGGCCATCGTGGTACCTGTCTTAACGTTTCGTCAGCCGAAGCCGCCAGAACCAAATGTGATGTCAGATCATCTGGAGCCAAAAGAGACTCTGCACCAACAGACTCCCATAGCTGACGCAATTCCGGCTGTAACTCAACCACAGCAGATTCCAACAGAGGATGCCATACCAACAGTTGAATCGGCAAGTCCTCCCTCTGCTAACGGTGAATCTGCCATGCCCACAATTAGTAGCAGCGGTCCTGAGAGCTCCAGCATACCAGTGCTACCCAGACTCCCTAGAAGTGTAGCTAGAAGACAGTGCACTACACGAGCGATAGCAAGCACAGTGGGTCCTGTTAGGTCACTAGCAACCCCGGCACTTCGGAGGTCTACACGTAGCACCAAGAATCAAACACCAATTCGCTACAAAACTTGGAAATATTAACGGGTGCTGCTGTTTGGTTAAAAATGTTTATATATATATATATCTTTGTTACAGATTTAAAATGGACAATGGAGTAATGGACAGTGAATTGCTCCAAAAACTTTCAAAAGGGATCCCTTTGTTTACCCGGGATCCCTACAGTTTCAAGTTGCACTCACTGAACTGAGAGTCATGAACTGTGCATGACCAAGATTTTCGCAACGTTCAAGTGTTCTCACCTCCCATAAAGGGAAGCACTGTTATATATTTAATTGTTTACAACGTTTCAAAAATGCCCCAGAGTCTGGTCGTTGCAGTAACGTCGCTCTTCCACCAGGGGGAGTGATGGTAGGTCTGATTGTACTAAAGGAGTTCACCTTGCCAGGTATCACAGTCACACATTACACTTCACACTCCGGCCACCAGGGGTAGAAAAAGGTCCTATCTACTAGGCCACTACTCACACATGGGTAAAACTGGGGGTTGGATAGGAAGTTAGTCAGAAAGCAGCCAGGGAGAGTTCCAGGGAGGACCCGTCAGGTGTGGGATCCCGACAGCGGCCTAGCACAGGTCGATCATTACAGAGCCGTGCCTGCACCTCATTGCGGCGGCATCCTAAGAAAGGACACGAAGCGAAGCAGATTGTGGAGAAGTGAGAAACTAGATCACAGCACAAAGGAGATAGAACCAGAAGGAGCCCTGCCATAAGATCGGTAACATCCCTCTGAGGCGCGTAGCCGGTGGCCGGAACACCGAGGGAGTACTGACTGCACACATTACTCTAAACAGCGGCAGGGCAGTTAACTATAGGTTGGCTGTCTCACCTTTACACCTAACGAAGACAACGGAGGCAATTGTGGGAGAGGGGCGTCTCTAGGGTCCCTATAAAACAACTCCAGGTCTACCCCGTCATACGGGTGCGTCCTATCCATACCATCTGGGGGACGGAGAGAGAGAACAGAAACATACATGACAGTTGCGAGGACTATCCCGTGGTGCTCAGCATGGAGGTACTACAACAAACAGGCGCTAGTAGGAAGGCTACTGATTTCCACCTGCAAAGGAAACTCTGGATGTGCCTTCGGACCGGCCGGACTCAGCCAGCCCTGTTAGCAGTGCTCTGGATTGTGGATGCCGAAGTCTTCAGTAAAAATGTAAAGAGACTGCAACCCTGTGTCCTCATCATTTACTGAGACCTACACCATCACCATCTACTCATCAAGGGAAGCCCTGGGGACAAACTTCACCTGTGGGAAGTTACACCATCTAACTGCCATTCCATCACCCCAGCGGACTCCTAGCAGCGTCGGTCACCCTGACCGAATAACACAGGTGGCGTCACGCACACTTGACAAACTCTCACCTACACCTTTAATTGAGCGCCCCTTAGCAGGGCCACAGACCGGGTCGGGCCACCGTGACACCCCTAGAACCGAGACCGAGGGACCCGGTACCGAGTACCCCTCTGCCCTGCGTTTGGGGGCCGCTCCATTTGTCAGCCTATGCACTGCATGTATGGGCATTACAAGTCTAGGAGACACACTCCTTTACATTGGGCTGAGTTTTTAATGAGGCCTTCAGCAATGTTTCCTCATTCTCTACCACTAGATCACCATTAACCACGCTTAACGTGTTGCGTGCTGCTATAGGCAGTCCAATATTTGGCAAGGGTGTCTATGATGCCCATAGTATACTTTACAAAAATGTATTCCCCTTGGGGAAATGTTTGTCAGCCCATGCACTGCGTGTATGGGCATTTCAAGTCTAGGAGACACACTCATTTACATTGGGCCAAGTTTATAATGAGACCTTCAACAATGTCTCCTCATTCTCCACCACTAGATCACCATTGAATACGCTTGACATGTTCTGTGCTGCTATATTTGGCAAGGGTGTCTATGATGCCCATAGTATATTTTAAAAAAATGTATCCCTCTTTGGGAAATGTTTATCAACCCATGCACTTAGTGTATTGGCATTACAAATCAAACAGACCGCTGCTTTAATTTGGGCCTAGTTTTTAATGAGGCCTTCCTCTACTTCTCATCATTTTACACCACTAGATCACCAGGGTTCACATCTTCCGTGCTGCTACAGACAGTCAATTTTTTGGCAAGTGTGTTTGTAATCCCCATTAAATATTTTTTTTAAATGTACCCCCTATGGGGAAATGTTTGTCAGCCCATACACATAGTGTATTGGCATTAAGAGTCCAAGAGACCTGCTCCTTTGTAATGGGAGAGTTTTTTATGAGGCCCTCCTCCATGTTTCTTCCAATCTGGATTGGGGTGCGTGCAATTTTGGGTAAAGGGGGCCCTTGCATTCAATGCATAAGAAAACAGTATGGCAGAACCAACTGAAGAATGTGAAGTGGGTTTTCCTGTGGCCATCTAGTACCTGGGTTCAAATTCTTATTGGTGTGCATATGACTTGATAGCAGGGCAGGCCTTGCAGGTAATACATAAGAAAACAGTATGTCTGGACCAACTGAAGAATGTGAAGTGGGTTTTCCTGTGGCCATCCAGTACCTGGGTTCAAAGGCTTATTAGGGTGCATACAGTATGACTTGATAGTAGGGCAAGCCTTGCAGGTAATACATAAGAAAACAGTATGAAAGGACCAACTGAAGAATGTGAAGTGGGTTTTCCTGTGGCCATCCAGTACCTGGGTTCAAAGGCTTATTGGGGCGCATATAACTTGATAGCAGGGCAGACCTTGCATTCAATGCAACATTTTTTCAGGAAGCCCTCCTGTACCTCTAAGAATATTAATGCCACCTGATGCCCCTCTAAAAATAGGCTTTGAGACTTTAAGACTGAGTCTCTCTTTCATTAATGAAACAAGATGTGTCTCCTTATGTGTCACACACCACATGTCCAGCTAGCGTTGTTAAATGTTACAATGACATTTCCCAGTGAATGCATTTGTATTGGTTGAAAGCAAAGAAAAAGTTGAAAAACGCATCAAAAACGCTGTGGGTGAACATAGTCCAAGTGGTGGAGGAACATTTTGGTCTGGGGTTAATTATTTTGCCTTATATACAATTCACTACCCTGGAAAAGATGCACCTTAACTTATTTCTCAGCAAAATCCATTTTGGTTTCGTTTTTGTATGTTTTTTGGTGCACCTTTAAAAATGGCGCGAAACTATGACAACATTGCTTAAATCTGTGACCTCGGTGTCAGAAATGTTTCCATGGGCGATCCCCATGATGTTCCCATGTCTTTGGAGCAGTGTTTCCATCATTTTCAGATGTTTTTAGATCTTAAAAGGACCCCCGGGGGAATCGCGGTAAAAATACTCGGTTTCCCATAGACTTACATTTTTGCTCATTGCTCGGGTCGAGTACCCGGGTATTCCAATGTTCTCGACTCGAGCAATGACCAACCGAGAATTTTAGTGCTCACTCATCACTAATGCTCAGCAGTGTGCGTGGCCTCCACATTAGTGTTGAGTGATACCTTCCGATATCGGAAAGTATCGGTATCGGAAAGTATCGTCCGATACCGGCAAAATATCGGATCTCGCCGATACCGATACCCGATACCAATGCAAGTCAATGGGATGAAAATATCGGAATTAAAATAAACTCTTTCTTTCCTTGTAGGTTCATTCTACATGAAGGAAAACAATTAAGAATAATGTAGGACGTATTGGGGGACGTGGCGGAGACATTAAAAGCATAGATGTTTAGCCCAATCAAATAGAATAGCAGGAATTTAAAAAAAAATTTTAAGACGTTCGGAGTTACAAAGATATTGACTATGTTAAGATTTTTTTTATTTTGTCAGATATTGCTGTTTCACTACTTCCACGCCCTTCACCCTCTTATTTACTTCTCCCACACTTTCTTCTTCATCATCATCAGTATCTTTGACATCAAGTTCTTCTTCTTCACCTTATTCATCTTTTTCTTCATCTTCTACCTATAATTTTTTTTGTTACATTGTTCATATTCTTTTTATTTAACTATTATTCTTCTTCATATTCAACTTCTTCATCATATTCTTATTTGTGACAGGCATTCCCGTAGTTGTTATCTATAAAAGTTTGAAGATTACACCTTCCGTTCTGCCTGTCACAAAAGAGTTACATTTGTCCGCGTTCAGTTTGGCCTGCAGCATCAGGCTTTATCCAGGGGCACCACGAGGAGGAACGGACTCACCCCCATACACTGCTTAGTCTTCTTCTGCTTATAATTTAGATAATATCTTTTGCTCTGATATTTAGTGTTATGCTTAATGTTCTTCTACTCTTTGTTCTGTAGCCTCTTGTTCTTCTGCTTCTCGGTCTCCCATGTCGTCGTCGTCTCCAGGGTCGTCGTCTCCGGGGTCGTCGTCATCGGGGTGGTCTTCAGGGTCATCGTCTCCAGGGTCGTCATCATCTCAGTGATTGTCGTCTCTGGTGTCGTCGTCATCTTAGGGGTGGTCTTCCGGGTCATCGTCTTTAGGGTCTTGAACTTGTAAAAATGTAGCAGAAGGTACAAGAAGGCTGAGAAAATGCCGAGAAACAGCCGATGGAACTGGAACTCGGATGGCTACCCGAAGGTCCAAGAGCCAATGGAACTACCGAGGACCAGCTGACATTACTGGAACCCAGTTACTAAGCAGGAGGTACCCGTGCCTGAAAGCACTACCAAGGACCACCTGACATTGGTGGAACTCGGATACCCAGAGGGAGGCACCTAAGCCAAAGGCTCTGCCCGGAACCAGCTGACGGTACTGGAACCAGGATGGGGAGCAGAAGGTAAAAGAGCAAAAGACACTGCCGAGAACCAGCTGACGGTACTGGAACCCGGATGGGTAGCCGAAGGTCCAAGAGCCAATGGAACTACCGAGGACCAGTTGACGTTACTGGAACCCAGTTACTAAGCAGGAGGTACCCGTGCCTGAAAGCACTACCAAGGACCACCTGACGTTGGTGGAACTCGGATACCCAGAGGGAGGCACCTAAGCCAAAGGCTCTACCCGGAACCAGCTGACGGTACTGGAACCAGGATGGGGAATTATTCAAGCTTGTCTTCCTAGAGCCCCAACTAGTGGTGTTGGAGCAAAGGGTCAGCAGGGGGAGCAGAGTGTAGGCCGAAGCCTGCACTGGAGGCATTTGGAGGTCTGTTGTGTCTGCATGGCTTTTGCAGGACACGATGCCGGCTACACAGCAGGGGAACAGCTGGCGTTGCTGAACCCCACTGACAGAGTGGCGGACGTTTTGCTCTGTGCAGCCAGCACTTCCGGGCACCAACTGGCAGTGTTAGAGCCCAGAGACAGCAGGAAGAGAGGGAGCAGAGTGTAGGCCGAAGCTTAATTGAACCAACTTTAAAGGTAACCTTTAACCCCCCCTCAGGTGTTACAAGCTAGAAGAGCCAGACCTTGGGCAGCAGTAATGCTGCACAAGTGAAAGGTTGCTCTTTAAGTTTTGAATCTTGCACACGCTGAATGAAACACGTACCACAATTAGGCCCTTATACAGTCAAAACTGTATTGGAGGAGGGAGTTCCCTTCTTAATGAGATGCAGCACAGCTGGCAAAAATACCACCTTGGTGCTTGGCGTGGCCTCCTGAGCATCGCATTTTGCTGTACAGGAGTCTGCGCTGTTGCGTTATCCCTTGGCCATGCGCTGTCCGTCTTCTGACATCATTTGATGTCGGCTGGTGCGGTTCGCGATGCCCATGAATCCCAGCCCAGCAGTGTCTTTACATTGTTTCACACTGCGGGACTGGGATTCACGGCCTTGTGCAGTACATATGTTCGCCTCTCACTCGGGTCCTTACACCTGCTTCAGACTGTGCGGCGCCAGCTGATCCCTTATGGCATGCCACGGCCATGAGGCCGCACATTGTGAAGAAGGCGGAAGGAGATAAGTGCCAGGCGAAGATAGGCACTGGTCATGCCCATCAATCACACCCTCGCAGTCTAATGAAATTAGACACCGAAGCGCGTTGTGTCGGGCAGGGCTGCCGCAGAGGCGCAGCCAGCCAAACAATCATGTGAGAAGACGGGCAGCGCTACCAATGGGCTTGCTGCGTGTCATTACAAAGGAAAGTCACACCTGAGGGACATTTTAATGGTCTCAGGGGACACATTTTAGACGTGTTCAGTTCCACGTGTGCAAGGAGAATAAGTTTATGAGCCACCTTGTACAAATGCAGCATTACTGCTGTACAAGGTGGCTGTTATACATGCCAACGCCTGGGGGGGACAGGTTCCCTTCAATTTCAGTTCTTGTGTCTGCGTGGCTTTTGCAGGACACGTTGCCAGCTACACAGCAGGGGAACAGCTGGCGGTGCTGAACCCCACTGACACATTGGCTGGTGTTTTTCTCTGTGCAGCTAGCACTTCCGGGGGCCAACTGGCAGTGTTAGAGCCCAGGGTCAGCAGGTGGAGAATGAGGAGAGTGTAGGCCGAAGCCTGCACTGGCGGCAGCTTTGTGTCCACGTGGCTTTTGCAGGACACGTTGCCAGCTACACAGCAGGGGAACAGCTGGCGTTGCTGAACCCCACTGAAACATTGGCGGGTGTTTTTCTCTGTGCAGCTAGCACTTCCGGGCGCCAACTGGCGGTGTTAGAGCTGTCATGGTTCCCAATGGCAAGGGAACGTAAGAAACATATAAATAACGAACGAGCTCTCGGGTGATGGAAACTCGAGTTGACCGTGAGCTAAATCTACCACACAACTAAAAGTAGCCAGGGAGCATACCTACGGCTTCCTAAATGCCACGCGCCAGCCGGAGGACTAACTACGCCTGGTAGAGGAAGAAACAGACCTGGCTTACCTCTAGGGAAATACCCCAAAAGATGATAGCAGCCCCCCACATGTAATAACGGTGAATCAAGAGGAAAAGACATACACAGTATGAAAGTAGATTTAGCAAAGAGAGGTCTACTTACTAGATAGCAGAAGGATACAAAAGAGGACTTCACGGTCAACTGAAAACCCTTTCAAAAACCATCCTGAAATTACTTTAAGACTCCTGTGTCAACTCATGACACAGGAGTGGCAATTTCAGCCCGCAAGAGCTTCCAGCTACAGAGATTTACAAAAACTGCAAACTGGACAAAAGATACAAAACAAAAGGACAAAGTCCACTTAGCTGATCAGCAGACTAGTAGCAGGAACATGCAACCGAAGGCTCTGGTTACAATGATGACCGGCAAGGAAATGACTGGAGAGCAAGGCTAAATAGGAAACTCCCAAACGCTGATGGAAGCAGGTGAACAGAAGCAGCAAAGTGCAATCAAGTCACCAATACCACCAGCAACCACCAGGGGAGCCCAAAAAGCGGATACACAACAGTACCCTCCCCTTAAGGAGGGGGCACCGAACCCTCACAAGAACCGCCAGGGCGATCTGGATGAGCCCTATGAAAGGCACGAACCAAATCCGAGGCATGAACATCAGAGGCAGTTACCCAAGAATTATCTTCCTGACCATAGCCCTTCCATTTAACCAGATATTGACGTCTCCGTCTGGAAATACGGGAGTCCAAGATCTTTTCTACCACGTATTCCAATTCACCCTCCACCAGCACAGGAGCAGGAGGTTCAGTAGAAGGAACCACCGGTACCTCATATCTCCGCAACAGCGACCGATGGAACACATTATGGATAGCGAAAGATGCCGGGAGGTCCAAACGAAAGGAGACAGGGTTAAGAATCTCCAAAATCCTATAAGGACCGATGAACCGAGGCTTAAATTTAGGAGAAGAAACCCTCATAGGGACAAAACGGGAAGACAACCACACCAAGTCCCCAACACGAAGGTGGGGGCCAACACAACGACGGCGGTTAGCAAACTGCTGAGTCCCCTCCTGGGACAATTCCAAATTATCCACCACTTGTCCCCAAATCTGATGCAACCGATCCACTACCGCATCCACTCCAGGACAATCCGAAGATTCAACCTGACCAGATGAAAAACGCGGATGAAACCCTGAATTGCAAAAGAAAGGAGAAACCAAAGTGGCAGAACTAGCCCGATTATTAAGAGCAAACTCCGCCAACGGCAGAAAGGCAACCCAATCATCCTGATCCGCAGACACAAAACACCTCAAATAAGTCTCCAAAGTTTGATTAGTTCGTTCCGTCTGGCCATTGGTCTGAGGATGGAATGCAGACGAAAAAGACAAATCAATGCCCAACCTGGCACAGACTGCCCGCCAAAATCTAGACACGAACTGGGTACCCCTGTCAGAAACGATGTTTTCCGGAATACCATGCAAGCGAACCACATTCTGAAAAAACAGAGGGACCAACTCAGATGAGGAAGGCAACTTAGGCAATGGCACCAAATGAACCATTTTAGAAAAACGGTCACACACCACCCAGATGACAGACATCTTCTGAGAAACAGGGAGGTCCGAGATAAAGTCCATAGAGATGTGCATCCAAGGCCTCTTCGGAATAGGCAAGGGCAACAACAACCCACTAGCCCTAGAACAACAAGGCTTGGCCCGAGCACACACATCACAAGACTGCACAAAAACACGCACATCTCGAGACAGGGAAGGCCACCAGAAGGATCTAGCCACCAAATCTCTGGTGCCAAAAATTCCTGGATGACCTGCCAGAGTAGAAGAATGAACTTCCGAGATGACTCTAGTGGTCCACTCGTCAGGAACAAACAGTCTACCAGACGGACAACGATCAGGTCTATCCGCCTGAAATTCTTGCAAAGCACGTTGCAAATCTGGAGAGACAGCAGACAAAACCACTCCATCCTTAAGGACACCAGCAGGTTCAGAATTCCCAGGAGAGTCAGGCTCAAAACTCCTAGAAAGAGCATCTGCCTTCACATTCCTAGAACCCGGTAAGTACGAGACCACAAAATTAAACCGGGAAAAGAACAACGACCAACGTGCCTGTCTAGGATTCAGGCGCCTGGCAGACTCCAAATAAATTAAATTCTTGTGATCAGTCAAAACTACCACCTGATGTTTGGCACCCTCAAGCCAATGACGCCACTCCTCAAATGCCCACTTCATGGCCAAAAGCTCCCGATTACCAACATCATAGTTTCGCTCGGCGGCCGAAAGTTTTCGCGAAAAGAACGCACAAGGTCTCATCACTGAGCAGTCGGAACTTTTCTGCGACAAAACCGCCCCCGCTCCGATCTCGGAAGCATCGACCTCAACCTGAAAGGGAAGAGAAACATCAGGCTGGCGCAACACAGGGGCAGACAAAAAGCGGCGCTTAAGCTCCCGAAAGGCCTCCACAGCAGCAGGGGACCAATTGGCAACATCAGCACACTTTTTAGTCAAATCCGTCAGAGGTTTAGCAACGCCAGAAAAACCAGCTATAAATCGACGATAAAAATTAGCAAAGCCCAAGAATTTCTGGAGACTCTTCAGAGAAGTAGGCTGCGTCCAGTCGTAAATAGCCCAAACCTTGACAGGGTCCATCTCAATAGAAGAAGGGGAAAAAATGTACCCCAAAAAGGAAATTTTTTGAACCCCAAAAACACACTTTGAACCCTTTACACACAAAGAATTCTCCCGCAAAACCTGAAAAACCCTCCTGACCTGCTGAACATGAGACTCCCAGTCATCAGAAAAAATCAAAATATCATCCAAGTACACTATCATAAATTTATCCAAATATTCACGGAAAATATCATGCATTAAGGACTGAAAGACAGAAGGTGCATTAGAAAGGCCGAAAGGCATTACCAAATACTCAAAATGGCCCTCAGGCGTATTAAATGCGGTTTTCCACTCATCCCCCTGCTTAATTCGCACCAAATTATACGCCCCACGAAGATCAATCTTAGAGAACCACTTAGCCCCCCTTATGCGAGCAAACAAATCAGTCAGCAAAGGCAACGGATACTGATATTTGACTGTAATTTTATTCAGGAGTCGATAATCAATACAAGGCCTCAGAGAGCCATCCTTTTTAGAGACAAAGAAAAAACCGGCTCCTAAAGGTGATGAAGAAGGACGAATATGTCCCTTTTCCAGGGACTCCTTAATATACTCGCGCATAGCAGCATGTTCAGGTACAGATAGGTTAAACAAACGACCCTTTGGAAATTTACTGCCAGGAATCAGATCTATGGCGCAATCACAATCCCTGTGAGGAGGGAGTAAACCAATTTTAGGCTCTTCAAAAATATCACGATAATCAGACAAAAATGCCGGAATCTCAGATGGAATAGATGACGAAGTGGACACCAAAGGAGTGTCCCCATGAGCCCCCCGACATCCCCAGCTTAACACAGACATAGCTATCCAGTCAAGGACTGGGTTATGAGACTGTAACCATGGTAATCCAAGTACCAAAACATCATGTAAATTTTACAACACAAGGAAGCAAATCACCTCCTGATGGTCTGGAGTCATACGCATAGTCACTTGCGTCCAGAACTGTGGTTTATTACAAGCCAAAGGTGTAGAATCAATACCCTTCAGAGGTATAGGGACTTCCAGAGGCTCTAAATCAAACCCACATCGCCTGGCAAAGGACCAGTCCATAAGACTCAGAGCGGCGCCAGAGTCCACATAGGCATCCACGGTAATAACTGATAATGAACAAATCAAGGTTACAGACAAAATAAATTTGGACTGTAAAGTGCCAATTGAAATAGACTTGTCAACCTTCCTAGTACGTTTAGAGCATGCCGATATAACATGAGCAGAATCACCACAATAGAAGCATAACCCATTTTTACGCCTATAATTCTGCCGCTCACTTCTGGACATAATTCTGTCACATTGCATTTTCTCTGGCGTCTCTTCAGAAGATACCGCCAAATGGTGCACAGGTTTGCGCTCCCGCAAACGCCGATCAATCTGAATTGCCATTGTCATGGACTCATTCAGACCTGTAGGCGCAGGGAACCCGACCATAACATCTTTAACGGCATCAGAAAGGCCCTCTCTGAATTTTGCCGCTAAGGCGCACTCATTCCACTGAGTAAGCACAGACCATTTACGAAATTTTTGGCAGTACATCTCAGCTTCATCTTGCCCTTGAGATAGGGCTATCAAAGCTTTTTCAGCTTGAATCTCCAAATTAGGTTCCTCATAAAGCAACCCTAAAGCCAGGAAAAACGCATCCACATTGAGCAACGCAGGATCCCCTGGTGCCAATGAAAATGCCCAATTTTGAGGGTCACCTCGCAGCAAAGAAATTACAATCTTAACCTGCTGGACAGGATCTCCTGAGGAGTGAGGTCTGAGAGAAAGGAACAATTTACAATTATATTTGAAATTCAGAAACCGAGATCTATCTCCGGAAAACACCTCTGGTGTAGGGATTTTAGGTTCAGAAATAGGAGTATGCATAACAAAATCTTGTAAATTTTGAACCTTCGTAGCAAGATTATTTAAACCTGCAGCCAAACTCTGAGGATCCATCATTAAACAGGTGAGCTCAGAGCCATTCAAGGATTATAAGGAGAGAAAGGCAAAGGCAGTAATTAGAGCTGAAATACAACTGATCCAACTATGGAGCAAGCATAGGGAAAAAGAAAAAAAAAAATTACAGACTTCTTTTTTCTCTCCTTTCTTCTGCAAATAAGTTTAACACTGGCCGGTCATACTGTCATGGTTCCCAATGGCAAGGGAACGTAAGAAACATATAAATAACGAACGAGCTCTCGGGTGATGGAAACTCGAGTTGACCGTGAGCTAAATCTACAACACAACTAAAAGTAGCCAGGGAGCATACCTACAGCTTCCTAAATGCCACGCGCCAGCCGGAGGACTAACTACGCCTGGTAGAGGAAGAAACAGACCTGGCTTACCTCTAGGGAAATACCCCAAAAGATGATAGCAGCCCCCCACATGTAATAACGGTGAATCGAGGAAAAGACATACACAGTATGAAAGTAGATTTAGCAAAGAGAGGTCCACTTACTAGATAGCAGAAGGATACAAAAGAGGACTTCACGGTCAACTGAAAACCCTTTCAAAAACCATCCTGAAATTACTTTAAGACTCCTGTGTCAACTCATGACACAGGAGTGGCAATTTCAGCCCGCAGGAGCTTCCAGCTACAGAGATTTACAAAAACTGCAAACTGGACAAAAGATACAAAACAAAAGGACAAAGTCCACTTAGCTGATCAGCAGACTAGTAGCAGGAACATGCAACCGAAGGCTCTGGTTACAATGATGACCGGCAAGGAAATGACTGGAGAGCAAGGCTAAATAGGAAACTCCCAAACGCTGATGGAAGCAGGTGAACAGAAGCAGCAAAGTGCAAACAAGTCACCAATACCACCAGCAACCACCAGGGGAGCCCAAAAAGCGGATACACAACATAGAGCCCAGGGTCAGCAGGTGGAGAATGAGGAGAGTGTAGGCTGAAGCCTGCACCGGCGGCAGCTTTGTGTCCGCGTGGCTTTTGCAGGACACATTGCCAGCTACACAGCAGGGGAACAGCTGGCGTTGCTGAACCCCACTGACAGAGTGGCGGGTGTTTTGCTCTGTGCAGCCAGCACTTCCGGGCACCAACTGGCAGTGTTAGAGCCCAGGGACAGCAGGAGGAGAGGGAGCAGAGTGTAGGCCGAAGCCTAATTGAACCAATTTTAAAGGTCACTTTTAACCCCCCCTCAGGTGTTGCAAACTAGAAGAGCCACACCTTGGGCAGCAGTAATGCTGCACAAGTGAAAGGTTGCTCTTTAAGTTTTGAATCTTGCACACGCTGAATGAAACACGTACCACATTTAGGCCCTTATACAGTCAAAACTGTCTTGGAGGCGGGAGTTCCCTTCTTAATGAGACGCAGCACAGCTGTCAAGAATCCCACCTTGGTGCTGGGTGCGGCCTCCTGAGCGTCGTTATTTGCTGTACAGGAGTCTGCGCTGTTTTGTTATCCCTTGACCTTGCGTTGTTACCGCTGCCCATCTTCTGACTTCATTTAATGTCAGCCGTTGCGGTTCGCAATGCCCATGAATACCAGCCCCGCAGTGTCTTCTCATTTATTCACACTGCGGGACTGGGATTCATGGCCTTGCGCAGTCCATATGTTCGCCTCTCACACTCATGTCCTTACACCTGCTTCAGACTGTACGGCGTCAGCTGATCCCTTATCACATGCCACGGCCATGAAGCCGTACAGTCTGAAGAAGGCGGAAAGAGATGAGTGACAACAGGCGAAGATATGCACTGCTCATGCCCGTCAATCACACCCTCGCAGTCAAAATAAATAAGACACTGAGGGGCGTTGTGTCAGGCAGGGCGGCCGCAGAGGCGCAGCCAGCCAAACAATGATGTCAGAAGACGGGCAGCGCTACCAAGGGGGGTGCAGCATGTCATTACAAAGGAAAGTCACACCTCAGGGACGGTTTAATGGTCTCAGGAGACACATTTTAGACGTGTTGCGTTCGGCGTGTGCAAGGAGAGTAAATTAATGAGCCACCTTGTACAAATGCAGCATTACTGCTGTACAAGGTGGCTGTTATACATGCCAATGCCTGGGGGGGACAGGTTCCCTTCAATTTCAGTTCTTGTGTCTGCATGGAGTTTGCAGGACACGATGCCGGCTACACAGCAGGGGAACAGCTGGCGTTGCTGAACCCCACTTACACATTGGCTGGTGTTTTTCTCTGTGCAGCTAGCACTTCCGGGTGCCAACTAGCGGTGTTAGAGCCCAGGGTCAGCAGGAGGAGCAGATAGGAGGTATTGCAGCACACACAGCAGGGGAGCAGCTGACGTTACTGAACCCCAATAACAGAGGAGCAACTGTTGACTGTGCGGACAGCACTTTCAGGCACCAACTAGCGGTGTTAGAGCCCAGGGACAGCAGGAGGAGCAGATAGGAGGTATTGCAGCACACACAGCAGGGGAGCAGCTGACGTTACTGAAACCCAATAACATGGCAGCAAGTGATAACTGTGCATCCAGCACTTCCAGGCACCAATTGGCGGTGTTAGAGCCCAGGGACAGCAGGAGGAGAGGGAGCAGGGTGTAGGCCGAAGCCTGCACTGGAGGCAGTTTTAGGTCTGTTGTGTCTGCATGGCGTTTGCAGGACACGATGCCGGCTACACACCAGGGGAACAGCTGGCGTTGCTGAACCCCACTGACACATTGGCTGGTGTTTTTCTCTGTGCAGCTAGCACTTCCGAGTGCCAACTGGCAGTGTTAGAGCCCGGGGTCAGCAGGAGGAGCAGAGTGTAGGCCGATGTTATGACCCCAATGGCAGAGGGTCTCAGAAATAATTACTAAGTCTGCAAACACAAAAAAAAGCTCATAGGGCAGTGGTAACTGAGCTGACCATATATCTAATCCTAGCACCACAAATAGCAGCAGCCGGGGAACGTGCCTACGTTGGTTCTAGACGTCTCGCGCCAGCCGGAGAACTTACTAACCCTAGAAGGGAAAAGAAAGACCTTTCTTGCCTCCAGAGAAAAGACCCCAAAAGTTGGATACAAGCCCCCAACAAATAATAACGGTGAGGTAAGAGGAAAAGACAAACGTAAGAATGAGCTAGGTATTTAGCAAAGAGAGGCCCACTAGCTAATAGCAGAATATAGTAAGATGACTTATATGGTCAGCAAAAACCCTATCAAAATATCCACGCTGGATATTCAAGAACCCCCGAACCGTCTAACGGCCCGGGGGGAGAACACCAGCCCCCTAGAGCTTCCAGCAAAGTCAGGAATCACATTTAGTACAAGCTGGACCAAAAATAAGAGCAAAGCAAATAACCAAAAAACAAAGAAACAGGACTTAGCTTAATTTTGCACGAACCAGCAGACAGGAGCAAACAGAAAGGATCTGATTACAACGATGCCAGGCACTGGACTAAGGATCCAGGAAGTTTATATAGCAAAACCCCTGGACTAACGACCCAGGTGGGTGCCAAACTGAGGAAAGACAATCCCAGAGTCATATCACTAGTAACCACAAGAGGGAGCCAAAAAGTCTAATTCACAACAGTACCCCCCCTTAAGGAGGGGTCACCGAACCCTCACCAAGACCACCAGGGCGATCAGGATGAGCAGCGTGAAAGGCACGAACTAAATCGGCCACATGCACATCAGAAGCAACCACCCAGGAATTATCCTCCTGGCCATAGCCCTTCCACTTGACCAGATACTGAAGCCTCCGTCTGGAGAGACGAGAATCCAAGATCTTCTCCACCACGTACTCCAACTTGCCCTCAACCAACACCGGAGCAGGAGGCTCAACAGAAGGAACCACAGGTACAACGTACCGCCGCAACAAAGACCTATGGAACACGTTGTGAATGGCAAACGACACCGGAAGATCCAAGCGAAAGGACACAGGTTTAAGGATTTCCAATATCTTGTAAGGACCGATGAAGCGAGGCTTAAATTTAGGAGAGGAGACCTTCATAGGAACAAATCGAGAAGACAGCCATACCAAATCCCCAACACGAAGTCGGGGACCCACACCGCGGCGGCAGTTGGCAAAACGCTGAGCCTTCTCCTGTGACAACTTTAAGTTGTCCACCACATGATTCCAGATCTGCTGCAACCTATCCACCACAGAATCTACCCCAGGACAGTCAGAAGGCTCCACATGTCCCGAGGAAAAACGAGGATGGAAACCAGAGTTGCAGAAAAATGGCGAAACCAAAGTAGCGGAACTAGCCCGATTATTAAGGACAAACTACGCCAACGGCAAGAAGGTCACCCAATCATCCTGATCTGCCGAAACAAAACACCTCAAATAAGCCTCCAGAGTCTGATTAGTTCGCTCCGTTTGTCCATTAGTCTGAGGATGAAAGGCAGACGAAAACGACAAATCAATGCCCATCCTAGCACAAAAGGATCGCCAGAACCTGGAAACAAACTGGGATCCTCTGTCAGACACAATATTCTCAGGAATGCCGTGTAAACGAACCACATTCTGAAAGAACACAGGAACCAGATCGGAAGAGGAAGGCAGCTTAGGCAAAGGCACCAAATGGACCATTTTAGAAAAGCGATCACATACCACCCAGATGACAGACATGCCCTGAGACACCGGGAGATCTGAAATGAAATCCATGGAAATGTGTGTCCAAGGCCTCTTCGGGACAGGCAAGGGCAAGAGCAACCCGCTGGCACGAGAACAGCAAGGCTTAGCTCGAGCACAAGTCCCACAGGACTGCACAAATGACCGCACATCCCGTGACAAGGAAGGCCACCAAAAGGACCTAGCCACCAGATCTCTGGTGCCAAAAATTCCCGGATGCCCTGCCAACACCGAGGAATGAACCTCGGAAATGAATCTGCTGGTCCACTTATCAGGAACAAACAGTCTGTCAGGTGGACAAGAGTCAGGTCTACCAGCCTGAAATCTCTGCAACACACGTCGCAAATCAGGAGAAATGGCCGACAAGATAACTCCCTCTTTAAGAATACCAACTGGTTCTGCGACTCCAGGAGAGTCAGGCACAAAGCTCCTTGAAAGAGCATCAGCCTTCACATTCTTTGAACCTGGTAAATACGAGACCACAAAGTCAAAACGGGAGAAAAACAATGACCAGCGGGCCTGTCTAGGATTCAGGCGTTTAGCAGACTCGAGATACATCAAATTTTTGTGATCAGTCAAGACCACCACACGATGCTTAGCACCCTCGAGCCAATGACGCCACTCCTCAAATGCCCACTTCATGGCCAGCAACTCCCGATTGCCAACATCATAATTCCGCTCAGCAGGCAAAAACTTCCTAGAGAAGAAAGCACATGGTCTCATTACCGAGCAACCAGGGCCTCTCTGCGACAAAACGGCCCCTGCCCCAATCTCAGAAGCATCCACTTCGACCTGAAAGGGAAGTGAGACATCAGGCTGGCACAAAACAGGTGCCGAAGTAAACCGGCGCTTCAACTCTTGGAACGCCTCCACGGCTGCAGGAGCCCAGTTAGCAACATCAGAACCTTTCTTGGTCATATCCGTCAAAGGTTTAACAACGCTAGAAAAATTAGCGATAAAACGACGGTAGAAGTTAGCAAAACCCAAGAACTTCTGAAGACTCTTAACTGACGTGGGTTGAGTCCAATCATGAATAGCTCGGACCTTGACTGGGTCCATCTCCACAGCAGAAGGGGAAAAAATAAACCCCAAAAAGGGAACCTTCTGTACTCCAAAGAGACACTTTGAGCCCTTAACAAACAAAGCATTCTCACGCAAAACCTGAAACACCATCCTGACCTGCTCCACATGTGAGTCCCAATCTTCAGAGAAAACCAGAATATCATCCAGATAAACAATCATAAATTTATCCAGATACTTCCGGAAAATATCATGCATAAAGGACTGAAACACTGAGGGAGCATTAGAGAGCCCAAAAGGCATCACCAAGTACTCAAAATGACCTTCGGGCGTATTAAATGCTGTCTTCCATTCATCTCCTTGCTTAATGCGCACAAGGTTGTACGCACCACGAAGATCTATCTTGGTGAACCACTTGGCACCTTTAATCCGGGCAAACAAATCCGACAACAGAGGCAAAGGATACTGAAATTTAACAGTGATTTTATTCAGAAGCCGATAGTCAATACAAGGTCTCAAAGATCCGTCCTTCTTGGCCACAAAAAAGAATCCCGCACCAAGAGGGGAAGAGGATGGACGGATATGCCCCTTCTCCAGAGACTCCTTGATATACGAACGCATTGCGGCATGCTCAGGTACAGACAGATTAACTAGTCTTCCCTTAGGAAATTTACTACCTGGAATCAAATCTATGGCGCAGTCACAGTCCCTATGAGGAGGCAGAGCACTGGACCTGGACTCGCTGAATACATCCTGATAATCAGACAAATACTCAGGAACTTCCGAAGGAGTAGAGGAAGCAATAGACACCGGCGGGGAATCAGCATGAATTCCCTGACAGCCCCAACTTGACACAGACATTGCCTTCCAATCCAAGACTGGATTGTGGGTCTAACCATGGCAGACCCAAAACGACCAAATCATGCATGTTATGCAGAACAAGAAAACAAATCACCTCCCGATGTTCAGGAGTCATGCACATGGTTACCTGCGTCCAAAACTGCGGTTTATTTTCCGCCAATGGCGTAGCATCAATACCTCTAAGAGGAATAGGTTTTACCAACGGTTCAAGAACAAAACCACAGCACTTGGCAAATGACAGATCCATAAGACTCAGGGCAGCACCTGAATCCACAAACGCCATAACAGGGTAAGAAGACAATGAGCAAATGAAAGTCACAGACAAAATAAATTTAGGTTGCAAATTACCAATGGCGACAGGACTAACAACCCTTGTTAGGCGTTTAGAGCATGCTGATATAACATGTGTAGAATCACCACAGTAAAAACACAACCCATTCTGACGTCTATGATTTTTCCGCTCATTTCTAGTCTGAATTCTATCACATTGCATTAAATCAGGTGTTTGTTCAGACAACACCACCAGAGGATTAGCGGTTTTGCGCTCCCGCAAACGCCGGTCAATTTGAATAGCCAGCGCCATGGAATCATTCAGACTTGTAGGAATGGGGAAACCCACCATCACATTCTTAATGGCTTCAGAAAGGCCATTTCTGAAATTTGCGGCCAGAGCACACTCATTCCACTGAGTAAGCACGGACCATTTCCGAAATTTTTGGCAATACACTTCAGCTTCATCCTGGCCCTGAGAAATAGCCAGCAAGGCTTTTTCTGCCTGAACTTCAAGATTAGGTTCCTCGTAAAGCAATCTGAGCGCCAGAAAAAACGCATCAATATTTGCCAATGCCGGATCTCCTGGCGCTAGCGAGAAAGCCCAATCCTGAGGGTCGCCCCGTAAAAAAGAGATAACAATTTTAACTTGCTGAGCTGAATCTCCAGATGAACGGGGTCTCAGAGATAGAAACAATTTACAATTATTCCTGAAATTCCTAAACTTAAATCGGTCTCCAGAAAACAGTTCAGGAATAGGTATTTTAGGTTCAGACATTGGACTACTGGTAACAAAATCTTGTATGCCCTGCACACGAGCAGCAAGCTGGTCTACACTTGTAATCAAGGTCTGGACATTCATGTCTGCAGCAAGCACAAGCCACTCAGAGGTAAAGGGGAGGAAGAGAGGAAAAAAAAAAAAAAACTCAGAATTTCCTTTCTTATTATCCCACTTCTGCAATGCATTAAACATTCAATGTTGGCCTGGCATACTGTTATGACCCCAATGGCAGAGGGTCTCAGAAATAATTACTAAGTCTGCAAACACAAAAAACCAGCTCATAGGGCAGTGGTAACTGAGCTGACCATATATCTAATCTTAGCACCACAAATAGCAGCAGCCGGGGAACGTGCCTACGTTGGTTCTAGACGTCTCGCGCCAGCCGGAGAACTAACTAACCCTAGAAGGGAAAAGAAAGACCTTTCTTGCCTCCAGAGAAAAGACCCCAAAAGTTGGATACAAGCCCCCAACAAATAATAACGGTGAGGTAAGAGGAAAAGACAAACGTAAGAATGAGCTAGGTATTTAGCAAAGAGAGGCCCACTAGCTAATAGCAGAATATAGTAAGATGACTTATATGGTCAGCAAAAACCCTATCAAAATATCCACGCTGGATATTCAAGAACCCTCGAACCGTCTAACGGCCCGGGGGGAGAACACCAGCCCCCTAGAGCTTCCAGCAAAGTCAGGAATCACATTTAGTACAAGCTGGACCAAAAATAAGAGCAAAACAAATAACCAAAAAACAAAGAAACAGGACTTAGCTTAATTTTGCACGAACCAGCAGACAGGAGCAAACAGAAAGGATCTGATTACAACGATGCCAGGCACTGGACTAAGGATCCAGGAAGTTTATATAGCAACACCCCTGGACTAACGACCCAGGTGGGTGCCAACCTGAGGAAAGACAATCCCAGAGTCATATCACTAGTAACCACAAGAGGGAGCCAAAAAGTCTAATTCACAACAGGCCGAAGCCTGCACTGGAGCAAGTTGAAAGGGAAACTTTAACCCCCACCCCAGGCGTTTGTTGCTGAAAGAGCCATCTTGTACAGCACTAATGATGCAAAAGGAAAAGGTGGCTCTTTTAATTATGCTTCTTTCAAAGGCTGAACTAGACACTTATGAAATGTGTCCCCTCACACCGTTAAACCGTCCCGGAGGTGGGACGTTCCTTTGTAATGTGACGCAGCCCAGCCGTCATTCCTACCCCCTTGGCGCCTTGCGCCGCCTCCTCAGTGTTGTTTGATTCTGTCCCTGAGCCTGCGCTGTTATGTTATCCCTTGGCCAGGCACACTTAGCGCTGTCCATCTTCTGACATCATTTTGCGTCAGGCTGGCTGCGCCTGTGCGGCCGCGCTGGCCGAGATCCCGCCTCGCAGTGTCGTCTAATGTAATCCCACCGCGGGCCTGGGATCCGTGCCCATGCGCAGTGCATATCCTCGCCTCTCACTCTCCTCCCTCCAGCTTCTTCAGACTGTGCGGTGTCACGGCCGTGGCATGCTATTAGGGATCAGCTGACGGCGCACAGTCTGAAGAAGGTGGAGGGAGATGAGTGAGAGGCGGAGGTGAAGATATGCACTGCGCATGCCCATGAATCCCAGGCCCGCAGTGTGATTAAATCAGAAGACACTGCGAGGCGGGATCTCGTCCAGCGCGGCTGCACAGGCGCAGCCAGCCTGACACCAAATGATGTCAGAAGACGGGCAGCGCTAAGTATGCCTGGCCAAGGGATAACATAACAGCGCAGGCTCAGGGACAGAATCAAACAACGCTGAGGAGGCGGCGCACGGCGCTGAGGGGGTAGGAATGACGGCTGGGCTGCGTCACATTACAAAGGAAAGTCCCACCTCCGGGATGGTTAAACGGTGTGAGGAGACACATTTCATAAGTGTGTAGTTCAGCCTTTGAAAGGAGCATAATTAAAAGAGCCACCTTTTCCTTCTGCAGCATTACTGCTGCACAAGGTGGCTCTTTCAGTAACAAACGCCTGGGGGGGTGGGGGTGGGCAGGTTCCCTTAAATTTGAGATTTGCCAGCGTGGCGGTCGCATGACGCGTTGCCGGATACACAGCAGGGGAGCAGCTGACGTTACTGAACCCCAATAACACGGCAGCAAGTGTTAACTGTGCATCCAGCACTTCCAGGCACCAACTGGCGGTTTTAGAGCCCAGGGACAGCAGGAGGAGCAGATAGGAGGTATTGCAGCACACACAGCAGGGGAGCAGCTGACTTTACTGAACCCCAATAACAGAGGAGCGACTGTTGACTGTGCGGACAACACTTCCAGGCACCAACTAGCGGTGTTGGAGCCCAGGGACAGCAGGAGGAGCAGATAGGAGGTATTGCAGCACACACAGCAGGGGAGCAGCTGACGTTACTGAACCCCAATAACACGGCAGCAAGTGTTAACTGTGCATCCAGCACTTCCAGGCACCAACTGGTGGTGTTAGAGCCCAGGGACAGCAGGAGGAGCAGATAGGAGGTATTGCACCACACACAGCAGGGGAGCAGCTGACGTTACTGAACCCCAATAACAGAGGAGCGACTGTTGACTGTGCGGACAGCACTTCCAGGCACCAACTAGCGGTGTTGGAGCCCAGGGACAGCAGGAGGAGCAGATTGGAGGTATTGAAGCACACACAGCAGGGGAGCAGCTGACGTTACTGAACCCCAATAACACGGCAGCAAGTGTTAACTGTGCATCCAGCACTTCCAGGCACCAACTGGCGGTGTTAGAGCCCAGGGACAACAGGAGGAGCAAATAGGAGGTATAGCAGCACACACAGCAGGGGAGCAGCTGACGTTACTGAACCCCAATAACAGAGGAGCAACTGTTGACTGTGCGGTCAGCACTTCCAGGCACCAACTGGCGGTGTTAGAGCCCAGGGACAGCAGGAGGAGCAGATAGGAGGTATTGCAGCACACACAGCAGGGGAGCAGCTGACGTTACTGAACCCCAATAACAGAGGAGCGACTGTTGACTGTGCGGACAGCACTTCCAGGCACCAACTAGCGGTGTTGGAGCCCAGGGACAGCAGGAGGAGCAGATAGGAGGTATTGCAGCACACACAGCAGGGGAGCAGCTGACGTTACTGAACCCCAATAACAGAGGAGCGACTGTTGACTGTGCGGACAGCACTTCCAGGGACCAACTAGCGGTGTTGGAGCCCAGGGACAGCAGGAGGTGCAGAGGAACACCGTTTAGGCCGAAGCCTGATTGGAGCAAGTCGAAAGGTAACATTTAACCCCCACCCCAAAAGGCATTTGTAGCTGAAAGAGCCAGCTTTTGCATCACAAAGGATGCCAAAGGAAAAGGTGGCTCTTTTCATTATGCTCCTTGCAAACACAGAACTAAACACTTAAAGTGTGTCCATTGATACCGCAAAACCATCCCGGAGGTGGGACTTTCCTTTGTAATGTGATGCAGCCCAGCCGTCATTCCTACCCCCTTGGTGCCATGCACCGCCTCCTCAGCGTTGCTTGATTCCATCCCGGAGCCTGTGCTGTTATGTTATCCCTTGGCCAGGCGCACTTTGCAGTGCCCGTCTTCTGACATCATTTGGTGTCAGGCTGGTTGCGCCTGTGCGGCCGCGCTGGCCGAGATCCCACCTCGCAGTGTCGTCTAATGTAATCCCACTGCGGGCCTGGGATCCGTGGCCATGCGCAGTGCATATCCTCGCCTCTCACTCCCCTCCCTCCAGCTTCTTCAGACTGTGCGGTGTCACGGCCGTGGCATGCTATTAGGGATCAGCTGACGGCGCACAGTCTGAAGAAGGTGGAGGGAGATGAGTGAGAGGCGGAGGTGAAGATATGCACTGCGCATGCCCATGGATCCCAGGCCCGCAGTGTGATTAAATCAGAAGACACTGCGAGGCGGGAACTCGTCCGGCGCGGCTGCACAGGCGCAGCCAGCCTGACTCCAAATGATGTCAGAAGACGGGCACCGCAAAGTGTGCCTGGCCAAGGGATAACATAACAGCTCTGGCTCCGGGACAGAATTAAACAACGCGGAGGAGGGGGCGCACGGCGCCAAGGGGGTAGGAATAACGGGTGTGCTGCGTCACATTACAAAGGAAAGTCCCACCTCTGGGATGGTTTTACGGTATCAGTGGACACACTTTAAAAGTGTTAAGTTCTGCGTGTGCAAGGAGCTAAACAAAAATAGTTACCTTTGCCTTGTGCAGCATAACTGCTGCACAAGGTGGCTATTTCAGTAACAAACGCCTGGGGGGGGGGACAGGTTCCCTTACATTTCAGTTGTTGTGTCAGCGTGGCGGTCGCAGGACACATTGCCGGCTACACAGCTGGGGATCAGCTGACATTACTGACACCCAATAACACTGGGTTGTATGTTTTGACTGTGCAGACGGCACTTCTGAGCCTCAACTGGCGGTGTTGGAGCCCAGGAATTACAGTTCAGGTGGTAGAAAGATGAACACAACAGGAGACCTGGATACTGTAGACAGTCACCCAATTATTTAATCAGGAACAGGAGTGGCAAATTCCTGCGAGATCCAGGCCTGGTTCATTTTCAGGAAAGTAAGCCGGTCAACGTTATCAGAGGATAGTCGCATGCAATGGTCAGTTAGTACACCACCTGCAGCACTAAAGACGCGTTCCGATAATACACTAGCCACAGGGCAAGCCAGCACCTCCAATGCATACTGGCTTAGCTCTGGCCATGTATCCAGCTTAGAGACCCAAAACTTGAAAGGGGAAGAGCCGTCTGGGAGTACAGCAAGAGGGCAAGACACGTAGTCTGTCACCATCTGACGGAACCGTTGCCTCCTGCTGACTGGAGCCGTCTGTGATGGTGTAGACATTTGTGGCGGGCACAGAAAACTGTGCCACAGTTGGGCCATACTGGTCTTGCTTTGGGCAGAGGCACTGCTTCTGCTCCCTCTTTGTGCAGAGCCTCCTCCCCTGCCTGGACGCACTGAGCTGCTTTGTAAAGCACTAGCAGCACTTCTCTCAGTTGGACTGGAGAAGATGATGGAATTCACCAGCGTGTCTTGGTACTCCCGCATTTTACGCTCCCGGTTCAACGGTGTGATGAGGCTTTGTACGTTGTCCCGGTAGCAAGGATCGAGGAGGGTGAACACCCAATAATCAGACATGTTGAGAATGTGGGCGATGTGGCGGTCGTTTCTCAGGCACTGCAGCATGTAATCAACCATGTGCTGCAGACTGCCAACTGGCCAAGAAACGCTGTCCCCTGCTTGAGGCGTGATCTCTGCCCGCTCGTCATCATCCCACCCTCGCTGTACACACTGACTACTGGACAATTGTGTAACTCCCTCCTCTGGACGGATGTCTTCCTCCTCCATTGACTCCTCCTCATCCTCCTCACAAAGTGTCCTGTTGTGGATTCTGTTTTTGGGCTCCCTCTGGTGGTTACAACTGGTACTGGGTGACTTTGGTGGGTTGCGGTCTCTGGTTTCCACCTGTCCATCAGTGGCTGGGTGTTTCCTATTTAACCTGGCTTTCCTGTCATTCCCTTGCCGGCTATCAATGTATCAGTGTGTGTCTCTGTTACCTGCTCCTAGGCCTTTAAGACA
Source organism: Ranitomeya variabilis (assembly GCF_051348905.1). Taxonomy (NCBI): domain Eukaryota; kingdom Metazoa; phylum Chordata; class Amphibia; order Anura; family Dendrobatidae; genus Ranitomeya; species Ranitomeya variabilis. Next base: position 571,532,845 of record NC_135232.1, read on the forward strand.
AGCTAAGTCTGTATTTCCCTGTTTCATGATTGCTTTCATGTTTTTTTAGTCCAGCTTGCAAATATGTAATTCTCTGCTGCTGGTTGCTCTAGTGGGCTGAAATTACCACTCATGTACCATGAGTTGGCACATGAGTTCAAGTAATTTCAGGATGGTATTTTGAAGGGTTTTCCAGCTGACCGCGCAGTTCACCTTTTGTATCCTCTGCTATCTAGCTTAAGCGGGCCTCATTTTGCTGAATCTGTTTTCATAACTACGTTTGTGCCTTCCTCTCATTTCACCATCATTATGTGTGGGAGGCTGCTATCTCTGTGGGAATATTTCTCTGGAGGCAAGTGAGGTCTGATATTCTTCTGATAGGGGAAGCTAGATCTCCGGCTGGCGAGAGAATTCTAGGGGCCCCCCAGGAACGTCCCCCGGCTACTGTTAGTTGAGTGTTGAGGTTCAGGATCACGGTCAGCTCAGGTTCCATCACCCTAGAGCTCGTCCTGTTTTTGCCCGTGTTATGTTGACAAATTCCCTGCCATTGGGAATCATGACAGTGTCCCCTGCCTACGCGTTTGTGAGGAGCCACGTGGCGCTGACTGTCCAGAAGATGATGGAAATGGTGAATCCTCATCCTCCACCTCTTCCACAACATCATCCCTTAGCGCTTGCAGTGATTTTTCAAGCAGGCAGATAAGGGGGACAGTCATGCTGACTAGTGCATCATCTACACTCGCCATCCGCGTGGAATAATCGAAGGGACGCAAAACCTGGCAGACGTCCTTCATAGTGGCCCACTCTGTGGTTGTGAAGTCTGAACGGCGCGGAGTGTGACTTCTTTGCGCCTGATGCAGCTGGTACTCCATTACTGCTTGCTGCTGCTCACACAACCGCTCCAACATATGTAACGTGGAATTCCACCTGGTAGGTAGGTCACATATGATGCGATGTTCCAGAAGGCGGAATCGGCGCTGCAGAGCCGCAATGCGCGATTTTGCCGTGCTGGAACACCGCAAGTGAGCACACTCTAGGCGGACCTTGTGCAGCAGTGCATCAAGATCCGGATAGTCCCTCAAAAAACTCTGCACGACCAAGTTGAGCACATGTGCCAGACATGGGATGTGAGTGAGGTTGCCGAGGCCCAGAGCTGCCACCAGATTTCGGCCATTATCACACACTACCATGCCTGGCTGGAGATTCGCTGGCACAAACCACACATCGCTCTCCTGCTTGATGGCATTCCAGAGCTCCTGTGCTGTGTGGCTTCGATTCCCCAAAGAAATTAATTTCAAGACGGCCTGTTGACGTTTGACCATGGCTGTGCTCATGTCGGTCGTAACAGGTAAACGTTCATGGGTCCATGTGGAGGTGGACTGTGACGGCTCCTGCAGCGACGATTCTGAGGAACTTGTGTAAGAAGAGGAGTCAATGCGTACAGACTGGATTCCTGCAAACCTTGGAGTGAGCAGGACATGTCCTGCGCCACTCTCACGATCTGTACCCGTCTCAACAACATTAACCCAATGGGCAGTGAGGGAAAGGTATCGCCCCTGTCCATGTTGACTGGTCCACGCATCGGTGGTGAGGTGGACCTTGCTACTGACGGCGTTCAGTAGCGCGTGTTTTATGTGTCCCTCCACATGCTTGTGCAGGGCAGGGACGGCTTGCCTGCTGAAATAAAAGCGGCTGGGCACATTGTACTGTGGGACTGCCAATGACATCAAGTCATGGAAGCTGTCAGTCTCCACCAGCCTGAATGACAGCATTTCCAGTGACAGAAGTTTGGCAATGCCTGCAGTCAGAGCCTGTGCTCGTGGGTGGTTTGCCGAGAAAGGCCGCCTTTTCTCCCATGCCTGTACTACCGATGGCTGTAGACTGGGCTGGGAGTGTGAGGATGAATGGGAACGTGGTGCTGCGGGTGGAATTACAGTGGGTCTCTGGACAACAGTGCCAGAGGTTCTTCCATGGCGATCCTGAGAGGAAACCGAACCAGCTGTGTGTGAGCTGGAGGAAGAGGCAACACGAGCTGAAGAGGTGGTAGCTGCCGCTGTTGGTTGGCCTAGCTCTTCAGTGTGTTTCTGTAACTCCGCCGCGTGCCTGGTCCGCACATGTTTCCACATGTTGGAGGTATTGAGGTTGCTGGCATTTCTCCCTCTTTTGACTTTGTGATGACACACCTTGCATTTGACATAGCAAATGTCATCTGCAACTGTGTCAAAAAAGGACCAGGCACTGCAAGTCTTGGGAGCGCCCTTTTTGGCTTTTGGAAGAGACACGCTCCTAACGGGTGCCAAAGTGGAGGCTGCAGGATCCGCAGTCTTCCCCCTCCCTCTCCCTCTTTGGCCCATTCGGGGAATCTCTTCCTCAGAGCTGCTCCCACCACCTTCCTGTCCCTCACGCCATGATGGGTCAAGGACCTAATCATCTACACTACCCTCTGCCACCAACTGCTCCTCCTGGGTAGTCTCAGCAGCAGAGCACGCACCAGAAAGTGGCACCTGAGTGTCATCAGCGGATGCGTTCTGCGGTGTGGTGACCGGAGGCACTGGCCCACCCGCCTCTTCAGACTCAGAGAGAAAAAGCTGTTGGGCATCACTGCACACTGCCTCTTCTTCCATTTCTCCAATGCTGCTTGGCTGGCCCCCTGTTTCCAAGCCAAGAGATTCAGAGAACAGAAGTAGAGACGGCTCCTGTCCTGGGCTCTCTATCTGCCTGGGCAATTTGGCAGGTGGCGAAGAGACAGATGGGTGCTCTCCAGTGCTCTGTGTCTGAGAGGATGTGGCACTAATTGAAGTTGATGCATTAGCTGCCATCCATCCAACAACGGCTTCAATTTGGTCTTCATGCAGCAGCGGTGTACGGCGCTCTCCGACAAAGCTGCGCATGAAGGACTGTTCCCTGCTGAAACTGGGTGATGATGAGTCACCGGTGCCCGCAGCAGGCACAGAATCCCCACGTCCTCTCCCTGCTCCGCGCCCACGCCCATGTGCCTTACTCCCTGCCTTCTTTATCTTGGTTGACTGATAAAGATAAGCAGAAAAGTACTAACGGCTTAGTGTGCTTATTCCTGAACAGCTCCTAACAGGTATAAGAAACACTAATTTTCTAAAGTGTGGACTAGACTTTAATATGAGCTAATGTGGCCTACACAACTGTAAAGTGGTGTGTTTGGTGAACTTTATTCTTTATTTATTTTTTGGGGGATGAACTGACAACAGGGAGAGCTGCACTCACATGGAGACCGTGCAGACAGCCGTAAACGGCGCTGCAAGGCCCAAAAAAACTACTCTAGGTTATCCTATGTAGTGTTTTTCCACAATTTAGCTGGATAAAGGTGGAAAGTCACTAATAGGAGTTATTTGAAAAAAATGTGCAGCAGCCTGCACTACTTGCAAAAATGGACAATGGAATGGATAGAACTGTATGAGTCAGTGAACCACCCTGAGCTGGATACAACCAGCTGTGGCTGCACACAGACTACAGGACGAGCTGCACTCACACGGAGACCATGCAGACAGCCGTAAATGGCGCTGCAAGGCCCAAAAAAACTACTCTAGGTTATCCTATGTAGTGTTTTTCCACAATTTAGCTGGATACGGGTGGAAAGTCACTAATAGGAATTATTTGAAAAAAATGTGCAGCAGCCTGCACTACTTGCAAAAAAGGACAATGGAATGGATAGAACTGTATGAGTCAGTGAACCACCCTGAGCTGGATACAACCGGCTGTGGCTGCACACAGACTACATGGCGAGCTGCTCTCACACGGAGACCGTGCAGACAGACGTAAACGGCGCTGCAAGGCCCCAAAAACCTCCTCTACGTTATCCTATGTAGTGTTTTTCCACAATTTAGCTGGATACGGGTGGAAAGTCACTAATAGGAATTATTTGAAAAAAATGTGCAGCAGCCTGCACTACTTGCAAAAAAGGACAATGAAATGGATAGAACTGTATGAGTCAGTGAACCACCCTGAGCTGGATACAACCGGCTGTGGCTGCACACAGACTACAGGGCGAGCTGCACTCACACGGAGACCGTGCAGACAGCCGTAAACGGTGCTGCAAGGCCCCAAAAACCTCCTCTACGTTATCCTATGTAGTGTTTTTCCACAATTTAGCTGGATATGGGTGGAAAGTCACTAATAGGATTTATTTGAAAAAAATGTGCAGCAGCCTGCACTACTTGCAAAAAAGGACAATGGAATGGATAGAACTGTATGAGTCAGTGAACCATCCTGAGCTGGATACAACCAGCTGTGGCTGCACACAGACTACAGGGCGAGCTACACTCACACGGAGACCGTGCAGACAGCCGTAAACGGCGCTTCAAGGCCCAAAAAAACTACTCTAGGTTATCCTATGTAGTGTTTTTCCACAATTTAGCTGGATACGGGTGGAAAGTCACTAATAGGAATTATTTGAAAAAAATGTGCAGCAGCCTGCACTACTTGCAAAAAAAGATAATGGAATGGATAGAACTGTATGAGTCAGTGAACCACCCTGAGCTGGATACAACCGGCTGTGGCTGCACACAGACTACAGGGTGAGCTGCACTCACACGGAGACCGTGCAGACAGCCGTAAATGGCGCTGCAAGGCCCCAAAAACCTCCTCTACGTTATCCTATGTAGTGTTTTTCCACAATTTAGCTGGATACGGGTGGAAAGTCACTAATAGGAATTATTTGAAAAAAATGTGCAGCAGCCTGCACTACTTGCAAAAAAGGACAATGGAATGGATAGAACAGTATGAGGCAGTGAACCACCCTGACCTGAATACAACCAGCTATGGCTGCACACAGACTACAGAGTGAGCTGCACTCACACACACACACACAGAGACCTTGCAGATCGCTGTGAAAACAGCGCTGCAAGGCAAAAGCAAGGTGAACACACAGCGGTTGCTAAATTAGCCTGGGAAAAGCACAAAGAAGCAAATCACTATCTCAACTGGCCCTCAGTCAGAACATAGCGTCCTGTCACTAACTGAATTCACAGCAGAGTGAGCCCAAAATGGCGACAGCGACTTTTAAACTGCAGCATGACATCATTTCAGCAGCCAATCACAGCCTTGCCAGTAGTTTAATGCCCACCATGCTGAACAGGATGTGCCCACACTTGGAATCATTCCTCATTGGCTGAATTCGTGCAGTTTGAATCCTGGGAACTTCCGATTCCGGTATCCGATATGCGGCAAGTATCGAATCTCAGTATCGGAATTCCGATACCGCAAGTATCGGCCGATACCCAATACTTGCGGTATCGGAATGCTCAACACTACTCCACATGCCTGTATGATCTCCCTACAATGAATGGGCATGCAACTGATGAGGCAGCAGATAGTCTGCTGAGGGATCTCCTCCCAGACCTGGACTAAAGCATCCGCCAACTCCTGGACAGTCTGTGGTGCAACGTGACGTTGGTGGATGGTGCAAGACATGATGTCCCAGATGTGTTCAATTGGATACAGGTCTGGGGAACGGGCAGGCTAGTCCATAGCTTCAATGCCTTCATCTTGCAGGAACTGCTGACACATTCCAACCACATGAGGTCTGGTATTGTCCTGCATTTGGAGGAAACCAAGGCCAACCGCACCAGCATATGGTCTCACAAGGGGTCTGAGGATCTCATCTCCATACCTAATGGCAGTCAAGCTAAGTATGGCGAGCAAATGGAGGGCTGTGCGGGCCTCCAAAGAAATGCCACTCCACATCATTACTCACCCACTGCAAAACCAGTCATGCTGAAGGATGTTGCAGGTAGCAGAACATTTTGCCGGGCTCTGGCAGTGCTCCTCCTGTTCCTCCTTGCACAAAGGCTGAAGTAGCGGTCCTGCTGCTGTGCTGTTGCTCTCCTACGGCCCCTTCCACATCTCCTGGTGTACTGGCCTGTGTCTTGGTAGCTCCTCCAGCCTCTGCACATTATGCTGACAGACACAGTAAGCCTTCTTGCCACAACTCGCATTGATGTGCCATCCTGGATGAGCTGCAGTACCTGAGCCACTTGCATGGGTTGTAGAATCTGTCTCATGCTACCACGAGTGTGAAAGCACAACCAACATTCAAAAGTGTCCAAAACATCAGCCAGAAAGCATTGGTACTGAGATGTGGTCTGTGGTCCCCTGTTATGACCCCAATGGCGAGGGTCTCAGAGATATCAGCAAGTCTGCGAAGCACAAAAATCGAGCTCATAGGGCAGTGGTAACTGGGTTGACCATATAACTACTCCTAACGCCAACACTAGAAGTAGCCGGGGAACATGCCTACGTTGGTCGCTAGATGTCTCGCGCCAGCCGGAGAGCTAACTACCCCTAGAAGAGGAAAACAAAGACCTCTCTTGCCTCCAGAGAAAGGACCCCAAAAGTAGGATACAAGCCCCCCACAAATAATAACGGTGAGGTAAGAGGAAATGACAAACACAGAGATGAACTAGATTTTAGCAAAGAGAGGCCCACTTACTAATAGCAGAATGTAGTAAGATAACTTATATGGTCAACAAAAACCCTATCAAAATCCACGCTGGAGATTCAAGAACCCCCGAACCATCTAACGGCCCGGGGGGAGAACACCAGCCACCCTAGAGCTTCCAGCAAGGTCAGAAAACAGATTATATACAAGCTGGACAAAAAAATGCAAACAAAAACAAATAGCAAAAAGCAAGAAAGCAGACTTAGCTTAATCAAGCAGGAACCAGGATCAGTAGACAAGAGCACTACAGATTAGCTCTGATATCAACGTTGCCAGGCATTGAACTGAAGGTCCAGGGAGCTTATATAGCAACACCCCTGACCTAACGACCCAGGTGAGCATACAAGGGATGAATGACATACCCAGAGTCAAATCACTAGTAGCCACTAGAGGGAGCCAAAAGGTAAATTCACAACAGTCCCCGCCTGCAAAACCACTTCTTTATTGAGTTTGTGTTGATAATTGCCAATAATTTCCATCTGTTGTCTATTCCATTTGCAGTGTTGCTTCCTAAGTGGACAGTTTGATTTCACAGAAGTTTATTGTTTAAGTGTTCCCTTTATTTTTTTGAGCATTGTATATATAAACCTCCGATCCGTCACTGCCAGATCCCCCAGTAACACCAGAGCTGTACGCTGCCACCAGTTCCTTGTTAGACATAAGACCGGTCTGTTAACAAGCTTATATCAGGTCAGAGACCAACCCCAGGTAGCATATAAGTACTAGCCGTACTCAAGCAAGTAGGAAATCAGGTTTCGAGGTAAAAGAGCAGCCCAAAATGAATTGATATTTTAATTGCCGAAAGGCGCACTAGAAACTACAAATATATATAAGGTAATATACAGAGATTACAGCCAGAAGTACAGGTAAAAAGCAGGGTACAGGTTGAGGACAGTAGTTAGCTGTATGTGTCATGGTACCAGTTCTTATCACTTGTGGATTGAGGGGAAGCTTTTGTATCCACAGGCACCTTCTTTTTTCCTGGTCTTTCTCCACACTTGAGGTGACGTGGCTTCCATTACAGAACAAAGGCAGGGCTAAAAGTGTATAGCTAGCTTTTAACCCTTAGAGCGCCCCCCTCCCATATTTACCACCACTCCTCTTGGTTGGGCTGAATTCTCCTCCTTTGACCTCCTAGCTGAAATAATTCCCAATACCTAGGATGGGTCATAATTTCCTAGGGGGAGGTCCAAACTGGACGACTGACCAATACAGAGAGGCCAAACTTGTGTCGGCTAAGAGGTTCTGGAAAGCCAGTCTCAATAGCTCAGAATCCGGTACCGCTAGAGAAATATGAGAAGCAGGGTTGCGTGCTGGGGGCTCATTGGGTTCTGGTGGTATATTGCACTTCACCTTAAGATGCACGGAACTTTCATAATTCATCTCTAGATGTCGGTGACGCTCAGTCTGGAGTTTTCCCTTGATGTAAGTAAACTTGCACAAAAGACAGCAGGGGGTCTCAGTTCTGCTCTTCCCTGCTCTCATTAACACATGGCCTCTAATTCTCTGACAATGTGGAAAAGTTCAGAGCTTTTGGGAATTGTGTACTTTTCCCAAGGGTGGGGGCCACAATTCAGGAGTGTAGGAAGATCACTGAACAATCTATGGGGCCGAATTCATAAATCCAAAATGGAGTCTCCCTCTTACCTCACAGTTATGTACCCCAAAATGCTACCAATAAAAGCTTCTACTCAACCCTCAAAATAATAAGTTCCCACTTAGGTTTGTCATATGTTAACAGAAATATAGGGGGCTTCCTAAATTAGTCATAGTAATGACTGGTAGCACAAAGGCACTGGATAAGTGACGTGGCTCCCACCTAAAGAAATACAGCAAAATTTGCTCTCCTAAATCCAAATGTCCACTCCTCTTGAGCTCCACAGTTTTCCTAAACAGCAGTAAGCATCCACATCTTTGGCATTACTGTAGTGAGGAGAGCTCACCTAATTTATGGGGTGCATGTCTCCAGAAGCATGAGCTTGGCACAATGTACATGCACTGCAATATAATAGGCATTACAATGTACGAGCAGCACTAGATAGCATATTTGCATTTTCACTTAGAAACATCCACTGCTGTTCATTTCTGGAAAACACCCACGGAGTCAAAATCATAACTGCACCTGTAGATAAATTCCCAAAAGAGTGTAGTTTACAAATTTGGAGTCAATTGAGGGAGATTCTGCTCTTCTTTCACTTGGGGACCCTGTATTTGGAGTCCTCAAACTATTAAGCAAAAATTTGTTCTCCAAGAGTTAAATAGCACTCCTCCCCTCGTGACTCTCACTATGTGGCTTTATTCACGAGAAATTGTATAACAAATTATGAGTCCATTTTTACCTATTTCTCCTTGTGACAATGTAAATTTTGAAGCTAAAGCAACATTATAGGGGCAAAAATGTATTTTTTTTCTTCATCGCTCAATGGTATAAAATTTTGTGAAACACATGTGGTTTCAATATGATTTTTGCACCCTTAAATGATTTTAGTGAGAGTCGTAGTTTATAAAATAAAGTAATTTATGGGAGGACTGATGCCCCAACACCTAAAAAGTAGTTTTTGACCACATATGGGGCACATCGGCACTCAGGAGACATTGAACTCCATTTTCTACTGTTACCTTTGTGAAAATGAAAAATTTGGGGCTAAAATTATCATTTTTAATTTCCACAGTCCAATGTTTAAAATTTTGAGAAGCACCTGTGAATTCAAGATGCTCACGACACTTCTAGATAAATTCCTTGATGAGTGTAGATTCCAAAATGGAGTCACTTGTTGGGGGTTTCCACTCTTTAGGCAAATTATGGGTTCTCCAAACGTTACATGTTGTCTGCTATCTGTACCAGACAATTTTGCACTCCAAAAGTGAAATGGCTCTCCCTACGTTCTGATCCCTGCCGCGCACCCAAACTAGTATTCCACCACATATGGGGTATTGGCGTATTTAGTATAAATTGCACAATAAATTGTATGAACCATTTTCTCCAGTTACCCTTGTGAAATTGAAAAATTTTGAGCTGTAGCAACATTTTTGTAGTTCCAAAATGGGGCACTTGAGAGGTTTCTACTGTTTAGGCACATCAAGGGCTCTCTTAATGCAAAATGATACATTTCAAAAAACTGACCGTCACATCCAAACATAGACTAAGTGTGAACAGGTGCTGAACCTAGAGTTACCAACTCTTATACAGTCAAGTAAATAAGGCAGCACACTGCAGCGCTGAAACATGCAAACATGAAACATGAAAACTGAACTGGTAGCCATTTTTATGCGCTAAACGCTCTCATTTTTCATATTTCTAGTGCAGTAATGCAGTTCAGTTTTCATGTTTCATGTTTGCATGTTTCAGCGCTGCAGTGTGCAGCCTTATTTACTTTAATGCAAAATGACATTGGCTATCTATTCCAGCCTTTTATGTGTTCAAAAAGTCAAACAGTGCTGCTCCCTTTACAAGGTCTACTGTGCGTCCAAACAGTAGGTTTCCCTCACATATGGGGTATCTGCATACTCAGGAGAAATTACACAATACATTTTGTGACGCATTTTCTTGTTACCCTTGTGAAAGTAAAAAATTGGGTTTAAAGGAACATTGTTTTATTTTAAAAGCTCTATGTTATAAACTTCTGTGAAGCACCTCGGGTTTCAAGGTGTTCACTATACATTTTAATATATTCCTTGAGGGGTCTAGTTTTCAAAATGGGGTCACTTGTGGGAAATTTCAAGTGTTTAGGCACATCAGTGTGCTCTCCAAATGCGACATTGTGTCTACACTCCATTGCAGCCATTTTTGCATTAAAAAAGTCAAACATTACTCCTTCTCTTTTGATCCCTGCCGTGCATTCAAATGGTAGTTTTTTCCTAACTATTGTTTATCAGTAGTGTTGAGCGATACCTTCCAATATCGGGAAATATTGGATCAGATTGGATTGGACCGATACCGCAAAAATATCAGATATTGCCGATTCCGATACCGGAAACCAATGCAAGTCAATGGGACACAAATATTGGTATTAAAATAAACCCTTTCTTTCCTTGTAGGTTAATTCTACATGAAGGAAAAAAAACTAAGAATAATGTAGAATGTATTGGGGGAGGAGAAGGAGACATTAAAGGCATAGAGTTTAGCCCAATCAAATGGAATAGCAGGAATTATTTTTTTTTTAAGACGTTCGGAGTTACAAAGATATTGACTATGTTAAGCTTTTTTATATTTTGTCAGATATTTATGTTTCACTACTTCCATGCTCTTCACCTTCTTTTTTAACTTCTCCCACACTTTCTCCTTCATCATCCTCAGCAGCAGCATCTTTTTCATGAACTTCTTCTTCACCTTATTCATCTTCTTCTTCTTCACCTCCTTCCTATTATTATTTTATTTACATTCTTCATATTCTTCTTATTCAACTATTATTCTTCTTCATATTCTACTTCTTCATCTTCTTCATATTCTTCTTCTTCATCATATTCTTATTTGTGACAGGCATTCCTGTTGTTGTTATCTATAAAAGTTTGAAGATTGCACCTTCCGTTCTGCCTGTCGCAAACGATTTACAACAGGATTTGTCCGCGTTCAGTTTTGCTTGCAGTACCAGGTATTTTCCAGGGGCACCACAAGGAGGAACAGACTCACTCCCCTACATTGTTTAGTCTTCTTCTGCTTATAATTTAGATAATATCTTTTGCTCTGATTTTTAGTCTTATGCTTAATATTCTTCTGCTTTTTGTTCTGCAGCTTCTTGTTCTTCTGCTTCTTGGTCTTCTGTATCTTGGTGGTTGTCTTCTTGTTCTTTGTCCTTTTGGTCATCTTCTTCAGGGTCATCTTCTTGGTCTTCTTCGGGGTGGTCATCTCCGGGGTCATCATCACCGAAGTCGTCGTCTTCTTCGGGGTGGTCTTCAGGGTCGTCGTCTTTAGGGTCATCGTCAGGGAGATCCAGAGTGATTATCAAAAAGCTTGAACTTGGAAATGCAGCAGAATGTGCAAGAAGGCTGAGGAACTGCCAAGAACCAGCTGATGGTACTGGAACCCACATGGGTAGCAGAAGGTACAAGAGCCAATGGAAGTATCGAGGACCAGCTGATGGTACTGGAACCCGGTTACTAAGCAGGAGGTACTCGTGCCAGAAAGCACTACCAAGGACCACTAGATGTTGGTGGAACTCGGATACCGAGAAGGAGGCACCTAAGCCAAAGGCTCTGCCTAGGACCAGCTGACGGTACTGGAACCCGGATAGGTAGCAGAAGGTACGAGAGCCAAAGACACTGCCGACCAGCTAACTGTACTGGAACCTGGATGGGTAGCAGAAGGTACAAGAGCCAATGGAATTACTGAGGACCAGCTGATGGTACTGGAACCCGGTAACTAAGCAGGAGGTACCCGTGCCAGAAAGCACTACCAAGGACCACCAGACGTTGGTGGAACTCGGATACCGAGAAGGAGGCACCTAAGCCAAAGGCTCTGCCTGGAACCAGCTGACGGTACAGGAACCCAGGGGGACCTATTCAAGATTGACTTTCAAAGAACCAGCTAATGGTGCTGGAACTCAGATAGGCAGCAGAAGGTCCACATGAAAAAAAAAGTTGCAAGGCCGCGAGCCGGCCGCAGTTACCAAAACCCACAGTCCTACAGGGGGTGCTTGTCCTATTGGCACTTCGGAACCAGCCTTCATTGCCAGATCCCGCAGCCCACATAGGAACAACCTAAACTGCAGGCACCATAGAGTCGGCTAACCCGACGGCAACCCGACAGGACAACGTATTGGAGGCAAAGTGACGTTGAAACTACCCGGAAACAGCTGGCGTGCTGGAACCAGGCTGGGCAGGAGGGAGTACCCATGCCGAAGACTCTGCTGGGAAACAATTGGCGGTGCTGGAACCCAGGGTAAATACTGGAAGCAGAGTGGAGGCAGAGGCCTAATTGGAGCAAGTTTAAAATCTGTTGAAGTGTGAATGTGGACAGAGCAGGAGAAATTGCCGGACACAGCAGGGGATTAGCTGACGTTACTGAATCCCAATAACACTGGAGCATGAGTTGACTGTGCAGACGACACTTCTGAGCAGCACCTGGTAGTGTTGGAGCCCAGGGTCAATGCTAGAAACAGAATGGAGGCAGAGGCGTAATTGGAGCTAGTTTAAAATCTGTAGTAATGTGAATGTGGACAGAGCAGGAGAACTTGCCGGACACACAGCAGGGGATCAGCTGACATTACTGAACCCCAGTAACACTGGAGCATGTGTTGACTGTGCAGACGGCACTTCTGAGCAGCAACTGGCAGTGTTGGAGCCCAGGGTCATTGCTAGAAACAGAGTGTAGGCAGAGGCCTAATTGGAGCAAGTTTAAAATCTATTGTAGTGTGAATGTGGACAGAGCAGGAGAAATTGCCGGACACACAGCAGGGGATCAGCTGACATTACTGATCCCAAAAAACACAGGAGCAAGTGTTGACTGTGCAGACAGCACTTCTGAGCAGCAGCTGGCAGTGTTGGAGCCCAGGGTCAATGCTAGAAACAGAGTGGAGGCAGAGGCCTAATTGGAGCAAGTTTAAAATCTATTGTAGTGTGAATGTGGACAGAGCAGGAGAAATTGCCGGACACACAGCAGGTGATCAGCTGACGTTACTGATCCCAAATAACACAGGAGCAAGTATTGACTGTGCAGACGACACTTCTGAGCAGCAACTGGCAGTGTTGGAGCCCAGGGACTACAGGAGAAACAGAGTCCAGCCAGAGGCCTAATTAGAGCAAGTTTTATATCTGTAGTAGTGTGAGTGTGGACGGAGCAGGAGAAATTGCCAGACACACAGCAGGGGATCAGCTGACGTTACTGAAACCCAATAACACTGGAGCATGTGTTGACTGTGCAGAAGGCACTTCTGAACAGCAACTGGCAGTCTTGGAGCCCAGGGTCAATGCTAGAAAGAGAGTGAAGGCAGTGGCCTAATTGGAGAAAGTTTAAAATCTGTAGAAGTGTGAATGTGGACAGAGCAGGAGAAATTGCCGGACACACAGCAGGGGATCAGCTGATGTTACTGAACCCCAATAACACTGGAGCAGGTGTTAACTGTGCAGACGGCACTTTTGAGCAGAAACTGGCGGTGTTGGAGCCCAGGGTTTACAAGAGAAACAGAGTGTAGCCAGAAGCCTAATTGGAGCAAGTTTAATATCTGTAGTAGTGTGAGTGTGAACGGAGCAGGAGAAATTGCCGGACACACAGCAGGGGATCAGCTGATGTTACTGAAACCCAATAATACTGGAGCATGTGTTGACTGTGCTGACAGCACTTCTGAGCAGCAACTGGCAGTGTTGTAGCCCAGGGTCAATGCTAGAAACAGAGTGTAGCCAGAGGCCTAATTGGAGCAAGTTTAAAATCTGTAGTAGTGTGAGTGTGGACGGAGCAGGAGAAATTGCCAGACACACAGCAGGGGATCAGCTGATGTTACTGAAACCCAATAACACTGGAGCATGTGTTGACTGTGCAGATGGCGCAACTGGCGGTGTTGGAGCCCAGGGACTACAGGAGAAACAGAGTTTAGCCAGAGGCTAATTAGAACAAGTTTAATATCTGTAGTAGTGTGAGTGTGGACGGAGCAGGAGAAATTGCCAGACAAACAGCAGGGGATCAGCTGACGTTACTGAACCCCAATAACACTGGAGCAGGTGTTGACTGTGCAGACAGCACTTCTGAGCAGCAACTGGCAGTGTTGGAGCCCAGGGTCAATGCTAGAAACAGAGTGTAGCCAGAGGCCTAATTGGAGCAAGTTTAATATCTATAGTAGTGTGAGTTTGGACGGAGCAGGATACATTGCCGGACAAACAGCAGGGGATCAGCTGACGTTACAGAAACCCAATAACACTGGAGCATGTGTTGACTGTGCAGACGGCTCTTCTGAGCAGCAACTGGCAGTGTTGGAGCCCAGGGATTACAGTTCAGGTGGTAGAAACATGAACACAACAGGAGACCTGGATACCGTTGCCAACCAATTATTTAATCTGGAAGAGGACTGGCAAATTCCTGTGAGATCCAGGCCTTGTTCATTTTCAGAAAAGTAAGCCGGTCATCGTTATCGGAGGATAGTCGCATGCGATGGTCTGTTAGTACACCACCTGCGGCACTAAAGACGCATTCCAATAATACACTAGCAGCAGGGCAAGCCAGCACCTCCAATGCATACTGGCTTAGCTCTGGCCATGAATCCAGCTTAGAGACCCAAAACTTGAAGTGGGAAGAGCCGTGTGGGAGAACACTGAGAGGGCAAGACATGTAGTCTGCCACCATCTGACGGAAAAGTTGCCTCCTGCTGACTGGAGCCATCTGTGATGGTGTAGACATTTGTGGCGGGGACACAAAACTTTGCCAAATTTGGGCCATGCTGGTCTTGCCTTGTGCTGAGGTGATGCTTCTGCTCCCTCTTTGTGCAGAGCTTCCTCCACTGCCTCAACGCACTGAGCTGCTTTGTAAAGCACTAGCAGCACTGCTCTCGGGTGGAATGGAGAACATGATGGAATGAACCAGTGTGTCTTGGTACTCCCGCATTTTACGCTCCCGGTTCAATGGTGTTATGAGGCTTTGTAAGTTGTCCCAGTAGCGAGGATCTAGGAGGGTGTACACCCAATAATCAGCCGTGTTGAGAATGTGGGCTATGCGGCGGTTGTTTCTCAGGCACTGCAGCATGAAATCAACCATGTGCTGTACACTGCCAACTGGCCAAGAAACACTGTCCCCTGCTTGAGGCGTGATCTCTGCCTGCTCTGCATCACTGCACCCTCATTCAACATACTGACTACTAGAGCATTGTGTACCTCCCTCCTCTGGACAGATGTCTTCCTCCTCCATTGACTCCTCCTCATCCTCCTCACAAAGCATCCCCTGCCTAGGCCTCTGTGAGGAACCACGTTGTGCAGACTGTCCAGAAGCAGATGGCATTTGTGACTCCTCATCCTCCACCTCTTCCACAACCTCCTCCCTTAGTGCTTGCAGTGTTTTTTCAAGCAGGCAGATAAGGGGGATAGTCATGCTGACTAGTGCATCATCTGCTCTCGCCATCCGCGTGGAATCATCGAAGACACGCAAAACGTGTCCTTCATTAAGGCCCATTCAGTGGTGGTGAAGTGTGAACGGCGCGCAGTGCGACTTGTTTGTGCCTGATGCAGCTGGTACTCCATTACTGCTGCCTGCTGCTCACACAACTGCTCCGACATATGTAAAGCTGAATTCCACCTGGTGGGTAGGTCACATATGATGCGATGTTCCGTAATGCAGAATTGGCGCTGCAGAGCTGCAATGCGTGATATTGCCATGCTGGAATGCCACAAGTGAGCGCACTCTATGCGGACCTTGTGCACCAGTGCATCAAGATCCAGATAATCCCTCAAAAAACTCTGCACGACCAAGTTGAGAACATGTGCCAGACACGGGATGTAAGTGAGGGTGCCTAGGCCCAGACCTGCTACCAGATTTCGGCCATTGTCACACACTACCATGCCTGGCAGGAGATTCGCTGGCACAAACCACATGTGGCTCTCCTTCTTGATGGCATTCCTGAGCTCCTGCGCTGTGTGGCTTCGATTCCCCAAAGAAATTAATTTCAATACGGCCTGTTGACGTTTGGCTATGGCTGTGCTCATATCGGTCGTAACAGGCTCATGGGTCCATGTGGAGGTAGACTGTGACGGCTCCTGCAGCGCTGATTCAGAGGAACTGGAGTATGAGGAGGTGTCAATGTTTACAGACTGGATTCCTGCAATCCTTGGAGTTGGCAGAACACGTACAGCGCCACTCTCAAGATCTATACCCGGCTCCACAACATTTATCCAGTGAGCAGTGAGGGAAAGATATCATCCCTGTCCATGTTTACTGGTCCACGCATCGGTGGTCAGGTGGACCTTGCTACTGACGGTGTTTAGTAGCGCATGTTTAATTTTTCACTCCACATGATTTTGCAGGACAGGGACGGCTTGCCTGCTGAAATAAAATCAGCTGGGCACGTTGTATTTTGGGACAGCCAATGCCATGAAGTTACTGAAGGTGTCAGTCTCCACCAGCCTGAATGAGAGCATTTCAAGGGACAGTAGTTTTCCAATGCCAGCATTCAGAGCCTGTGCTTGGGGGTGGTTTGCTGAGTATGGGCGCCTATTCTCCCATGCCTGTGCTGCCAATGGCTGTAGACTGGCCTGGGAGTGTGAGGATGACAGGGAACATGGTGCTGTTGGTGGACTTACACTATGTCTCTGTACAACAGTGCCAGAGGTTCTTCCATGGCGATCCTGTGAGGAAGTCGAACCAGCTGCGTGTGAGCTGGAGGAAGAGGCTACAACACGAGCTGTAGAGGTGGCAGGTGGCACTCTTGGTTGGCCTAGGTCTTCAGTGTGTCTTTGTAACTCCACCACGTGCTTGGTCCGCACATGTTTCCACATATTTGTGGTATTGAGGTTGCTGACACTTTTCCCTCTTTTCACTTTCTGATTATACAGCTTGCATTTGACAATGCAAATGTCATCTGCAACTGTGTCAAAAAAGGACCAGGCACTGCAAGTCTTGGGAGCGCCCATTTTGGGTTTTGGAAGAGGCATGCTCCTAATGGGTGCCGAAGTGGAGGCTACAGGAATCGCAGTCTTCCCCATCCCTCTACCTCCTTTTTGGGCCATTCGGGGAATCTCTTCCTCAGAGCTGCTCCCACCACTTTCCTGTACCTCACACCATAATGGGTCAAGGACCTCATCATCTACACTACCCTCTTCAAACGACTGCTTCTCCTGGGTAGTCTCGGCAGCACAGTACACACCAGAAAGTGGCACCTGAGTCTCATCATCACCCAAAAAATTTTCAGAAATTTCTCAAATTTTTCAGTATTTTGACATATACATGTAAGTCATATTGAACAAATTTTACCACGAACATGAAGTACATGTCATGAAAAAAAATAATCTCAGAATGAGGGGAATATTTTAAAGCATTCCAGAGATATTATAACATAAAGTGACACTGGTCAGATTTGGAAAATGAGGCTCTGTCATTAACTTACAAATTGGCTTGGTCGTTAAGGGGTTAATGTTGGGATGCAGTATAACTAAACAATAAATGCATATGCAAACACTGAAGTGATCATATACATGGGTTCCTGTACTACTTTACATTTTCTGCTCTACCATAAGTCAAAAACACAGCTATTTAAAGAGAATTTGGCCTGTTTGAACATTTGGTGTGTAAGAGCGTAAATTAATTAAAATTATTAATATATGAGTAGTGTAGCATCGGGTGGTTTCATCAAACTCAATCTGATAGGTGGACACGCCCCTATCAGAGTGTATCAAAAGTGTGTAACTCCTCCTCCCCTCCCTGTCAGCAGCTGTCCCTCCGGCTGGCTGCCAGCTTTTGATATAGTTGAATACTGTTAATTTGCTCCAGTGATTATTATCCCAGTATTTGTTTTATATTAGATTTTCATATGTAGTTGTTGTGTGACTGCATTCTGTAATCAGGGGCAGTGTGTTTTATTACCAATGAGCACATATTGTATTTATTTGTTTTACATGAATTTTATAACACATCAGTCCCATTTTACGGGGGTATATTATGTATATTCTGTGTTTCTGCACTATTATTTGATACTGGTATTCTCATTTATATGTGTTTTTTTTTTTTTTATAACACACTGTGCCAGTTATATAATTATATCCTATTAGATGGCCCAGCGAGATTGCATTCTGTAATCAGGGCAGTGTGTTTTATTACCAATGAGCACATATGCCAGTCATTGTATGATTTTAAAAGACTTTATTAAAGTATGTATCAGACACAATACATTGTATATGGAATACAGAAACTCTGGCTGTCTAGTTAATGGTCAGTAGAGTCACATTTTAGCAACTGCTAGCAATTATAGTATCAGGCTCATTCAACTCGCTTAGCTAGCTAGAATGTATTCTTTATCTTTGTGTAGTTGTGGCATTTGCTCTTATTTGCAAGTGCTGCGAGATTAACACAAATAGTTGTTTGTGGCTTCTTTTTGTAATATGTATTTTAGAAGCAGTGTTCTCTGTGTAGCTGAGATTAGTTATCAATGGAGCTGACCACTACATATTTAGAATGAAAGCAGCGACAGCATAATTTTCAGCATGTCCACGGTTGTGTTAGGTGTGATAACGCAACACCCTGTACAGATAATGTCCATGCAAAGTGTGGCCAGCTAACCACAGTCACACTGGTTAACAGATAAAATAGATAGCCACAAGCACAGAGACGCCCCCACCCTGTACAGATAATGTCCATGGTATAATTCTCAATATTCTGAAAAATGACAGGTAAAAACACCATTCTTTTTATTTATTATTGTGGCGTCCCGGCCGTAGCATGCTATTAGGGATCAGCTGACGGTATATATCCCACAATT
Organism: Ranitomeya variabilis; assembly: GCF_051348905.1. Classification (NCBI taxonomy): domain Eukaryota; kingdom Metazoa; phylum Chordata; class Amphibia; order Anura; family Dendrobatidae; genus Ranitomeya; species Ranitomeya variabilis. The sequence continues at coordinate 571,551,682 of NC_135232.1, forward strand.
TCAGTGATCTCTTGATTTTTTATCAGAGTCGGTATACACATATAATAATAATAATAATAATAATAATAATAATCAGACAGTGCAAAATTGTGTCAATATTGTGTTTATAACACACCATGCTGTTTATTTTATATCCTGTTAGATTTTCATATTATTTGTAGACATTCTAATGGACACATTAGGTATATCCTGTGTTTTTCCTGTGTGGATGATATAAAAATCACCACATGTGCAATTAACATATCTGTTGTGAACTATATTTGTTGGCTCCCTCTTGTGGTCACTAGCGGTATGGCACTTGGATTATCCTTCCCCAGGTTGGTACCCACCTGGTTCGTTAGGCCTTGGGTGTTCCTATTTAGACTTCCTGGAAACTCAGTCTAGTGCCTGGAATCGATGTAATCAGTCTATGTCTGTTTTCCTCCTGACTCCTGGTCCCTGAGTTTTGCAAGATAAGCTAAGTTCTGCTTTCTTATTTTTGTCCTTTTGCATTTGCTCTTCTTTTGTTCCAGCTTGTTCAAAATGTGATTTCTGTTTTTGCTGGAAGCTCTAGGGGGCTGATATTCTCCCCCCACACCGTTAGTCAGTGCGGGGGTTCTTGGATCTTCAGCGTGGATATTTTTATAGGGTTTTTTGCTGACCGCATAAGTCCTCTTCCTATTTTCTGCTATTAATTAGTGGGCCTCTCTTTGCTAAATCTAGTTCATTCTTCCGTTTGTCTTTTCTTCTTACCTCACTGTTATTATTTGTTGGGGGCTTGTATAATAACTTTGGGGTCTTTTCTCTGGAGGCAAGTGAGGTCTTATTTTCTCTGAAAGGGTTAGTTAGTTCTCCGGCTGGTGCGAGACGTCTAGAATCAACGTAGGTACGTTCCCCGGCTACTTCTAGTTGTTGTGCCAGGATCAGATATGCGGTCAGCCAAGTTACCACTTCCCTATGAGCTGGTTTTTGTGTTTGCGGACTTAGCTGGAACTCCTGAGATCCTCCACCACTAGGATCATAACAGTATTCCAGGCCCAAAAAAGAGAATATTTAATGCATTGCTGAAGCGGGATTAAAAGAAAAAAAAAAAGTTCTGAGTTTTTTGTTTTTTTTTCTCCTTCCCCTTTTTCTCTGTGTGGCTTGAAGCCCTGCTGCAGACATGAATGTTCAGACTCTGATTACTAGTGTGGATCAGCTTGCTGCACGAGTGCAGGGCATTCAGGATTTTGTTACTTGTAGTCCTATGTCAGAGCCTAAGATACCTATTCCTGAGCTGTTCTCTGGAGATCGATTTAAATTTAGGAATTTTTGGAATAATTGTAAATTGTTTCTATCTTTGAGACCTCGTTCGTCTGGAGACTCAGCTCAGCAAGTTAAAATTGTTATCTCCTTCTTGCGTGGCGACCCTCAGGATTGGGCCTTCTCATTGGCGCCAGGAGATCCTGCATTGGCAAATATTGATGCGTTTTTTCTGGCGCTCGGATTGCTTTATGAGGAGCCTAATCTTGAAATTCAGGCAGAAAAAGCATTGCTGGCTGTCTCACAGGGCCAGGATGAAGCTGAAGTGTATTGCCAAAAATTTCGGAAATGGTCCGTGCTTACTCAATGGAATGAGTGTGCTCTGGCCGCAAATTTCAGAGATGGCCTTTCTGAAGCAATTAAGAATGTGATGGTGGGGTTTCCCATCCCTACAAGTCTGAATGATTCTATGACTCTTGCCATTCAGATTGATCGGCGTTTGTGGGAGCGCAAAACTGCTAATTCTCTGGCAGTATTGTCTGAACGGACACCTGACTCAATGCAATGTGATAGAATTCAGACTAAAACTGAACGACAAAATCATAGACGTCAGAATGGGTTGTGTTTTTACTGCGGTGACTCTACACATGTTATCTCAGCATGCTCTAAACGCCTAACAAAGGTTGTTAGTCCTGTCGCCATTGGTAATTTGCAGCCTAAGTTTATTTTGTCTGTGACTTTAATTTGCTCATTGTCTTCCTACCCTGTTATGGCATTTGTGGATTCTGGTGCTGCCCTGAGTCTTATGGACTTGTCATTTGCCAAGCGCTGTGGTTTTGTCCTGGAGCCTTTGGAAAATCCTATTCCTCTTAGAGGAATTGATGCTACGCCATTGGCGGAGAATAAACCGCAGTATTGGACACAAGTGACCATGTGCATGACTCCTGAACATCGGGAGGTGATTCGTTTTCTTGTTCTGCATAAAATGCATGATTTGGTCATTTTGGGTCTGCCATGGTTACAGACCCATAATCCAGTTTTGGATTGGAAGGCTATGTCTGTGTCAAGTTGGGGTTGTCGGGGAATTCATTGTGATTCCCCGCTGGTCTCTATTGCCTCTTCTACTCCTTCTGAAGTTCCGGAGTATTTATTGGACTATCAGGATGTATTCAGTGAGTCCAGGTCCAGTGCCCTTCCTCCTTATAGGGACTGTGACTGCGCTATAGATTTGATTCCTGGTAGTAAATTTCCTAAGGGATGATTATTTAATCTATCTGTACCTGAGCATGCCGCAATGCGTTCTTATATAAAGGAGTCTTTGGAGAAGGGACATATTCGTCCATCTTCTTCCCCTCTTGGTGCGGGATTCTTTTTTGTTGCCAAGAAAGACGGGTCTTTGAGACCTTGTATTGACTATCGGCTTCTGAATAATATCACTGTCAAATTTCAGTATCCATTGCCACTATTGTCGGACTTGTTTGCTCGGATTAAGGGTGCCAGTTGGTTCACCAAGATAGATCTTCGTGGTGCGTACAACCTTGTGCGCATTAAGCAGGGAGATGAATGGAAAACTGCGTTCAATACGCCCGAAGGTCATTTTGAGTACTTGGTGATGCCTTTTGGGCTCTCTAATGCTCCTTCAGTGTTTCAGTCCTTTATGCATGACATCTTCCGGAAGTATCTAGATAAATTTATGATTGTTTATCTGGATGATATTCTGTTTTTTTCTGATGATTGGGATTCTCATGTAAAGCAGGTCAGGATGGTGTTTCAGGTTTTGCGTGATAATTAGTGTTGAGCGATACCGTCCGATACTTGAAAGTATCGGTATCGGAAAGTATCGGCCGATACCGGCAAAGTATCGGATCTAATCCGATACCGATACCCGATACCAATACAAGTCAATGGGACTCATGTATCGAACGGTATTCCTGATGGTTCCCAGGGTCTGAAGGAGAGGAAACTCTCCTTCAGGCCCTGGGAACCATATTAATGTGTAAAATAAAGAATTAAAATAAAAAATATTGCTATACTCACCTCACCGAGGGAACCGGCAGCGTTCTTTGCTTAAAATGCGCGCTTTTCCTTCCTTCCGTGACGTCACGGCTTCTGATTGGTCGCGTGCCGCCCATGTGGCCGCGACGCGACCAATCACAGCAAGCCGTGATGTAATTTTCAGGTCCTTCTAGGCATTCAGTATTTTAAAATTACGTTCTGGCTTTGTGATTGGTCGCGTCGCGGTCACATGGGCGACGCGACCAATCACAAGCCGTGACGTCACGGGAGGCAGGAGACGCGCGCATTTTTAAAATTACGTCACGGCTTGTGATTGGTTGCGTGCCGCCCATGTGACCGCGACGCGACCAATCACAGCAAGCCGTGACGTAATTTCAGGTCCTGATGCCTATTTCTGCATTCAGGTTCTGATGTTACTAATTGGGCTCCTGCAGCCGTGGAGGCTTTTCGGGAGCTGAAGCGCCGGTTTACTTCGGCGCCTGTTTTGTGCCAGCCTGATGTCTCACTTCCCTTTCAGGTTGAAGTGGATGCTTCTGAGATCGGTGCCGGAGCTGTTTTGTCGCAGAAAGGCCCTGGTTGCTCTGTGATGAGACCATGTGCTTTTTTCTCTAGGAAATTTTCGCCTGCTGAGCGGAACTATGATGTTGGTAATCGGGAGTTATTGGCCATGAAGTGGGCATTTGAGGAGTGGCGTCATTGGCTCGAGGGAGCTAAGCATCGTGTGGTGGTCTTGACTGATCACAAAAATCTGATGTATCTCGAGTCTGCTAAGCACCTGAATCCTAGACAGGCTCGTTGGTTGTTGTTTTTCTCCCGTTTTGACTTTGTGGTCTCGTACCTGCCTGGTTCAAAGAATGTGAAGGCTGATGCTCTTTCTAGGAGCTTTGTGCCTGACTCTCCCGGCGTCTCAGAGCCAGCTGGTATTCTTAAAGAGGGAGTAATCTTGTCGGCCATTTCTCCTGATTTGCGAAGTGTGTTGCAGAGATTTCAGGCTGGTAGACCTGACCCTTGCCCACCTGATATATTGTTTGTTCCTGATAAATGGACCAGCAGAGTTATCTCTGAGGTTCATTCCTCGGTGCTGGCAGGGCATCCTGGGACTTTTGGTACCAGAGATTTGGTGGCTAGGTCCTTTTGGTGGCCTTCCCTGTCGCGGGATGTGCGTTCTTTTGTGCAGTCCTGTGGGATTTGTGCTCGGGCTAAGCCTTGCTGTTCTCGTGCCAGCGGGTTGCTTTTGCCCTTGCCCGTCCCGAAGAGGCCTTGGACGCACATTTCCATGGATTTCATTTCAGATCTTCTGGTGTCTCAAGGAATGTCTGTCATCTGGGTGGTGTGTGATCGTTTTTCCAAGATGGTCCATTTGGTGCCCTTGCCTAAGTTGCCTTCCTCTTCCAATCTGGTTCCTTTAGTTCTTTCAGAATGTGGTTCGTTTGCACGGCATTCCTGAGAATATCGTGTCTGACAGAGGATCCCAGTTTGTGTCCAGATTCTGGCGATCTTTTTGTGCTAAGATGGGCATTGATTTGTCATTTTCATCTGCCTTTCATCCTCAGACTAATGGCCAATTTGAGCGAACTAATCAGACGCTGGAGGCTTATTTGAGATGTTTTGTTTCTGTGGATCAGGTTGATTGGGTGACCTTCTTGCCATTGGCTGAGTTTGCCCTCAATAATCGGGCTAGTTCCGCTACTTTGGTTTCGCCATTTTTCTGCAACTCTGGTTTTCATCCGCGTTTTTCCTCGGGTCATGTTGAACCTTCTGACTGTCCTGGGGTGGATTCCGTGGTGGATAGGTTGCAGTGGATTTGGAATCATGTGGTGGACAACTTAAAGTTGTCACAGGAGAAGGCTCAGCGTTTTGCCAACCGCCGCCGCGGTGTGGGTCCCCGACTTCGTGTTGGGGATTTGGTTTGGTTGTCTTCTCAGTTTGTCCCTCTGAAGGTTTCCTCTCCTAAGTTTAAGCCTCGCTTTATTGGTCCTTATAAAATTTTGGAAGTCCTTAATCCGGTGTCTTTTCGTTTGGATCTTCCTGTGTCGTTTGCCATTCACAATGTGTTCCATAGGTCTTTGTTGCGGTGGTACGTTGTGCCTATGGTTCCTGCTGTTGAGCCTCCCGCTCCGGTGTTCATGCGGCCGATTTGGTTCGTGCCTTTCACGCTGCTCATCCTGATCACCCTGGTGGTCTTGGTGAGGGTTCGGTGACCCCTCCTTAAAGAAGGGGTACTGTTGTGAACTATATTTGTTGGCTCCCTCTTGTGGTCACTAGCGGTATGGCACTTGGATTATCCTTCCCCAGGTTGGTACCCACCTGGTTCGTTAGGCCTTGGGTGTTCCTATTTAGACTTCCTGGAAACTCAGTCTAGTGCCTGGAATCGATGTAATCAGTCTATGTCTGTTTTCCTCCTGACTCCTGGTCCCTGAGTTTTGCAAGATAAGCTAAGTTCTGCTTTCTTATTTTTGTCCTTTTGCATTTGCTCTTCTTTTGTTCCAGCTTGTTCAAAATGTGATTTCTGTTTTTGCTGGAAGCTCTAGGGGGCTGATATTCTCCCCCCACACCGTTAGTCAGTGCGGGGGTTCTTGGATCTTCAGCGTGGATATTTTTATAGAGTTTTTTGCTGACCGCATAAGTCCTCTTCCTATTTTCTGCTATTAATTAGTGGGCCTCTCTTTGCTAAATCTAGTTCATTCTTACGTTTGTCTTTTCTTCTTACCTCACTGTTATTATTTGTTGGGGGCTTGTATAATAACTTTGGGGTCTTTTCTCTGGAGGCAAGTGAGGTCTTATTTTCTCTGAAAGGGTTAGTTAGTTCTCCGGCTGGTGCGAGACGTCTAGAATCAACGTAGGTACGTTCCCCGGCTACTTCTAGCTGTTGTGCCAGGATCAGATATGCGGTCAGCCAAGTTACCACTTCCCTATGAGCTGGTTTTTGTGTTTGCGGACTTAGCTGGAACTCCTGAGATCCTCTACCACTAGGATCATAACACATATCCCACAAATTCAGCGATCTCTTGATTTTTTATCAGAGTCAGTACACACATATAATAATAATAATAATAATAATAATCAGACAGTGCAAAATTGTATAAATTTTGTGTTTATAACACACCATGCTGTTTATTTTATATCCTATTAGATTTTCATATTATTTGTAGACATTCTAACGGACATATTATGTATATCCTGTGTTTTTCCTGTGTGGATGATATAAAAATCACCACATGTACAATTAACATATCCCACAATTTCAGCGATCTCTTAATTTTTTATCAGAGTCGGTATACACATATAATAATAATAATAATCAGACAGTGCAAAATTGTGTCAATATTTTGTTTATAACACACCATGCTGTTTATTTTATATCCTATTAGATTTTCATATGATTTGTAGACATTCTAACGGACATATTATGTATATCCTGTGTTTTTCCTGTGTGGAAGATATAAAAATCACCACATGTACAATTAACATATCCCACAATTTCAGCGATCTCTTGATTTTTTATCAGAGTCGGTATTCACATATAATAATAATAATAATAATAATAATAACAATCAGACAGTGCAAAATTGTGTCAATATTGTGTTTATAGTACACCATGCTGTTTATTTTATTTCCTATTAGATTTTCATATTATTTGTAGACATTCTAACGGACATATTATGTATATCCTGTGTTTTGACAAGTATAAAGCGGTTGTTCTATACATTTCTAAAAAGGCAAAGACACGGTATTGTAAATTTTAAAGATTTTAATGTAATAAAATAAATACATCTCAAAGACACTTCAATACTATAAAATTCGTACTGGATGATATAAAAATCACTACATGTACAATTAACATATATCATTACACTTCAAATATGTGTTCTGACCTGTGCCAATTATATAATTTATATCCTAGTCGTGTATTAATTTGTTTTATATGACTTTTATAGCACACCCGACCCACTTTACGGGTATATTATGTATATTCTGTGTTTCTGCACTATTATTTGATACTGGTATGTGGATTACCACATGATATACAACATCCGCAAGTATGAAGCGGTGTGTTTTTATACGTTTATAAAAAAGCAAAGACACTATATTGTAAAAGTTTAAACGTGTATTTTATTCACAGTGTTCACTAGTCATAGGGATTTAGATTTATTTAAATTCACAGGTGGGGTGTATGTACACACGCATGATTTAGTTTAAAAGCATATAGTTCAGCGATAATGTCAGGAGTTGGACAGGCATTTATCAGTCTTTCATACGTATCACAGAAAGATTTTAGTTTGATCTGTGCAAGTTTGATATGTACGTACTGAGCAGACATGGCAATAAAGATTTTGATGTGTTCATCATTCCACACAGGGCCCCCCGTGTAAGATGAATGTTCAGCAACATTCTGTTTTTTACTTTTGCGGCGCCGCGATACTGCGCATTTCTTTAGAGGTAGTACATTGTCAAAATCGCTATAAGATCCTGCAAGAGCAGAATCTGCAGACTGTACAGCTTGACACACCCGTATATTGAACGGAAATGTGGGTGACCTCATACCCTCGGAGAGCTGTTCAATTTCTCTGTTTTCAGAAGTAACTTGTGGGGTGCTGACTGTGCTATTGGCCTCCTGAGTTATACAGGGACTAGCGATCTGTGATGCAAATCGCTTTCTTGAAACGTTCTTAGATTTTTGACGTGAAATCTTGGGGCTTGGATTCCCGGAGTGTTTGGGTGCCGCGTAGCTTTCCTCACGATCTACAACACAGATGGGCGAAAGAGGCGATGTTCTCACAGACGCATTAGCTCTTTGTGGTTGATTCTGTGCAGATACGTAATTACACCGCTGCAAATCTCGTGGTTGAAGATCCGGCGTGTCTAAAAGAAAAGATGCAAGCGTCTGTTACTCGCGAAATCGGTGTAAAATTGGAAATGCTACACGCCGACACTTATCCATGATCCTGCGTAATATTTGAAAACTTACCGGCAACAGTTATCCATGAAATCATTGTAACCATATTTGCATAAATCCAGTATAGAGCAGAACAGATATATACCTACAAGTATGAAGCGGGAATTGCACCTCCGCAGCGCCTGGTTTAATCGCCCGCGCATTGTTCAAACCCGTCGAGACGGGGATATTCTCTTTTTCAAACTGAATTTTTCTGACAGCTAGCTTAGCAGTTGTAAATAAAATATAACTATTACACAAAAAGTGAGAATCGTGTGTATTTCAAGTGAACCGTTACCTTTTCTATTCTCGACACACCTGCATAACGAATTTCCACGTCTTTTAGGAGCATCGGGTATCGGTGAAATTACAGTGTTCTTGACATCTATGATCTCGACGTACGTCTGAATCCAGATCTTGACATGGTTCGGGAACACTGCAGTTTTCCGGCATATAGACCAATGGATGCGTGTCACTATCTGTATGAGAAATTGCACTTAGTCCATGTTTACATACAAAGGATTAAAGCAGCTGACATGGTATAATATAGTTTTACGGTATAACCCCTGTATATGGTGTATCTGTTTTAATAATTTAGCATTATATTAGTGGCTAGCGGCATTATTTGCTTTAATAATTTAACCGTATATTTATTATGACATAATTTGTGTAATACAATAGTTAATAGCTGTTATAGTTTTACGGTATAACCAGTATTTGTGGTGTAAAATTAATATAGCATGACTTATTCCTTATTACCTATGTATTGCTTGGTATAAACGTGTTTATATGCCGGAAAACTGCAGTGTTCCCGAACCATGTCAAGATCTGGATTCAGACGTCGAGATCATAGATGTCAAGAACACTGTAATTTCACCGATACCCGATGCTCCTAAAAGATGTGGAAATTCGTTATGCAGGTGTCTCGAGAATAGAAAAGGTAACGGTTCACTTGAAATACATACGATTCTCACTTTTTGTGTAATAGTTATATTTTATTTATAACTGCTAAGCTAGCTGTCAGAATAATTCAGTTTGAAAAAGAGAATATCCCCGTCTCAACGGGTTTGAACAATGCGCGGGCCATTAAACCAGGCGCTGCAGAGGTGCAATTCCCGGTTCATACTTGTAGATATATATCTGTTCTGCTCTATACTGGATTTATGCAAATATGGTTACAATGATTTCATGGATAACTGTCGCCAGTAAGTTTTCAAATATTACGCAGGATCATAGATAAGTGTCGGCGTGTAGCATTTCCAATTTTACACCGATTTCGCGAGTAACAGACGCTTGCATCTTTTGTTTTAAACACGCCGGATCTTCAACCACGAGATTTGCAGCGGTGTAATTACGTATCTGCACAGAATCAACCACAAAGAGCTAATGCATCTGTGAGAACATCGCCTCTTTCGCCCATCTGTGTTGTAGATCGTGAGGAAAGCTACGCGGCACCCAAACACTCCGGGAATCCAAGCCCCAAGATTTCACGTCAAAAATCTAAGAACGTTTCAAGAAAGCGATTTGCATCACAGATCGCTAGTCCCTGTATAACTCAGGAGGCCAATAGCACAGTCAGCACCCCACAAGTTACTTCTGAAAACAGAGAAATTGAACAGCTCTCTGAGGGTATGTGGTCACCCACAGTTTCGTTCAATATACAGGTGTGTCAAGCTGTACAGTCTGCAGATTCTGCTCTTGCAGGATCTTCTAGCTATTTTGACAATGTACTACCTCTAAAGAAATGTGCAGTATTGCGGCGCCGCGTAAGTAAAAAACAGAATGTTGCTGAACATTCATCTTACACGGGGGGCCCTGTGTGGAATGATGAACACATCAAAATCTTTATTGCCATGTCTGCTCAGTATGTACATATCAAACTCGCACAGATCAAACTAAAATCTTTCTGTGATACGTATGAAAGACTGATAAATGCCTGTCCAACTCCTGACATTATCGCTGAACTATATGCTTTTAAACTAAATCATGCGTGTGTACATACACCCCACCTGTGAATTTAAATAAATCTAAATCCCCATGATTAGTGAACACTAGTGTTGAGCGATACTTTCCGATATCGGAAAGTATCGGTATCGGAAAGTATCGGCCGATACCGTCAAAATATCGGATCTAATCCGATACCGATACCCGATCCAAATGCAAGTCAATGGGACGAAAATATCGGAATTAAAATAAACCCTTTATAAACTTGTAGGTTCATTCTACATGAAGGAAAACAACTAAGAATAATGTAGGATGTATTGGGGGACGTGGCGGAGACATTAAAGGCACAGAGGTTTAGCCCAATGTAATAGAATAGCAGGATTTTTTTTTTTTTATGACGTTCGGCGGTAGAAAGATTTTGACTATGTTAATTTTTTTTTTATTTTGTCAGATATTGATGTTTCACTACTTCCACGCCCTTCACCTTCTTTTTTACTTCTCCCACACTTTCTTCTTCATTATCCCCATCATCAGCTTCTTTGACATCAACTTCTTCACCTTATTCATCTTCTTCTTCATCTTCTACCTATTATTTTTTTTCTTACATTGTTCATATTCTTTTTATTTTACTATTATCTTCATCATATTCTACTTCTTCATCATATTCTTATTTGTGACAGGCATTCCCGTAGTTGTTATCTATAAAAGTTTGAAGATTACACCTTCCGTTCTGCCTGTCACAAAAGAGTTACATTTGTCCGCGTTCAGTTTGGCCTGCAGCATCAGGCTTTATCCAGGGGCACCACGAGGAGGAACGGACTCACCCCCATACACTGCTTAGTCTTCTTCTGCTTATAATTTAGATATTGTTTTTTGCTCTGATATTTAGTGTTATGCTTAATGTTCTTCTGCTCTTTGTTCTGCAGCCTCTTGTTCTTCTGCTTCTCGGTCTTCCAGGTCGTCGTCGTCTCCAGGGTCGTCGTCTCCGGGGTCGTCGTCATCGGGGTGGTCTTCAGGGTCATCGTCTCCAGGGTCGTCGTCATCACGGTGGTTGTCGTCTCTGGTGTCGTCGTCATCTTAGGGGTGGTCTTCCGGGTCATCGTGTTTAGTCTCTTGAGCTTGGAAATGTAGCAGAAGGTACAAGAAGGCTGAGAAAATGCCGAGAACCAGCTGATGGAACTGGAACTCGGATGGCCACCCGAAGGTCCAAGAGCCAATGGAACTACCGAGGACCAGCTGACGTTACTGGAACCCGGTTACTAAGCAGGAGGTACCCGTGCCTGAAAGCACTACCAAGGACCACCTGACGTTGGTGGAACTCGGATACCCAGAGGGAGGCACCTAAGCCAAAGGCTCTGCCCGGAACCAGCTGACGGTACTGGAACCAGGATGGGGAGCAGAAGGTACAAGAGCAAAAGACACTGCCGAGAACCAGCTGACGGTGCTGGAACCCGGATGGGTAGCCGAAGGTCCAAGAGCCAATGGAACTACCAAAGACCAGCTGACGTTACTGGAACCCGGTTACTAAGCAGGAGGTACCCGTGCCTGAAAGCACTACCAAGGACCACCTGATGTTGGTGGAACTCGGATACCCAGAGGGAGGCACCTAAGCCAAAGGCTCTGCCCGGAACCAGCTGACGGTACTGGAACCAGGATGGGGAGCAGAAGGTACAAGAGCAAGTGTCTGCGTGGCTTTTGCAGGACACGATGCCGGCTGCACAGCAGGGGAACAGCTGGCGGTGCTGAACCCCACTGACACATTGGCTGGTGTTTTTCTCTGTGCAGCTAGCAGTACCGGGCCCCAACTGGCGGTGTTAGAGCCCGGGGTCAGCAGGAGGAGGAGATGGAGCAGAGTGTAGGCCGAAGCCTGCACTGGCGGCAGCTTTGGGTCTGTTGTGCCTGCGTGGCTGTTGCAGGACACGTTGCCGGCTGCACAGCAGGGGAACAGCTGGCGGTGCTGAACCCCACTGACACATTGGCTGGTGTTTGGCTCTGTGCAGCTAGCAGTACCGGGCCCCAACTGGCGGTGTTGGAGCCCGTGCTCTGCAGGGGGAGCAGAGTGTAGGCCGAAGCCTACTTGAACCAATTTCAAAGGTAACCTTTAACCCCCCCTCAGGGGTTACAAAGTAGAAGAGCCACAGCTTATGCAGCAGTAGTGCTGCACAAGTCAAAGGTTGCTCTTTTAATTTTGCTCCTTGCACACGCTGAAAGGAACACGTATAACATTTAGGCCCTTACACAGTCAAACTGATTTTGAGGCGTGAGTTCCCTTCATAAAGAGACGCAGTACAGCTGGCAAAAATGCCACCTTGGTGCTTTGCGCGGCCTCCTGAGCATCGTTATTTGTTGCACAGGAGTCTGCGCTTTTGTGTTATCCCTTGGCCTTGGGCTGTTAGCGCTGACCATCCTCTGACATCATGTTATGTCGGCTGTTGCGGTTTGCGATGACCATGCATCCCAGCCCCCCAGTGTGTTAACATTGTTAAACACTGCGGGGCTGGGATTCATGGCCTGGCGCAGTACATATGTTCGCCTCTCACACTCGGGTCCTTACACCCGCTTCAGACTGTGCGGCGTCAGCTGATCCCTTATCGCATGCCGCGGCCATGAAGCCGCACAGTCTGAGGAAGGCGGAAGGAGATGAGGGACAGGCGAAGAAATGCACCGTTCATGCCCATCAATCACACCCTCGCAGTCCAAATAAATAAGACACCGAGGGGCGTTGTGTGGGGCAAGGCGGCCGCAGAGGCGCACCCAGCCAAACAATGATGCCAGAAGACGGGCAGCGCTACCAAGGAGCTTGTTGCGTGTCAATACAAAGGAAAATCACACCTGAGGGATGTTTTAATGGTCGCAGAGGACTCATTTTTAGACGTGTTCACTTCAACATGGGCAAGGAGATTAAGTTTCTGAGCCACCTTGCACACATGCAGCATTACTGTCGTACAAGGTGGCTGTAAAACGTAAAAACGCCTGGGGGAGGGGGGACAGGTTTCCTTCAATTTCAGTTCTTGTGTCTGCGTGGCTGTTGCAGGACACGTTGCCGGCTACACAGCAGGGGAACAGCTGGCGGTGCTGAACCCCACTGACACATTGGCTGGTGTTTGGCTCTGTGCAGCTAGCACATCTGGGCCCCAACTGGCGGTGTTAGAGCCCAGGGTCAGCAGGAGGAGGAGAGGGAGCAGAGTGTAGGCCGAAGCCTGCACTGGAGCAAGTTGAAAGGGAAACTTTAACCCCCCCCCCAGGCGTTTGTAGCTGAAAGAGCCATCGTGTACAGCACTAATGCTGGAAAAGGTAAACTTAGCTCTTTTAATTATGGTCCTTGCACATGCTGAACCTAACACTTATAAAAAGTGTCCCCTCCTACCGTGATACCGTCCGGTAGGTGGAACTTTCCTTTGTGATGTGACGCAGCACAGCCATCATTCTTACCCCCTTGGTGCCGTGCGCCGCCTCCTCAGCGTTGTTTGAATCAGTCCCGGAGCCTGCGCTGTTAGGTTAGCCCTTGGCCATGCACACATTTTGCGCTGCCCGTCTTCTGACATCATTTGGTGTCAGGCTGGCTGCGCCTGTGCGGCCGCGCTGGCCGAGAGCCCGCCTCGTACTGTCTTCTGATTTAATCCCACTGGGGGCCTGAGATCCATGGACATGCGCACTGCATATCTGAACCTCCACCTCTCACTCATCTCCCTACGGCTTCTTCTGACTGTGCGGTGTCACGGCCGTGGCATGCTGTTAGGGACCAGCTGACACCGCACAGTTTGAATAAGCCGTAGGGAGATGAGTGAGAGGTGGCACAGGCTCCGGGACTGATTCAAACAACGCTGAGGAGGCGGCGCACGGCACCAAGGGGGTAAGAATGACGGCTGTGCTGCGTCACATCAAAAAGGAAGGTTCCACCAACCGGACGGTATCACGGTAGGAGGGGACACTTTTCATAAGTGTTAGGATCAGCATGTGCAAGGAGCACCACGAAAAGAGGCACTTTTTCCCTTTGCATCATTACTGCTGCACAAGGTGGCTCCTTCAGTAACAAACGCCTGGGGGGGGGGACAGGTTCCCTTAAATTAAACTTGTTGTGCCTGCGTGGCGGTCGCAGTACACGTTGCCGGCTGCACAGCAGGGGAACAGCTGGCGGTGCTGAACCCCACTAACACATTGGCGAGGTGTTTGGCTCTGTGCGGACAGCACTTCTGGACGGCAACTAGCGGTGTTGGAGCCCAGGGACAGGTGGAGGAGGAGGAGGTAGGAGGGATTGCCACACACACAGCAGGGGAACAGCTGACGTTACTGAACCCCAATAACAGAGGAGGGACTGTTGGGACTGTGCGTACAGCACTACCAGGCAACAACTAGCGGTGTTGGAGCCCAGGGACAGGTGGAGGAGGAGGAGGTAGGAGGAGGTAGGAGGGATTGCCACACACACAGCTGGGGAACAGCTGACGTTACTGAACCCCAATAACAGAGGAGGGACTGTTGGGACTGTGCGAACAGCACTACCAGGCAACAACTAGCGGTGTTGGAGCCCAGGTACAGGTGGAGGAGGAGGAGGTAGGAGGGATTGCCACACACACAGCTGGGGAACAGCTGACGTTACTGAACCCCAATAACAGAGGAGGGACTGTTGGGACTGTGCGTACAGCACTACCAGGCAACAACTAGCGGTGTTGGAGCCAGGGACTGGTGGAGGAGGAGGAGGTAGGAGGAGGTAGGAGGGATTGCCACACACACAGCAGGGGAACAGCTGACGTTACTGAACCCCAATAACAGAGGAGGGACTGTTGGGACTGTGCGTACAGCACTACCAGGCAACAACTAGCGGTGTTGGAGCCCAGGGACAGGTGGAGGAGGAGGAGGTAGGAGGAGGTAGGAGGGATTGCCACACACACAGCTGGGGAACAGCTGACGTTACTGAACCCCAATAACAGAGGAGGGACTGTTGGGACTGTGCGTACAGCACTACCAGGCAACAACTAGCGGTGTTGGAGCCCAGGGACAGGTGGAGGAGGAGGAGGTAGGAGGAGGTAGGAGGGATTGCCTTACACACAGCAGGGGAACAGCTGACGTTACTGAACCCCAATAACAGAGGAGGGACTGTTGGGACTGTGCGTACAGCACTACCAGGCAACAACTAGCGGTGTTGGAGCCCAGGGACAGGTGGAGGAGGAGGAGGTAGGAGGAGGTAGGAGGGATTGCCACACACACAGCTGGGGAACAGCTGACGTTACTGAACCCCAATAACAGAGGAGGGACTGTTGGGACTGTGCGAACAGCACTACCAGGCAACAACTAGCGGTGTTGGAGCCCAGGTACAGGTGGAGGAGGAGGAGGTAGGAGGGATTGCCACACACACAGCTGGGGAACAGCTGACGTTACTGAACCCCAATAACAGAGGAGGGACTGTTGGGACTGTGCGTACAGCACTACCAGGCAACAACTAGCGGTGTTGGAGCCAGGGACTGGTGGAGGAGGAGGAGGTAGGAGGAGGTAGGAGGGATTGCCACACACACAGCAGGGGAACAGCTGACGTTACTGAACCCCAATAACAGAGGAGGGACTGTTGGGACTGTGCGTACAGCACTACCAGGCAACAACTAGCGGTGTTGGAGCCCAGGGACAGGTGGAGGAGGAGGAGGTAGGAGGAGGTAGGAGGGATTGCCACACACACAGCTGGGGAACAGCTGACGTTACTGAACCCCAATAACAGAGGAGGGACTGTTGGGACTGTGCGTACAGCACTACCAGGCAACAACTAGCGGTGTTGGAGCCCAGGGACAGGTGGAGGAGGAGGAGGTAGGAGGAGGTAGGAGGGATTGCCTTACACACAGCAGGGGAACAGCTGACGTTACTGAACCCCAATAACAGAGGAGGGACTGTTGGGACTGTGCGTACAGCACTACCAGGCAACAACTAGCGGTGTTGGAGCCCAGGGACAGGTGGAGGAGGAGGAGGTAGGAGGAGGTAGGAGGGATTGCCACACACACAGCAGGGGAACAGCTGATGTTACTGAACCCCAATAACAGAGGAGGGACTGTTGGGACTGTGCGTACAGCACTACCAGGCAACAACTAGCGGTGTTGGAGCCCAGGGACAGGTGGAGGAGGAGGAGGTAGGAGGAGGTAGGAGGGATTGCCACACACACAGCAGGGGAACAGCTGACGTTACTGAACCCCAATAACAGAGGAGGGACTGTTGGGACTGTGCGTACAGCACTACCAGGCAACAACTAGCGGTGTTGGAGCCCAGGGACAGGTGGAGGAGGAGGAGGTAGGAGGAGGTAGGAGAGATTGCCACACACACAGCAGGGGAACAGCTGACGTTACTGAACCCCAATAACAGAGGAGGGACTGTTGGGTCTGTGCATACAGCACTACCAGGCAACAACTAGCGGTGTTGGAGCCCAGGGACAGGTGGAGGAGGAGGAGGTAGGAGGAGGTAGGAGGGATTGCCACACACACAGCAGGGGAACAGCTGACGTTACTGAACCCCAATAACAGAGGAGGGACTGTTGGGACTGTGCGTACAGCACTACCAGGCAACAACTAGCGGTGTTGGAGCCCAGGGACAGGTGGAGGAGGAGGAGGTAGGAGGAGGTAGGAGGGATTGCCACACACACAGCTGGGGAACAGCTGATGTTACTGAACCCCAATAACAGAGGAGGGACTGTTGGGACTGTGCGTACAGCACTACCAGGCAACAACTAGCGGTGTTGGAGCCCAGGGACAGGTGGAGGAGGAGGAGGTAGGAGGAGGTAGGAGGGATTGCCACACACACAGCTGGGGAACAGCTGACGTTACTGAACCCCAATAACAGAGGAGGGACTGTTGTGACTGTGCGTACAGCACTACCAGGCAACAACTAGCGGTGTTGGAGCCCAGGGACAGGTGGAGGAGGAGGAGGTAGGAGGAGGTAGGAGGGATTGCCACACACACAGCAGGGGAACAGCTGACGTTACTGAACCCCAATAACAGAGGAGGGACTGTTGGGACTGTGCGTACAGCACTACCAGGCAACAACTAGCGGTGTTGGAGCCCAGGGACAGGTGGAGGAGGAGGAGGTAGGAGGAGGTAGGAGGGATTGCCACACACACAGCTGGGGAACAGCTGACGTTACTGAACCCCAATAACAGAGGAGGGACTGTTGGGACTGTGCGTACAGCACTACCAGGCAACAACTAGCGGTGTTGGAGCCCAGGGACAGGTGGAGGAGGAGGAGGTAGGAGGAGGTAGGAGGGATTGCCACACACACAGCTGGGGAACAGCTGACGTTACTGAACCCCAATAACAGAGGAGCGACTGTTGGGACTGTGCGGACAGCACTTCTGGACGGCAACTAGCGGTGTTGGAGCCCAGGGACAGGTGGAAAAGCAGAGGAACACAATGTAGGCCGAAGCCTGAGAAAGTCGAAAGGGAACCTTTAACCCCCCCCAAGGCGTTTGTAGCTGAAAGAGCCAGCTTGTGCAGCACAAAAGATGCAAAAGGAAAAGGTGGCTCTTTTCATCATGCTCCTTGCAAACACAGAACTAAACACTTATAAAATGTGTCCCCTGAAACCGTGAAACCGTCCCGGAGGTGGTACTTTCCTTCGTAATATGACGCAGCACAGCCGTCATTCCTACCCCCCCGGCGCCGTGCCCCGGCTCCTCAGCGTAGTTTGATTCTGTCCCGGAGCCTGCGCTGTTATGTTATCCCTTGGCCAGGCACACTTAGCGCTGCCCATCTTCTGACATCATTTGGTGTCAGGCTGGCTGCGCCTGTGCGGCCGCGCTGGCCGAGAGCCCGCCTCGCAGTGTCTTCTGATTTTATCCCACTGGGGGCCTGGGATCCATGGCCATGCGCAGTGCATATCCTCGCCTCTCACTCCCCTCCCTACGGCTTCTTAAGACTGTGCGGTGTCACGGCCGTGGCATGCTATTAGGGACCAGCTGACACCGAACAGTCTGAAGAAGCCATAGGGAGATGAGTGAGAGGTGGAGGTTCAGATATGCACTGCGCATGTCCATGGATCCCAGGCCCCCAGTGGGATTAAATCAGAAGACACTGCGAGGCGGGCTCTTGGCCAGCGCGGCCGCACAGGCGCAGCCATCCTGACACCAAATGATGCCAGAAGACGGGCAGCGCTAAGTGTGCCTGGCCACGGGATAACATAACAGCGCAGGCTCCGGGACGGAATCAAACAACGCTGAGGAGCCGGGGCGCGGCGCCAGGGGGGGAGGAATGACGGCTGTGCTGCGTCATATTACGAAGGAAAGTCCCACCTCCGGGACGGTTTTACGGTATCAGTGGACACATTTTATAAGTGTTAAGTTCTGCGTGTGCAAGGAGCTAAACCAAAATAGCTACCTTTTCCTTGTGCAGCATTACTGCTGCACAAGGTGGCTCTTTCAGTAACAAACGCCTTGGGGGGGGGGACAGATTCCCTTACATTTCAGTTGTTGTGTCAGCGTGGCGGTCGCATGACACATTGCCGGCTACACAGCTGGGGATCAGCTGACGTTACTGAAACCCAATAACACTGGGTCGTATGTTTTGACTGTGCAGACGGCACTTCTGAGCCTCAACTGGCGGTGTTGGAGCCCAGGAATTTAAGTTCAGGTGGTAGAAAGATGAACACAACAGGAGACCTGGATAACGTATACAGTGACCTAATTATTTAATCAGGAGGAGGAGTGGCAAATTTCTGCGAGATCCAGGCCTTGTTCATTTTCAGGAAAGTAAGCCGGTCAACGTTATCGGAGGATAGTCGCATGCGACGGTCAGTTAGTACACCACCTGCAGCACTAAAGACACGTTCCGATAATACACTGGCCGCAGGGCAAGACAGCACCTCCAATGCATACTGGCTTAGCTCTGGCCATGTATCCAGCTTTGAGACCCAAAACTTGAAAGGGGAAGAGCCGTCTGGGAGTACAGCAAGAGGGCAAGACATGTAGTCTGTCACCATCTGACGGAACCGTTGCCTCCTGCTGACTGGAGCCGTCTGTGATGGTGTAGACTTTTGTGGGGGGCACAGAAAACTGTGCCACAGTTGGGCCATACTGGTCTTGCCTTGGGCAGAGGCACTGCTTCTGCTCCCTCTTTGTGCAGAGCCTCCACCACTGCCTGGACGCACTGAGCTGCTTTGGAATGCACTAGCAGCACTTCTCTCAGTTGGAATGGAGAAGATGATGGAATTGACCAGTGTGTCTTGGTACTCCCGCATTTTTCGCTCCCGGTTCAACGGTGTGATGAGGCTTTCTACGTTGTCCCGGTAGCGAGGATCGAGGAGGGTGAACACCCAATAATCAGACATGTTGAGAATGTGGGCGATGCGGCGGTCGTTTCTCAGGCACTGCAGCATGTAATCCACCATGTGCTGCAGACTGCCAACTGCCCAAGAAACGCTGTCCCCTGCTGGAGGCGTGATCTCTGCCCGCTCGTCATCACCCCACCCTCGCTGTACACACTGAGTACTGGACAATTCGGTAACTCCCTCCTCTGGACGGATGTCTTCCTCCTCCATTGACTCCTCCTCATCCTCCTCACAAACTGTCCCCTGCCTACGCGTTTGTGAGGAACCACGTGGCGCTGACTGTCCAGAAGATGATGGAAATGGTGAATCCTCATCCTCCACCTCTTCCACAACATCATCCCTTAGCAGATAAGGGGGACAGTCATGCTGACTAGTGCATCATCTGCACTCGCCATATGCGTGGAATAATCAAAGGGACGCAAAACCTGGCAGACGTCATTCATAGTGGCCCACTCTGTGGTTGTGAAGTCTGTACGGCGCTGACTGCGACTTCTTTGCGCCTGAAGCAGCTGGTACTCCATTACAGCTTGCTGCTGCTCACACAACCGCTCCAACATATGTAACGTGGAATTCCACCTGGTAGGTAGGTCACATATGATGCGATGTTCCGGCAGTCGGTGTCGGCGCTGCAGAGCCGCAATGCGCGCTTTTGCCGTGCTGGAATGCCGCACGTGAGCACACTCTAGGCGGACCTTGTGCAGCAGTGCATCAAGATCCGGATAGTCCCTCAAAAAGCTCTGCACGACCAAATTGAGCACATGTGCCAGACATGGGATGTGAGTGAGGTTGCCGAGGCCCAGAGCTGCCACCAGATTTCGGCCATTATCACACACTACCATGCCTGGCTGGAGATTCGCTGGCACAAACCACACATCGCTCTCCTGCTTGATGGCATTCCAGAGCTCCTGCGCTGTGTGGCTACGATTCCCCAAAAAAATTAATTTCAAGACGGCCTGTTGACGTTTGGCCACGGCTGTGCTCATGTCGGTCGTAACAGGTACACGTTCATCACGGGTCCATGTGGAGGTGGACTGTGACGGCTCCTGCAGCGATGATTCTGAGGAACTGGTGTAAGAGGAGGAGTCAATGCGTACAGAATGAATTCCTGCAATCCTTGGAGTGGGCAGGACACGTCCTGCGCCACTCGCACGGTCTGTACCCGGCTCAACGACATTAACCCAATGGGCAGTGAGGGAAAGGTATCGCCCCTGTCCATGTTGACTGGTCCACGCATCGGTGGTGAGGTGGACCTTGCTACTGACGGCGTTCAGTAGCGCGTGTTTTATGTGTCCCTCCACATGCTTGTGCAGGGCAGGGACGGCTTGCCTGCTGAAGTAAAAGCGGCTGGGCACATTGTACTGTGGGACTGCCAATGACATCAAGTCATGGAAGCTGTCAGTCTCCACCAGCCTGAATGACAGCATTTCCAGTGAAAGAAGTTTGGCAATGCCTGCAGTCAGAGCCTGTGCTCGTGGGTGGTTTGACGAGAAAGGCCGCCTTTTCTCCCATGCCTGTACTACCGATGGCTGTAGACTGGGCTGGGAGTGTGTGGATGACTGGGAAAGTGGTGCTGCGGGTGGAATTACAGCGGGTCTCTGGACAACAGGGCCAGAGGTTCTTCCACGGCGATCCTGGGAGGAAGCCGAACCAGCTGCGTGTGAGCTAGAGGAAGAGGCAACACGAGCTGAAGAGGTGGTAGCTGCCGCTGTTGGTTGGCCTAGCTCTTCAGTGTGTTTTTCTAACTCCGCCGGGTGCCTGTTGCGCACATGTTTCCACATGTTGGAGGTATTGAGGTTGCTGACATTTCGACCTCTTTTGACTTTTTGATGACACACCTTGCATCTGACATAGCAAATGTCATCTGCAACTGTGTCAAAAAAGGACCAGGCACTGCAAGTCTTGGGAGCGCCCTTTTTGGCTTTTGGAAGAGACATGCTCCTAAT
Source organism: Ranitomeya variabilis (assembly GCF_051348905.1). Classification (NCBI taxonomy): domain Eukaryota; kingdom Metazoa; phylum Chordata; class Amphibia; order Anura; family Dendrobatidae; genus Ranitomeya; species Ranitomeya variabilis. The sequence goes on from NC_135232.1 coordinate 571,573,033, forward strand.
GGGTGCCAAAGCGGAGGCTGCAGGATCCGCAGTCTTCCCCCTCCCTCTCCCTCTTTGGGCCGTACGGGGAATCTCTTTCTCAGAGCTGCTCCCACCACCTTCCTGTCCCTCACGCCAAGATGGGTCAAGGACCTCATCATCTACACTACCCTCTGCCCCCAACTGCTCCTCCTGGGTAGTCTCAGCAGCAGAGCACGCACCAGTAAGTGGCACCTGAGTGTCATCATCAGCTGATGCGGCCTGCGATGTAGTGACCGGAGCAACTGGCCCACCCGCCTCTTCAGAGGAAGAGAGAAAAAGCTGTTGGGCATCACTGCACCCTGCCTCTTCTTCCATTTCTCCAATGCTGCTTGGCTGGCCCCCTGTTTCCAAGCCAAGAGATTCAGAGAACAGAAGTAGAGACGGCTCCTGTCCTGGGCTCTCTGTCTGCCTGGGCAATTTGGCAGGTGGTGAAGAGACAGATGGCTGCTCTCCAGTGCTCTGTGTCTGAGAGGATGTGGCACTAATTGAAGTTGATGCATTAGCTGCCATCCATCCGACAACGGCTTCAATTTGTTCTTCACGCAGCAGCGGTGTACGGCGCTCTGACACAAAGCTGCGCATGAATGACTGTTGCCTGGTGAAAGTGGGTGCTGATGAGTCACCGGTGCCCGCAGCAGGCACAGAATCCCCACGTCCCCTCCCTGCTCCGCACCCACGCCCACGCCCACGTGCCTTACTCACTGCCTTCTTCATCTTGGTTGACTGATAAAGATAAGCAGAAAAGTACTAACGGCTTTGTGTGCTTATTCCTGAGCAACTCCTCCTAACAGGTATAAGAAACACTAATTTTCTAAAGTGTGGACTAGACTTTAATATGAGCTAATGTGGCCTACACAAATGTAAAGTGGTGTAACTGGTGTGTTTGGTGAACTTTATTATTTATTTATTTTTTGGGGGCTGAACTGACAACGGATAGAGCTGCAGTCACACGGAGACCGTGCAGACAGACGTAAACGGCGCTGCAAGGCCCAAAAACCCTCCTCTACGTTATCCTATGTAGTGTTTTTCCACAAGTTAGCTGGAGACGGGTGGAAAGACACTAATAGGATTTTTTTGAAAAAATGTGCAGCAGCCTGCACTACTTAAAAAAAAATGAAAATTGATTTGGCGGTATGACGCAGTGAAGAACCCTGAGCTGGAGACAACCAGGCTATAGCTGCTCACAGACTACAGGGCGAGCTGCAGTCACACGGAGACCGTGCAGACAGCCGTAAACGGCGCTGCAAGGCCCAAAAACCCTCCTCTGCGTTATCCTATGTAGTGTTTTTCCACAAATTAGCTGGAGACGGGTGGAAAGACACTAATAGGAATTTTTTGAAAAAATGTGCAGCAGCCTGCACTACTTAAAACAAAATGAAAATTGATTTGGCGGTATGACGCAGTGAACAACCCTGAGCTGGAGACAACCAGGCTATGGCTGCTCACAGACTACAGGGCGAGCTGCAGTCACACGGAGACCGTGCAGACAGCCGTAAACGGCGCTGCAAGGCCCAAAAACCCTCCTCTACGTTATCCTATGTAGTGTTTTTCCACAAATTAGCTGGAGACGGGTGGAAAGACACTAATAGGAATTTTTTGAAAAAATGTGCAGCAGCCTGCACTACTTAAAACAAAATGAAAATTGATTTGGCGGTATGACGCAGTGAACAACCCTGAGCTGGAGACAACCAGGCTACGGCTGCTCACAGACTACAGGGCGAGCTGCAGTCACACGGAGACCGTGCAGACAGCCGTAAACGGTCCTGCAAGGCCCAAAAACCCTCCTCTACGTTATCCTATGTAGTGTTTTTCCACAAATTAGCTGGAGACGGGTGGAAAGACACTAATAGGATTTTTTTGAATAAATTAGCAGCAGACTACACTACTTGAAAAAAAAAAAAAAAAAGAACAGTATGAGGCAATGAACCACCCTCCCTGAACTGAATACAACCAGCTATGGATGGCCTATGTGGCTGCACTCAGACTAGAGAGTGGGCTGCACTCACACACACACACACACAGACCTTGCAGATCGCTGTGAAAACAGCGCTACAAGGCAAAAGCAAGGTGAATAGTAGGTGAACACAGCGGTTGCTAAATTAGCCTTTGGAAAGCACAAAGAAGCAAATCGCTATCTCTAAACTGTCCCTCAGTCAGCAAACAGCGTCCTGTCACTAACTGAATTCACAGCAGAGTGATCGCAAAATGGCGCCAGCGACTTTTAAACTGCATCATGACATCATTTCAGCAGCCAATCACAGCCTTGCCAGTAGTTTCATGCCCTCCATGCTAAACAGGATGTGCCCACACTTGGAATCATTCTCATTGGCTGAATTTCTGCATTTTGAATCTTGGAACTTCCGATTCCGGTATCCGATACGCGGCAAGTATCGGAATCCCGGTATCGGAATTCCGATACCGCAAGTATCGGCCGATACCCGATACTTGCGGTATCGGAATGCTCAACACTAGTGAACACTGTAAATAAAATACACGTTTAAACTTTTACAATATAGTGTCTTTGCTTTTTTATAAACGTATAAAAACACACCGCTTCACACTTGCGGATGTTGTATATCATGTGGTAATCCACATACCAGTATCAAATAATAGTGCAGAAACACAGAATATACATAATATACCCGCAAAGTGGGTCTGGTGTGCTATAAAAGTCATATAAAACAAATAAATACACGACTAGGATATAAATTATATAATTGGCACAGGTCAGAACACATATTCGAAGTGTAATGATATATGTTAATTGTACATGTGGTGATTTTTATATCATCCAGTACGAATTTTATAGTATTGAAGTGTCTTTGAGATGTATTTATTTTATTACATTAAAATCTTTAAAATTTACAATACCGTGTCTTTGCTTTTATAGAAATGTATAAAACAACCACTTTATACATGTCCGTTAGAATGTCTACAAATAATATTAAAATCTAATAGGAAATAAAATAAACAGCATGGTGTGCTATAAACACAATATTGACACAGTTTTGCACTGCCTGATTATTATTATTATTATTATTATTATTATTATTATATGTGTATACCGACTCTGATAAAAAATCAAGAAATTGCTGAAATTGTGGGATATGTTAATTGTACATGTGGTGATTTTTATATCATCCACACAGGAAAAACACAGGATATATATAATGTGTCCTTTAGAATGTCTACAAATAATATGAAAATCTAATAGGATATAAAATAAGCAGCATGGTGTGTTTTAAACACAATATTGATACAATTTTGCACTGTCTGATTATTATTATTATTATTATTATATGTGTATACCGACTCTGATAAATAATCAAGAGATCGCTGAAATTGTGGGATATGTTAATTGTACATGTGGTGATTTTTATATCATCCACACAGGAAAAACACAGGATATATATAATGTGTCCTTTAGAATGTCTACAAATAATATGAAAATCTAATAGGATATAAAATAAACAGCATGGTGTGTTATAAACACAATATTGATACAATTTTGCACTGTCTGATTATTATTATTATTATATGTGTATACCGACTCTGATAAAAAATCAAGAGATCGCTGAAATTGTGGGATATGTTAATTGTACATGTGGTGATTTTTATATCATCCACACAGGAAAAACACAGGATATACATAATATGTCCTTTAGAATGTCTACAAATAATATGAAAATCTAATAGGATATAAAATAAACAGCATGGTGTGTTATAAACACAATATTGATACAATTTTGCACTGTCTGATTATTATTATTATTATATGTGTATACCGACTCTGATAAAAAATCAAGAGATCGCTGAAATTGTGGGATATGTTAATTGTACATGTGGTGATTTTTATATCATCCACACAGGAAAAACACAGGATATACATAATATGTCCGTTAGAATGTCTACAAATAATATGAAAATCTAATAGGATATAAAATAAACAGCATGGTGTGTTATAAACACAATATTGATACAATTTTGCACTGTCTGATTATTATTATTATTATATGTGTATACCGACTCTGATAAAAAATCAAGAGATCGCTGAAATTGTGGGATATGTTAATTGAACATGTGGTGATTTTTATATCATCCACACAGGAAAAACACAGGATATACATAATATGTCCTTTAGAATGTCTACAAATAATATGAAAATCTAATAGGATATAAAATAAACAGCATGGTGTGTTATAAACACAATATTGACACAATTTCGCACTTTCTGATTATTATTATTATTATTATTATTATTATATGTGTATACCGACTCTGATAAAAAATCAAGAGATCGCTTAAATTGTGGGATATGTTAATTGCACATGTGGTGATTTTTATATCATCCACACAGGAAAAACACAGGATATACATAATATGTCCGTTAGAATGTCTACAAATAATATGAAAATCTAATAGGATGTAAAATAAACAGCATGGTGTGTTATAAACACAATATTGACACAATTTTGCACTGTCTGATTATTATTATTATTATTATTATTATATGTGTATACCGACTCTGATAAAAAATCAAGAGATCGCTGAAATTGTGGGATATGTTAATTGTACATGTGGTGATTTTTATATCATCCACACAGGAAAAACACAGGATATACATAATATGTCCGTTAGAATGTCTACAAATAATATGAAAATCTAATAGGATATAAAATAAACAGCATGGTGTGTTATAAACACAATATTGACACAATTTTGCACTGTCTGATTATTATTATTATTATATGTGTATACCGACTGATAAAAAATCAAGAGATCGCTGAAATTGTGGGATATTTACCGTCAGCTGATCCCTAATAACATGCCACGGCCGGGGCGCCGCAATAATAAATAAAAAGAATGTTTTTTTACCTGCCATTTTTCATAATATTGAGAATTATACCATGGACATTATCTGTACAGGGTGGGGGCGTCTCTGTGCTTGTGGCTATCTATTTTATCTGTTAACCAGTGTGACTGTGGTTAGCTGGCCGCACTTTGCATGGACATTATCTGTACAGGGTGGTGTGTTATCACACCTAACACAATCCTGGACACACTGAAAATTATGTTGTCGCTGCTTTCATTCTAAATATGTAGTGGTCAGCTCCATTGATAACTAATCTCAGCTACACAGAGAACACTGCTTCTAAAATACATATTACAAAAAGAAGCCACAAACAACTGTTTGTGTTAATCTCGCAGCACTTGCAAATAAGAGGAAATGCCACAACTACACAAAGATAAAGAATACATTCTAGCTAGCTAAGCAAGTTGAATGAGCCTGATACTATAATTGCTAGCAGTTGCTAAAATGTGACTCTACTGACCATTAACTAGACAGCCAGAGTTTCTGTATTCCATATACAATGTATTGTGTCTGATACATACTTTAATAAAGTCTTTTAAAATCATACAATGACTGGCATATGTGCTCATTGGTAATAAAACACACTGCCCTGATTACAGAATGCAATCTTGCTGGGCCATCTAGTAGGATATAATTATACAACTTGCACAGTGTGTTATAAAAAAAACCCCACATATAATTGAGAATACCAGTATCAAATAATAGTGCAGAAACACAGAATATACATAATATACCCCCGTAAAATGGGTCTGGTGTGTTATAAAATTCATATAAAACAAATAAATACAATATGTGCTCATTGGTAATAAAACACACTGCCCCTGATTACAGAATGCAGTCACACAACAACTACATATGAAAATCTAATATAAAACAAATACTGGGATAATAATCACTGGAGCAAATTAACAATATCCAACTATATCAAAAGCTGGCAGCCAGCCGGAGGGACAGCTGCTGACAGGGAGGGGAGGAGGGGTTACACACTTTTGATACACTCTGATAGGGGCGGGTCCACCTGTCAGATTGAGTTTGACGAAACCACCCGATGCTACACTACTTATATGTAAGCATATAAAAAATAATTTAAAAAAAAAGCCAAAATTTTGCTTTTTCGTAATACTGACCCACAAAAAGTTTCAGAAAAAGTGATCAAAAAGTCATATGTAAAAAAAATGATATAAATTCAAACGAAAAACTGCCTTTGAAAAACGAACCCAATTACAGCTCATTCGGCAAAAAAAAAAAAGTTACAGCAATCATATTATGGCAATGCAAAAACAAAGACATTTTTTGTAAAATATTGTTTTTAGTGTGTAAATGTAGGAAAGCGTAAAAAAATATAAGTACCGTATTTTTCGGACTACAAGACGCACTTTTTCCCCCCAAAAAAAGGGGGAAAATGGGGGGTGCGTCTAATAGTTGAAATGCAGGCTTACCCGTGGCGGCAGAGGTGCGGTGGCAGAGGTGCGGCGGCAGAGGTGCGGCGGCAGACGTGCGGAGATGAGGAGGCGCAGTGAGCGGGGTCCCTTTCCCCGGTGAGGTGATGCAGCAGCCCGGTAAGCAGCAGAGCCGGGTGAATCCTGTTGTCATCGGTGGTGGCGGCCATCTTCCGGGGGCCGCGCGTGCGCAGATGAAGCGCTCTGCTTCCCGGGGCTTCAGGAAAATGGCCGCGGGATGCCGCGCCGTGCGCAGATGGGGATCGCGGCGGCCATTTTTCTGAAGTTCTTAGCTTCAGGAAAATGGCCGCGCGATCTCCATCTGCTCACGCGCGGCCTCCCGCGGCCATTTTCCTGAAGCGCCGGGAAGCAGAGCGCTTCATCTGCGCACGCGCAGCCTCCGGAAGATGGCCGCCACCACCGATAACAACAGCATTCACCCGGCTCTGCTGCTTACCGGGCTGCTGCATCACCTCACCGGGGAAAGGGACCCTCTCACACCATACCTGTCACTGCGCCTCCTGATCCCAGCACCTCCTGATCCCAGCACCTCCTGATCCCAGCACCTCCTGATCCCTGCACCTCCTGATCCCTGCACCTCCTGATCCCAGCACCTCCTGATCCCTGCACCTCCTGATCCCTGCACCTCCTGATCCCAGCACCTCCTGATCCCAGCACCTCCTGATCCCAGCACCTCCTCATCCCAGCACCTCCTCATCCCAGCACCTCTGCCGGTAACTAGTGCTGCAACCCTCCCATGGACACCAGGCCATGGCGTCGCCCACCTAAGCAGGAAGGGACCCTGCTCAGGTGCACGCCGTATTGCATCACCCCACCTCTGCCGACACCATGCCTCCTGTGACCCTGCTCTGCCACCGCCAGCCTTCAGGTAAGATACTGTAAATTCGGACAATAAGACGGACCCCCATCTTATAAAAAATCTTTTTTTCTGCAATTTTCACCCCAAATTTGAGGTGCGCCTTATGGTCCGGTGCGTCTTGTAGTCCGCAAAATACAGTATGTAATTGAAATGACCTGAAGAATAAATCGAATCACTTTTAACAAAAGGTGAACTACGCATACAATAAATATAAAAACAATAACTGAATTGCTGATTTTTGTGAATTCTACATCTAAAATATCTGAATAGAGCGCAAACAAAAATGTTATGTGCCCCAAAATGATACAAAAAAAAAATCTCCAACTACTGAAGTAATGCAAAATATAAGTCTTCATGCAGCTCCATTTTTTAAAAAATAAGGTTTTCAGCTTTCAGAATGGTGGTGAGAAAACAGTTTGTTTATTTCAAAATAAGTACTGTATTTTTACTGTGTGATATTAGCAAAATATTAAAAAATATATAAATTTGGCATCGCTGTAACTGCACTGACCTGCAGAAAAAAGTCGTCATCACTTATATTGCATGGAAATGCGGCTAAAATAATAATAAAAAAATAATAACTATTCTTGAACTGCTATCATTTGCTCATTCTGCCTTACAAAAATTGGAATAAGGCTCGGATCGCATTTATCCTGCGCCCTCCTTTGAGTGCTTACATCGGGGTTTCCATGTACGTCCCAAAAAATGTGATTCAGGTGAAACCTCGATGGAACCACTCACTTATGAGGCACCTGGAGTCTCTTTGGACTCCATCTGGTCTCTGTTCGGTGGTGTCCCATGATTTTAGGTGTTTTTTTTGCACACAGTTCTGTGAATGCCTAAACAGATGGGCCCCATCAGAATAGACACCAAACAGAGGAGTGCAAATTGTCTCCATCTGCTTTATTAAAGCGAATAATTCAGTTGGGGTTTTGTTTGATTTGCATTTTTATGGGATTTACACAGAAACTCTAATGTAAATGCTCAGTGTGGAACACAAGAATGTAATCCTAGCCTTATACTGAAAGCAATCAAAAAGTGTTATACATCCTAAAATATTACCAGTAAAAACTCAAACTTATCCTGCACAAAACCAGTCCCAACTCAGGCCCGTACTCTGTCACTGGAAATATAGGAGTTTGCATGTTAGTGGTAGAGCAAAGACTCTGGAAGAACAACACTGCTCCCACAATCTCAAATAATATTGAAATCTGCACTCCCAAATCCAAATGTCCCCTACTTCTGATCCCCACTGTGCTTAAACTGCAGTAAGCGGCTGCAGCAGTGGCGGACACTGACAGCTTTGGGCCCCTGTGCAAGAAATGTGTCTGGGCCCCCCTCCCTGCCCAGCATCATACCTCCCAACTTTTGAAGATGGGAAAGAGGGATAAAGCTTGCGGCGCGCAATGCGCGTCGCGGCAAATTTTAGGCCACGCCTCTGGCCACACCCATTCATAACTAGTCACACCCAGATCCACGTCCCAACCACACCCATTTAGCACTGCTGATCACACTTTCATAAAGAATAATTATAAATAAAAAAATATGGCCACACAGTGCTCCATACTGTATAATGGCCACACATGATGGTCAATACTGTATAATGACCGCAGATAATGCTCCATACTGTATAATGACCACACATGATGCTCCATACTGTATAATGGCCACACATGATGCTCCATTCTGTATAATGACCGCACATGATGCTCCATACTGTATAATGGCCACACATGATGCTCCATACTGTATAATGACCGCGCATGATGCTCCATTCTGTATAATGACCGCACATGATGCTCCATACTGTATAATGGCCGCACATGATGCTCCATACTGTATAATGACCGCACATGATGCTCCATACTGTATAATGACCGCACATGATGCTCCATACTGTAAAATGGCCGCACATGAGGCTCCATACTGTATATTGACCGCACATGATGCTCCATACTGTATAATGACCGCACATGATGCTCCATACTGTATAATGACCGCACATAATGCTCCGTACTGTATAATGACCGCACATGATGCTCCATACTGTAAAATGACCGCAAATGATGCTCCATACTGTATAATGACCGCACATGATGCTCCATACTGTATAATGACTGCACATGAGGCTCCATACTGTATAATGGCCACACATGATGCTCCATACTGTATAATGACCGCACATGATGCTCCATACTGTATAATGACCGCACATGATGCTCCATACTGTAAAATGGCCGCACATGAGGCTCCATACTGTATATTGACCACACATGATGCTCCATACTGTATAATGACCGCACATGATGCTCCATACTGTATAATGACTGCACATAATGCTCCATACTGTATAATGACCGCACATAATGCTCCATACTGTATAATGACCGCACATGATGCTCCATACTGTATAATGACCGCACATGATGCTCCATACTGTATAATGACCGCACATGATGCTCCATACTGTATATTGACCGCACATGATGCTCCATAGTGTATAATGACTGCACATGATGCTCCATACTGTATAATGACCGCACATGATGCTCCATACTGTATAATGACTGCACATGAGGCTCCATACTGTATATACTGTGCACTGTACTATGTGCACATACACTCACCAGCCACTTTATTAGGTACACCTGTCCAACTTCTTGTTAACACTTAATTTCTAATCAGCCAATCACATGGCGGCAACTCAGTGCATTTAGGCATGTAGACATGGTCAAGACAATCTCCTGCAGTTCGAACCGAGCATCAGTATGGGGAAGAAAGGTGATTTGAGTGCCTTTGAACGTGGCATGGTTGTTGGTGCCAGAAGGGCTGGTCTGAGTATTTCAGAAACTGCTGATCTACTGGGATTTTCACGCACAACCATCTCTAGGGTTTACAGAGAATGGTCCGAAAAAGAAAAAAAATCCAGTGAGCGGCAGTTCTGTGGGCGGAAATGCCTTGTTGATGCCAGAGGTCAGAGGAGAATGGGCAGACTGGTTCGAGCTGATAGAAAGGCAACAGTGACTCAAATCGCCACCCGTTACAACCAAGGTAGGCCTAAGAGCATCTCTGAACGCACAGTGCGTCGAACTTTGAGGCAGATGGGCTACAGCAGCAGAAGACCACACCGGGTACCACTCCTTTCAGCTAAGAACAGGAAACTGAGGCTACAATTTGTACAAGCTCATCGAAATTGGACAGTAGAAGATTGGAAAAACGTTGCTTGGTCTGATGAGTCTCGATTTCTGCTGCGACATTCGGATGGTAGGGTCAGAATTTGGCGTAAACAACATGAAAGCATGGATCCATCCTGCCTTGTATGGAGCATCTTTGGGATGTGCAGCCGACAAATCTGCGGCAACTGTGTGATGCCATCATGTCAATATGGACCAAAATCTCTGAGGAATGCGTCCAGCACCTTGTTGAATCTATGCCACGAAGAATTGAGGCAGTTCTGAAGGCAAAAGGGGGTCCAACCCGTTACTAGCATGGTGTACCTAATATAGTGGCCGGTGAGTGTATATAGTGTTATATACACTGAGCACTGACCAGGCTGCAGGAACTCACATTATAATATACTATATTATAATGTGAGTTCCTGCAGCCTGGTCAGTGCTCAGTGCACATAACACTATATATGTGCACATAGTACAAATATATATCTGATATATAATGTGGGATGTCCTGGAGCCGGGCTCAGGGTCACACAGTGCAGGGTGAGCATCACTGTGACTTATTGCTGCAGCTTCAGCTTACATGCAGATCGGGTGACGCTGGAGCCGAGACCTTATCTGTATGTAAACTTAAGGTGGTGCAATAAATCTCACAGTACAGAGAGATCCTCTACAGAAAGCAGATAAGAAAGCAGGAGTGAGATGAAGCCCGTCACATACCTCCTGCCCGGGACCCCATGGCTTTCTACTAACTTCATCTCTCCTCTCTGGCGCGCAGGTGACGTCAGATCAGCAGACACACAGGCTCCTGCTGTGTCTGCAATAGGAGGATGCCGGCCGGCACTTGTACACTGCTAATACAGTGCGGGGCCTGCACCCTTGCACCGATCTACTGCAGCAGCACAAAGCCGGGCCCCTGTATGTCCCTGCCTGCAAGGGCCCCCCTCCACCTCCGGGCCCCGGTGCGGCTGCACCGGTTGAACCGGCGGTAGGTCCGCCCCTGGGTTGCAGGTTTGGTATTATTATAGCGGGGATAGCAAACTTGACAATGTGCAGAGTGCATGTCTCCAGAAGCAAAAGCTTGGTGCAATGAATTGGTGCGCTACCTACAATATATGGGGGCTCTACACTGTATGGGGGTACAATGTATGGGCACTAAACTGGCAAATTTGCAATTTTTCAGAACAAAGCATGGCATGGATGTTGCAAAATAGTCACTGCAGCCATTGGTGAATTCTTTGAGAGGTTCAATTTCTACAATGGGGACACTTTTGGGATTTTATGTTGTTCTGTAACTTAAAGGGCCACTGTCACCCCCTCCAGCCGTTATAAACTAAAAGAGCCACCTTGTGCAGCAGTAATGCTGCATTCTAACAAGGTGGCTCTTTTAGTTTTTGATTCAGTTAATCCCTGAATAAAGCGTTTCAAAGTTTGCCACAAATACCTGGCTTTGTACCTGGAGGCGGTCCGAAGCCTCCTCTATGAATCTCCCAACTGCCGTCACTCTTCTCTTCAGGGGCGATGGTCGCCGCCCCCTGAGCGCTGTTTCTTCTTAAATCCGGCGCCTGCACTGTGCGTGCCTGCCTGGGGCAGGCGCAGTCTTCATTGTCAGTCACAGCTCAGATGCAGGTTGCCGCAATATACACTAATCCTCACCAGCATTTGTAATCAGGCAGCCGCAAATAACAATGCTGGAAGGCGGGGGAGCAGGGGGAGCGTCCGAGATGGGGGAGCGCCTGAACAGCACAGTGCGCATGCCCAGGAATGCCAGCCCCGCACTGTGCATAATGAATAACACAGTGCGGGGCGGGGATTCAGCAACAGGGTGGCCGCACTGCCCGCACAGGCGCAGTCAGGCACCCTGCATCTGAGGGTGATGCAGGGGTTAACAATATAACAATTTAATTAACACAAAGGAGAAAACTCCTTGCAGGAAGATTATCAGTTAAATTTGAAAGAAAGAACAAATGTAAGATGACAGCAGTCCAATTATCAATCTTATCATGTCCTTATGGTTCTCCACCGCAGATGATCATTTGGGAGTTGTAGTACTGGCAGCGGCCAGAGTAGCGTCCACAGATGGAGTCCCACAGACAGCGATACAGCTTCTGGTGGTAACGGGCGGTCTCTGGTTTTACCCGTTGAGCCCCTAGTCCATGAACCTGTGCAGCCAAAGCAATGAGAGCTGAACCAATCCCGGAATCAATGTGAGCTCAGGCATGCTGTTCGGCATATGGTACCATGGCCTTATGTCTTGCAACCGGCCCACGCTTCTTTGCACATGTGCGGCCTTAACTGCCTCTGGGCATGCAGTGCTCTCTACACGCACTGTCCCTCTGACATTACCCGGAGGTGTCGGCTGCCGTACGTCGCAGAGCCAGGGCTTGGGGTGCCGAGCGTGCTTCTCACCCTGCTGCGCTCTCCTTGATGGCGGGAAACTGCTCACCACTTGGCGCGATTTTCCCTTAACCTCCGATTCACACACACCCTCCCTTTCCGGGTCATGGGAGCTGTCCGGTCCCCTATTCCTTCCCCTGGGCAACATGAGATGCGACCTCGACACTTTCGGAGTCGGCTTACCGCAGGTACCCGCAGCCCAGTCTTCCTCCTTACACTCCATAACATGAATTCCTTCGCAGTCTACTGCAGACAAATTAATGCTCCAAAAATCAAATAGCACTATTTACTTTTCAAGCCTTGCCACGTGCCAAAATAGCAGTTTTTGAACACATGGGGTATCATCTCGTTTGGGAGAAATTGCTTAACAAGTATGAATTTTGTTTTATCCTATTATCCTTTGTGAAAATGATTAACTTGAGGCTAAAACAACATTTTAGAGGAAAAAAATAAAATTTTCTTTTTCTTATTCACATTTTAAAAAGTTCTGTGAAGCACCTACGTATTAAAAAAAGGCTCAACACACCCCTAGATAAATTCCTTGATGGGTCTCATTTGTTTCCAAAATAAGGTTACTTTGTGGGGGTTTCTGTTGTTTTGGTACGTCAGGGGTTCTGCAAATAAGACATTGTGTCTGCAATCTATTCAAGCCACATTTACATTCCAAATACTAATTGACACTTCCTCACTAGGGTTGAGCGAAATGGATCGGTCATTTTCATAAGTCGCCGACTTTTAGCAAAGTCGGCGTCTCATGAAACCCGACCCGATCCCTGTGTGGGGTCGGCCATGCGGTACGCGACTTTCGCACCAAAGTCGCGTTTCAATGACGCTAAAAGTGCCATTTCTCAGCCAATGAAGGTGGACGCAGAGTGTGGGCAGCGTGATGACATAGATCTCAGTCCCCACCATCTTAGAGAAGGGCATTGCAGTGATTGGCTTGCTTTCTGCGGCGTCACAGGGGCTATAAAGGGGCGTTCCCGCCGACCGCCATCTTACTGCTGCTGATCTGAGCGTAGGGAGAGGTTGCTGCTGCTTCGTCAGAAGCAGGGATAGTGTAAGGCAGGGTATATTCACCCCCAAACCGCTTGTGCTGTAGCGATTTCCACTGTCCAACACCACCTTTTGTTTGCAGGGACAGTGAAAGCTACATTTTTTTTTCCTCAGCGCTGTAGCTCATTGGGCTGCCCTAGAAGGCTCTTTAATAGCTGCATTGCTGTGTGTTTACGCCGCTGTGCAAACCAACTGCTTTTTTCAAAGCACAAATCCTGTTGTTCCTTCCTTTCTGTACAGCTATCTTGTTAGTTTGTCCAGACTTTTGTGTGCAGCAGTCCTTTTTATAGCTGCCTGCCATACTTTTCTGAGATTACTGCAGGGAGATAAAGATTGGCAAGTCTGCCTCTGTGCCAGTGCTGTGTGTGGCATCTGTATCTCTTTGTGTGCCACAGAAAACCTAGTGTGTAATACTGGGCCATTTTTTTTTTTTTAATTCTCCCTGAAAAAAAAAAATAAATAGTGGGAGATAAAGATTGGCAAGTCTGCCTCTGTGCCAGTGCTGTGTGTGGCATCTGTCTCTCATTGTGTGCCACAGAAAACCTAGTGTGTAATACTGGGCCATTTTTTTTTTAATTCTCCCTGAAAAAAAAAAATAAACAGTGGGAGATAAAGATTGGCAAGTCTGCCTCTGTGCCAGTGCTGTGTGTGGCATCTGTCTCTCATTGTGTGCCACAGAAAACCTAGTGTGTAATACTGGGCCATTTTTTTTTTAATTCTCCCTGAAAAAAAAAAATAAATAGTGGGAGATAAAGATTGGCAAGTCTGCCTCTGTGCCAGTGCTGTGTGTGGCATCTGTCTCTCATTGTGTGCCACAGAAAACCTAGTGTGTAATACTGGGCCTTTTTTTTTTTTTTTAATTCTCCCTGTAAAAAAATAAATAAATAGTGGGAGATAAAGATTGGCAAGTCTGCCTCTGTGCCATTGCTGTGTGTGGCATCTGTCTCTCATTGTGTGCCACAGAAAACCAGTGTGTAATACTGGGCAATTTTATTTTTTTTTTGTAAATTCTCCCTGAAAAAAAAAAATAAATAGTGGGAGATAAAGATTGGCAAGTCTGCCTCTGTGCCAGTGCTGTGTGTGGCATCTGTCTCTCATTGTGTGCCACAGAAAACCTAGTGTGTAATACTGGGCCATTTTTTTTTTTTTTTTAATTCTCCCTGAAAAAAATAAATAAATAGTGGGAGATTAAGATTGGCATTTCTGCTTGAGTGCCGGTCCTGTGTGTGCCATCTGTCTCAAATTATTGGGGCACAGAAAACCTAGTGTATCATACTGTTAATTTTTTTTTTTTTTTTTTAATTCTCCCTGAAAAAAAAAATAGTGGGAGATTAAGATTGGCATTTCTGCTTGAGTGCCGGTCGTGTGTGTGCCATCTGTCTCAAATTATTGGGGCACAGAAAACCTAGTGTGTCATACTGTTAATTTTTTTGTTTTTTTTTTAAATTCTCCCTGAAAACAAAAAATAGTGGGAGATTAAGATTGGCATTTCTGCTTGAGTGCCGGTCCTGTGTGTGCCATCTGTCTCAAATTATTGGGGAACAGAAAACCTAGTGTGTCATACTGTTAATTTTTTATTTTTTTTTAAATTCTCCCTGAAAAAAAAAATAGTGGGAGATTAAGATTGGCATTTCTGCTTGAGTGCCGGTCCTGTGTGTGCCATCTGTCTCAAATTATTGGGGCACAGAAAACCTAGTGTGTAACATTGGGCCTGATTTTCCTTTCAGTGTCAGCCACCTATAAAGGTATATATAAATCCTACAGAAGTTTGAGTTCACCTTATAAGTTGTTTTACAGTAACAAATACCGTTACTTTGGTTACGTTTTGCAAACAATGAGGAAGTCTGGTGGAAGAGGTCGTGGCCGTGGGCGGTCATTGTCAGCTGGTAATGATGGTAGTGGTGGTGGAGCATCAGGTGGTCATGGTAAAAGCAGTACAGCACCTAAGTCTCGAGTTGTTGAGCCAGGTTCATCGTCTGGCTACGCAAGGCCTCGAACGCTCCCTTTTCTGCCTTTTCTGGGAGTAGGAAAACCGCTTTTAAAGCCGGAGCAGCAAGAACAAGTTTTGGCTTTCCTTGCTGACTCAGCCTCTAGCTCTTTTGGCTCCTCTTCTGAAAGTGCTAAATGTAAAAGCAGCGCCTCGTTAGTGGATGTTCACGGTCAGGGACAAGTCGCTTCCTTGTCTTCTTCACTCAGAACAAGAGAGAAGGATGCGTCAGGAGACACAACGGGTTACTCCATGGAGCTCTTTACACATACCGTTCCTGGGTTAGACAGTGAAACAGTTAACAGGCCATGCCCATTAGAAGTTGAATCGGACATGGAGTGCACTGATGCACAGCCACAGCCAAATTACTATGCTGTTCCTTTGACTCAGACCAGAACATTGCCCTCGCAGTGTACTGAGCCAGAATCAAACCCAGCTGAGACTATGGTGCCCCATCACGAACGCTATACCACCGGCTTACACAGTGACACAGACGAAGTTGCACACGACATAGAAGAGGAGGTCATAGATGACCCAGTTGTTGACCCCGATTGGCAGCCATTGGGGGAACAGGGTGCAGGCGGCAGTAGTTCTGAAGTGGAGGAGGAGGAGGAGCCGCAGCAGGCATCAACATCACAACAGGTTCCATCTGCCGGGCCCGTATCTGGCCAAAAACGCGTGGCAAAACCAAAACCAGTTGGAGGACAGCGTAGCCATCCGGTTAAAGAAGCTCAGTCTGCAATGCCTGAAAAGGTATCCGATAGTAGAAAGAGTGCAGTCTGGCATTTTTTTAAACAACATCCAAATGATCAGCGCAAAGTCATCTGTCAAAAATGTTCAACTACCTTAAGCAGAGGTCAGAATCTTAAAAGTCTAAATACAAGTTGCATGCATAGACATTTAACCACCAAGCATTTGCAAGCCTGGACTAACTACCAAATGTGCCTAAAGGTTGCAGCACCCTCGGCCAATGAAGCTAGTCAGCAACGCTACATCCCTTCACTCACTGTAAGCCCACCATTTCCCGCACCACCTGCAGTATCTGTGCAGCTTTTGTCTCCAGGCCAAAGCAGTCAGGGAATCACCAGGTTCGTAGTAGGAAACACTGCATGTAGGGCACCGGCAAGAATACCATCTCCAACCCTCTCTCAGTCTGCCATGTCCACCGGCACCACCACTAGTTCCACGATCTCCAGCTCTCCAGTCCAGCTCACCCTACATGAGACTCTTGTTAGGAAAAGGAAGTACTCATCCTTGCATCCGCGTACACAGGGTTTGAACGCCCACATTGCTAGACTAATCTCATTAGAGATGATGCCCTACCGGTTAGTTGAAAGGGAAGCTTTCAAAGCGCTGATGGACTACGCTGTACCACGCTACGAGCTACCCAGTCGACACTTCTTTTCTAGAAAAGCCATCCCAGCCCTCCAACAGCATGTTAAAGACTGCATCGTCCATGCACTCAGGCAGTCTGTGACTACAAAGGTGCACCTGACAACAGATGCATGGACCAGTAGGCAAGGCCAGGGACGTTACGTGTCCATCACGGCACACTGGGTGAATGTGGTGGATGCAGGGTCCACAGGGGACAGCAAGATTGGGACAGTTCTGCCTAGCCCACAGTCAAGGAAAGAGTTGGCTGTAGGCGTTGGCCCCCCCTCCTCCTCTTCCTCCTCCTCCTGCAGAAGCGAGAGCTCATCCACAGACCGCAGTCGCACATCCACTCCATCCGCAGCTGCCACTGTTGCACACCAGGTGTGCCATTATGGGACAACTAGTGGCAAGCGTCAGCAGGCTGTATTGGCAATGAAGTGTTTGGGCGACAACAGACACACCGCGGAAGTTCTGTCCGAGTTCTTGCAGAAAAAAACTCAGTCATGGCTGGGCACTGTACATCTTGAGGCAGGCAAGGTAGTGAGTGATAACGGAAGGAATTTCATGGCTGCCATAACCCTTTCCCAACTTAATCACATTCCTTGCCTGGCTCACACCTTAAACCTGGTGGTGCAGTGCTTCCTGAAAAGTTATCCGGGGTTACCCGACCTGCTCCTCAAAGTGCGCAGACTTTGCTCGCATATCCGCCGTTCGCCCGTACACTCCAGCCGTATGCAGAACTATCAGCGGTCTTTGAACCTTCCCCAGCATCGCCTAATAATCGACGTTGCAACAAGGTGGAACTCCACACTGCACATGCTTCAGAGGCGTGCTGTTATGTATTTGTGGGAGGATACACATACACGGGCAGGCAGTTGGATGGCAGACATGGAGTTGTCAGGTGTGCAGTGGTCGAAGCTAAAAGACCTGTGTCAAGTCCTTCAGTGTTTTGAGGAATGCACATGGCTGGTTAGTGCAGACAACGCCATAATAAGCATGAGCATCCCCCTAATGCGTCTGCTGATGCAAAGTTTGACGCACATAAAGGAGCAGGCGTCTGCAGCCGAGGAAGAGGAAAGCCTTGATGACAGTCAGCCATTGTCTGGTCAGGGCCATGTAGAGGACGCGGTAGCAGGCGAAGAGGAGGAGGAGGATGAGGAGGATGATGGGGATGAGTACTGTTTTAATGAGGAAGCTTCTCCTGGGCCAACAGAAATTAGTGGCGTTGCAAGGCCGGGTTCTGGTTTTTTAAGGGAGACAAGTGATGTAGATTTGCCTGTAACTGTCCCTCAAACCAGCACAACCGCAGATTTGACAACTGGAACTTTGGCCCACATGGCGGATTATGCCTTACGTATCCTCAAAAGGGACCCACGCATTATTAAAATGATGACCGATGACGATTACTGGTTGGCCTGCATCCTTGACCCTCGCAATAAAGGCAAATTGCAAAATATTATGCCACATGAGAACCTCGAACAGATATTAGCAACCAAACAAGCAACTCTTGTAGACCATTTGATTCAGGCATTCCCAGCACACAGCGCCGGTGATGGTTCTCACATGAGCTGCAGGGGGCTACAGGGCAGAGGTGTTAGAGGTGCACAAATCAGAAGTGGCATTGGACAGAGGGGTTTTCTGACCAGGTTGTGGAGTGATTTCACAATGACCGCAGACAGGACAGGTACTGCAGCATCTATTCAAAGTGACAGGAGACAACATTTGTCCAGTATGGTTACTAACTATTTTTCATCCCTTATCGATGTTCTCCCTCAACCGTCATTCCCATTTGATTACTGGGCATCCAAATTAGACACCTGGCCTGAATTGACAGAATATGCATTGCAGGAACTTGCTTGCCCAGCAGCTAGTGTGCTATCAGAAAGAGTATTCAGTGCTGCTGGTTCAATATTAACCAAAAAAAGGACTCGTCTGTCGTCTGGCTACCCAAAATGTGGATGATCTAACCTTCATTAAAATGAACCACTCCTGGATTTCAAATTATTTTGCCCCACCTTTCCCGGCTGACACCTAGCTTTCCTATAAAAAGGTCTTCCTTGTGGACTGGTCTTACTGAGTGTTCCAATCTCCTAATTTGCAGCAGCTGTTTGTCCAGCATACGACATGTTTACACCTCCCTCAAAGGGAAAACTCCCCCCACGGGGCCGTGGTCTCGCCACTTGGCGCAAGCACCCGTTAGAGTGCCGTTTGTCTGAAGAGGTGGGTGTGCCCGCTTTTGGTCGACGGCACTGCACTGGGTCCCTCATAGTACAATAAAGTGTCTCTGGCGGTGGTGGCGCGCACCCAACGTCAGACACACCGTTGTAACATGAGGGGCCCTGGGACGGTACCGCCGGCCACAAGAGAGTTCACCCCCCCAGCTCAAACTGTGCTCTACCACGTGCAAAATTATCTCTCACAGCTCCACCAATGTTTAGTCTATGCGCTGACATCATTCAATGCCTGGCACTGACAATACCAATTTGTTGACATCTATGATGCTAGTTAAAATAGTCTGGGTCAGTGTCCTATATTGACACCAGTAAATACTGCCAAATTACTATGTCAGAAACTCAGCAGATGAGCCCACCCCTGTACCTAAGTATGCCACACTTTTGTTTTTTTGTTTTGTTGTTTTGCGAGACATTAACATCTATTTATTTTTTGGGAGTACTAACTGTGTCTGACACTCCTTGCAATCGTCCTCCGCTGACCACACCAATGCTGCCTGTGTACCCATGTAACCTATTTAAAACTGCATAGAGCCTATTTTTATTTATTTTAGGCCCAATAAGCCTGTCTGCGGTCCCTCCTTGCAATCGTCCTCCGCTGACCACACCAATGCTGCCTGTGTACCCATGTAACCTATTTAAAACTGCATAGAGCCTATTTTTATTTATTTTAGGCCCAGTAAGCCTGTCTGCGGTCCCTCCTTGCAATCGTCCTCCGCTGACCACACCAATGCTGCCTGTGTACCCATGTAACCTATTTAAAACTGCATAGAGCCTATTTTTATTTATTTTAGGCCCAGTAAGCCTGTCTGCGGTCCCTCCTTGCAATCATCCTCCGCTGACCACACCAATGCTGCCTGTGTACCCATGTAACCTATTTAAAACTGCATAGAGCCTATTTTTATTTATTTTAGGCCCAGTAAGCCTGTCTGCGGTCCCTCCTTGCAATCGTCCTCCGCTGACCACACCAATGCTGCCCGTGTACCCCTGGAACCTATTTAAAAGTTCATAGAGCCTATTTATATATTTTATTTAATATTAATAAAGCCATGATGGACTACGCTGTACCACGCTACAAGCTAACCAGTCGACACTTCTTTTGCGAGAAAAGCCATCCCAACCCTCCACCAGCATGTAAAAGACCGCATTGTCCATGCACTCTGGCAATCTGTGAGTACAAAGGTGCACCTGACAACAGACACATGGACCTGTAGGCATGGCCACGGAAGGTTACGTGTCCATTACGGCGCAATGGGTTAATGTGGTGGATGCATGGTCCACAGGGGACAGCCTACTAAGTCTGTCTGCAGTCCCTAATTAAAATTGTCCTCAATTCAGGTTTTCGGGCTTTTAAAAAAAATAGGAAACTGCATTTGGGCTACTAGTTTGATTGGGGCCTACTAGTGATGTCTGCAGCTCCTGGGTGTTCTCCTCCTCCTTGGTGTTCTCCTCCAGGTTTCCTTGTCTGAGCTTCAACCTTCTGGCTCTCATTAAGTATTTGTTGGTAAAAATTGGTGGTTGGGGCCTACTAACGGTGTGTGCCACTCCCTGGTGTTGTCCTCCACTGTATAAATCTGAGCTTCAACCTTCTGGCTCTCATTAAGTATTTGTTGGTAAAAATTGGTGGTTGGGGCCTACTAACGGTGTCTGCGGCTCCTGGGTGTTCTCCTCCTCCTGAGTGTTCTCCTCCTCCTTGGTGTTCTCCTTCAGGTTTCCTTGTCTGAGTTTCAACCTTCAGGCTCTCATTAAGTATTTTTAAATGTAACACTACAGTTGCCATACTACTTGAGTTGAGGCCTAGTAACGGTGTTCTCCTCCTCCTTGGTGTTCTCCTCCTCCTTGGTGTTCTCCTCCAGGTTTCCTTGTCTGAGCTTCAACCTTCAGGCTCTCATTAAGTATTTTTAAATGTAACACTACAGTTGCCATACTACTTGGGTTGGGGCCTAGTAACGGTGTTCTCCTCCTCCTTGGTGTTCTCCTCCTCCTTGGTGTTCTCCTCCAGTTTTCCTTGTCTGAGCTTCAACCTTCTGGCTCTCATTAAGCATTTGTTGGTAAAAATTGGTGGTTGGGGCCTACTAACGGTGTGTGCTGCTCCCTGGTGTTGTCCTCCACTGTATAAATCTGAGCTTTAACCTTCTGGCTCTCATTAAGTATTTGTTGGTAAAAATTGGTGGTTGGGGCCTACTAACGGTGCCTGTCGCTCCCTGGTGTTGTCCTCCACTGTATAAATCTGAGCTTCAACCTTCTGGCTCTCATTAAGTATTTGTTGGTAAAAATTGGTGGTTGGGGCCTACTAACGGTGTGTGCCGCTCCCTGGTGTTGTCCTCCACTGTATAAATCTGAGCTTCAACCTTCTGGCTCTCATTAAGTATTTGTTGGTAAAAATTGGTGGTTGGGGCCTACTAACGGTGTCTGCCGCTCCTGGGTGTTCTCCTCCTCCTGAGTGTTCTCCTCCTCCTTGGTGTTCTCCTCCAGGTTTCCTTGTCTGAGCTTCAACCTTCAGGGTCTCATTAAGTATTTTTAAATGTAACACTACAGTTGCCATACTACTTGGGTTGGGGCCTAGTAACGGTGTTCTCCTCCTCCTTGGTGTTCTCCTCCTCCTCAGTGTTCTCCTCCAGGTTTCCTTGTCTGAGCTTCAACCTTCTGGCTCTCATTAAGTATTTGTTGGTAAAAATTGGTGGTTGGGGCCTACTAACGGTGTCTGCCACTCCCTGGTGTTGTCCTCCACTGTATAAAGCTGAGCTTCAACCTTTTGGCTTTCGGCCTACAGTAGCAGATAATAAACTGCATTTGGCCTTCAACTTTGGTTGGGCCCTACTAACGGTGTGTGCCGCTCCCTGGTGTTGTCCTCCACTGTATAAAGCTGAGCTTCAACCTTCTGGCTCTCATTAAGTATTTGTTGGTAAAAATTGGTGGTTGGTGCCTACTAACGGTGTGTGCCGCTCCCTGGTGTTGTCCTCCACTGTATAAATCTGAGCTTCAACCTTCTCGTTCTCATTAAGTATTTGTTGGTAAAAATTGGTGGTTGGGGCCTACTAACGGTGTCTGCCGCTCCCTGGTGTTGTCCTCCACTGTATAAAGCTGAGCTTCAACCTTTTGGCTTTCGGCCTATAGTAGCAGATATTAAACTGCATTTGGCCTTCAACTATGGTTGGGCCCTACTAACGGTGTGTGCCGCTCCCTGGTGTTGTCCTCCACTGTATAAAGCTGAGCTTCAACCTTCTGGCTCTCATTAAGTATTTGTTGGTAAAAATTGGTGGTTGGTGCCTACTAACGGTGTGTGCCGCTCCATGGTGTTGTCCTCCACTGTATAAAGCTGAGCTTCAATCTTAAAGCTCTCGTTAAGTAGTTGTTTTTAAAATGTGTGGTTGGGCCCTAAAAATGGTGTCTGATGCTACTGGGTTTTCTCCTGTTTTGTTGTCCCGACCTTCAATGTTCAGGCTTTCGGCTTACATTTTAAATAATTAAACTGCAGTTGGCTTACTACTTTGGTTGGGCCTAGTAACGGTGTGTGCCGCACCTTGGTGTTGTCCTGTGTTATTTTCCTGACCTTTAATCTTCAGGCTTTCGGCCTTCATTTGTAATATTAAACTGCATAGGGCCTACTAGTGTGGTTCGGCCCTACTAATGGTGTCTGTCTGCCGCTCCTGGGTTTTCTACTCCACTGAACTAAGCAATGCCACCTGGTTAGTCCTGTTACCAATTTTGACCTGCATTTTACCCACTTTATCATTTGGGCCTATATCAGTGTTTCCGATTCATCCTGCCCATTGCCCAGCCGGTGCTAGATGAGTCTTGTGGTACTTTGACCCAGACCACTACATTCCCCTTGCACGCTACACAGCCACAATCTGACCCTGCTGAAAGTCAGGTTCCCCTTCCCGCATACTATACCACCTTACACAGGGACAAAGAGGAAGGTGCAGATGAAAGTGCAGGTTTCTTCAACAGGTAGGGGGGCATACTCGTTGGCGACGTCACAGGCACAGGGCCTCTCAGAGTACGCAAAAGTGTCGCTGCCAGTGGGAGGCGCCCCCGCCGTGCAAACACACCACCGTACTTTGAGGGGCCCTGTGCCAGTGCCAATGCGAACGAGTGGGCCTCCCTGCTTGCTCAGGATCACAGCACTTGCAAAGTTGAAATACTTACCTCTCACTGCTCCACCGCCGTGACGTAGTCCACGTTTCCTGGGCCCACAAAAAACCTTGAACCAGCCCTACCCCCCACAACTTTTGCCAAATGACCCCCAATTTCCAATGCCCAACTATTATTATAAAGTTAGTTAAGATTGACAAGCTTCAGAAACAAGAATGGATGTTTTTGGCATTAAAATGGGCACTGTAGGTGTTTTCCTGGCCTCCACTCACTGCCGACTATGCTTCCCCATTGATTTGCATTGGGTTTCATGTTTCGGTCGATCCCCGACTTTTCGCGATAATCGGCCGACTTCACTTGACTCGACTTTGGACAAAGTCGGGTTTCGCAAAACCCGACTCGATCTTAAAAAAATGAAAGTCGCTCAACCCTATTCCTCACTTCTGAGCCTTGCTGTGTGTCCAATCAGAACTTTTTGACTACACTTGGGGTATCACTGCACTCACAAGAAAGAGGGCAACAAACTGCATAATCCCCTATTTCGTGTAACCTCTTTCCAAAGTGAAAAATGTGGGGATACATCAACATTTTTGTGGAAAGAAGGAACATTTTTTAATATGACAACCTAAAGTTATCAAATTCTGTGGAATACCTGTGAGTTCAAAATTTCACTATAGCCTTGCATAAAATCCTTGAGGTTTGTAGTTTCTAAAATGGGGTCACTTGTGCATGTTTTCTGCTGTTTGGCCGATTTAGTGGCTCTGAAAATGCTACATGGTGCTCAGTGCCCACAATCAATTTCAGTCAAATTTGTGTTCCAAAATAACAATGGTGCTCCTTCCCTTCCAAGCCCTGTTGTTTTGACCACTTGTGCTTTATCAGCGTACTCAGAAAAAAACTGACAAATTGTCCTGTTCAGTTTCTCATGCAATTCTTTGTAAACGTGAAAAAATTGAGATGAGAAATGAGAAATTGCTGCTAAAATTTTAACTCTTCTATCCTAATCAAATAATATAACATTTGAAAATGATGCAGATGTAAAGTAGACATATGGGAATGTTATTTATTAATTGTTTTGTACAGCATACCTAACTGGCTTAAGAACATAAAAGCTAAAAAACTGTGAATATTTAAAACATTTTGACAAAAATCCAATATTTTCATAAATACATGCAAAATATATCTACCTAAATTTACCACTAAAATAAGGTATAATATGTAATGAAAAAAACAGTTTTAGAATTGCTGGGATACATTGAAGCGTTCCAGAGTTGATGTGAAGTGATGTTGATGTTGAAGCGAAGTGATGTTGGTCATATTTAATAAATTTGAACTGCTCATTAAGGTCAAAATTGTTCTTCTATCGCAGAAAGTAAACGTCTGCGGCTGATGAATGGAGTTGGTCAATGTGCTGGAAGAGTAGAGCTCTACTACAATGACAGTTGGGGAAAAATCTGTGGCCACTTTTGGGATAAAGCAGATGCAGATGTGGTTTGTAAGCAACTGGATTGTGGATATGCCCTTAATGCTACACTTGAAGCTTATTTTGAGTCTGAGAACATCTGGCTGAATAGAGTACAATGCAGAGGACACGAAACGCACATTTGGAACTGTGCGGCAGACCAATGGAGTAACCACAAGTGCGGAACTTTTGAAAATGCAGGAGTAATATGTTCAGGTAAGAGCTCTGAATTATTTTATATTCTATTCTTCAACTATGACAACTCTCATCGCTATAATTAGGGCAGTATCAAGGATGATGATCATTTGGTTCATAACCTTTATAAAATATGAAACTAGGACTCCAAGACCTGAAATTTGTATCTTTGTTCTATAAAAAGACAACTGTGCTATACTCATCTTCCCTGAGTTTCTCCACTGCTCATGGTGTCTAATATTGTCTGAAGCGTTGATGTCATGTCGACAGCCAAAATATGACCTCAGCGGCTTTGCCTGAGTTGCTGGCATGAGCGGCACTGTTGATGTTATCACTGCACACTGCAAACAATATCAGTCACTGGGAGCTGTGGATCTTTTCACATCTTCAGGTGTTTGAGTGTATTTTCAGGTTTCCAAAAAAATTGAGGGAGTTAAAAATGTGACCAGACCATTTTTCATGCATTTTCGATTTTGAAGATACTCCACATGTTACAATGAGAAGGCCGAAAAGATGACCTATGCATCCTTTTGAGTATTATGTCAGCCTTTTAGCTTGAAAAAAATGTTTAAAAAAAAATTAAGAAAATGCCTGTAGAAAAAGACACCTGATCAAAAATGACAGTGCTGAAAAATGTATTTATGAAACGACTGACCAAAAATGTTGAAAAAATGTCTTCAGGTTTTTGCTTGAAAACCTCATTGGTTTCACCCATTAGGAAAAGTCATTGTGTGCACATACCCTGATTTTCAGTGTTATAAAGCTTTTCTGAATATATATCGATATTGTCTGCCTTGGATACAACTGAATGCTCAGGATGACAATGTTAGACCTGGAATAATTCTGCATTTAAAAAAGTAGATAGCACATTCCCTGCTGTAGTTTATCCTTGTCACCCAATAATCATGGTACGATTAGAGGAACTGTCAAATTCATCTTTATTTCAGTAAATGTTTCATGGATGTGGTTCTGTGGCACCTTATGAGACTTAGGCTGGCCTCACACTAGCGAGTTTTACGGACATATGAGCGCATAAACTACGTCCGTAAAATTCGCATTACACACGGCCCAATGATTCCCTATGTCCCAGCTCCTATCTGCCGTATATTACGCATCCGTAATATACGGTCTTGTACGGCTGTAGAAAATCGCAGCATGCTGCGTTTGTCACCGTATTGCGCAAAAAAATCGCCAATGAAAGTCTACGAAAATACGGATTCCACACGGACCAGCAGTGTGACTTGCGAGAAATACGCACTGGTGTTAGTGAAAAGTCGGTAATTCAATTGCCGGCTTTTCATTTCTCCTTCCCAAACCCGACATGATATGAGACATGGTTTACATACAGTAAACCATCTCATATCCCCCTATTTTTTGCATATTCCACACTACTAATGTTAGTAGTGTGTATGTGCAAAATTTGGGTGCTGTAGCTGCTAAAATAAAGGGTTAAATGGCGGAAAAAATTGGCGTGGGCTCCCGCGCAATTTTCTCCGCCAGAGTGGTAAAGCCAGTGACTGAGGGCAGATATTAATAGCCTAGAGAGGGTCCATGGTTATTGGCCCCCCCTGTTATGACCCCAATGGCGAGGGTCTCAGAGAAACAAGTAAGTCTGCGAAGTACAAAAATCCAGCTCATAGGGCAGTGGTAACTGGGTTGACCATATATCTACTCCTAACGCCAACACTAGAAGTAGCCGGGGAACATGCCTACGTTGGTCGCTAGATGTCTCGCGCCAGCCGGAGGACTAACTACCCCTAGAAGAGGAAAACAAAGACCTCTCTTGCCTCCAGAGAATAGACCCCAAAAGTAGGATACAAGCCCCCCACAAATAATAACGGTGAGGTAAGAGGAAATGACAAACACAGAGATGAACTAGGTTTAGCATAGAGAGGCCCACTTACTAATAGCAGAATGTAGTAAGATAACTTATATGGTCAACAAAAACCCTAACAAAAATCCACACTGGAGATTCAAGAACCCCCGAACCGTCTAATGACCCGGGGGGAGAACTCCAGCCTCCCTAGAGCTTCCAGCAAGGTTAGGATACAGATTATTTACAAGCTGGACAAAAATGCAAACAAAAACAAATAGCAAAAAGTAAGAAAGCAGACTTAGCTTAATTTAGCAGGAACCAGGATCAGTAGACAAGAGCACAACAGATTAGCTCTGATTACAACGTTGCCAGGCATTGAACTGAAGGTCCAGGGAGCTTATATAGCAACACCCCTGACCTAACGACCCAGGTGAGCATACAAGGGATGGCAGACATTCCCAGAGTCAAATCACTAGTAACCACTAGAGGGAGCCAAAAAGATAAATTCACAACAGTACCCCCCCCTTAGTGAGGGGTCACCGAACCCTCACCAAGACCACCAGGGCGATCAGGATGAGCGGTGTGAAAGGCACGAACCAAATCGGCCGCATGCACATCAGAGGCGACCACCCAGGAATTATCCTCCTGACCATAGCCCTTCCACTTGACCAGGTACTGAAGCCTCCGCCTGGAGAGACGAGAATCTAAGATCTTCTCCACCACGTACTCCAACTCGCCCTCAACCAACACCGGAGCAGGAGGCTCAGCAGAAGGAACCACAGGCACAACGTACCGCCGCAACAAGGACCTATGAAATACGTTGTGGATGGCAAACGACACCGGAAGATCCAGGCGAAAGGATACAGGATTAATGATTTCCAATATCTTGTAAGGACCAATGAAGCGAGGCTTAAATTTGGGAGAGGAGACCTTCATAAGAACAAATCGAGAAGACAGCCATACCAAATCCCCAACGCGAAGTCGGGGACCCACACCGCGGCGGCAGTTGGCAAAACGCTGAGCCTTCTCCTGTGACAACTTCAACTCCAGATCCGCTGCAACCTATCCACCACGGAATCCACCCCAGGACAGTCAGAAGGCTCCACATGTCCCGAGGAAAAACGAGGATGGAAACCAGAGTTGCAGAAAAATGGCGAAACCAAGGTGGCGGAACTAGCCCGATTATTAAGGGCAAATTCAGCCAACAGCAAGAAGGTCACCCAATCATCCTGATCAGAAGAGACAAAACACCTCAAATAAGCCTCCAGAGTCTGATTAGTTCGCTCCGTTTGTCCGTTAGTCTGGGGATGGAAAGCGGATGAAAACGACAACTCAATGCCCATTCTACCACAAAAGGATCGCCAGAACCTGGAAACAAACTGGGATCCTCTGTCCGACACAATATTCTCAGGAATGCCGTGCAAACGAACCACGTTCTGGAAGAACACAGGAACCAGATCAGAAGAGGAGGGCAGCTTAGGCAAAGGAACCAAATGGACCATCTTGGAGAAACGATCACATATCACCCAGATGACAGACATGCCCTGAGACACCGGAAGATCAGAAATGAAATCCATAGAGATGTGTGTCCAAGGTCTCTTCGGGACAGGCAAGGGCAAGAGCAACCCGCTGGCACGAGAGCAGCAAGGCTTAGCTCGAGCACAAGTACCACAGGACTGAACAAATGACCGCACATCCTTTGACAAGGAGGGCCACCAAAAGGACCTGGCCACCAGATCTCTGGTGCCAAAAATTCCCGGGTGCCCTGCCAACACCGAGGAATGAACCTCGGAAATGACTCTGCTGGTCCATCTAGCAGGCACAAACAATCTGTCAGGTGGACAAGAGTCAGGCCTACCAGCCTGAAATCTCTGCAACACAAGTCGCAGATCTGGAGAAATAGCAGACACGATAACTCCTTCCTTAAGAATACCCACAGGTTCAGCGACTCCAGGAGCATCAGGCACAAAGCTCCTAGACAGAGCATCGGCCTTCACATTCTTAGAACCTGGTAAATACGAGACCACAAAGTCAAAACGGGAGAAAAACAATGACCAGCGGGCCTGTCTAGGATTCAGGCGTTTAGCAGACTCGAGATACATCAGATTTTTGTGATCAGTCAAGACCACCACACGATGCTTAGCACCCTCGAGCCAATGACGCCACTCCTCAAATGCCCACTTCATGGCCAACAACTCCCGATTGCCCACATCATAATTTCGCTCTGCCGGCGAAAACTTCCTAGAGAAAAAGGCACAAGGTCTCATAGTAGAGCAACCAGGGCCTCTCTGCGACAAAACGGCCCCTGCCCCAATCTCCGAAGCATCCACCTCAACCTGAAAGGGAAGTGAGATGTCAGGCTGGCACAAAACAGGCGCCGAAGTAAACTGGCGTTTTAACTCCTGGAAAGCCTCCACGGCAGCAGGAGCCCAGTTAGCTACATCAGAGCCTTTCTTGGTCATATCCGTCAGCGGTTTAACAACGCTAGAGAAATTTGCGATAAAACGACGGTAGAAGTTAGCAAAACCCAAGAACTTCTGAAGACTCTTAACTGACGAGGGTTGAGTCCAATCATGAATAGCTCGGACCTTGACTGGATCCATCTCCACAGCAGAAGGGGAAAAAATGAACCCCAAAAAGGGAACCTTCTGTACACCAAAGAGACACTTTGAGCCTTTTACAAACAAAGAATTTTCACGCAGAATCTCAAAAACCATCCTGACCTGCTCCACATGCGAGTCCCAATCATCAGAAAAAAACAGAATATCATCCAGATAAACAATCAAAAATTTATCCAGATACTTCCGGAAAATGTCATGCATGAAGGACTGAAAAACTGAAGGTGCATTAGAGAGCCCAAATGGCATCACCAAGTACTCAAAATGACCTTCGGGCGTATTGAATGCGGTTTTCCATTCATCGCCCTGCCTAATGCGCACAAGGTTGTACGCACCACGAAGGTCTATCTTGGTGAACCACTTGGCACCTTTAATCCGGGCAAACAAATCTGACAACAGCGGCAAAGGATACTGAAATTTGACAGTGATCTTATTTAAAAGCCGATAGTCAATACAAGGCCTCAAAGATCCGTCCTTTTTGGCCACAAAAAAGAATCCCGCACCAAGAGGGGAAGAAGAAGGACGGATATGCCCCTTCTCAAGAGACTCCTTGATGTATGAACGCATCGCGGTATGTTCAGGTACCGACAGATTAAACAGTCTCCCCTTAGGAAACTTACTGCCAGGAATCAAATCTATTGCACAGTCACATTCCCTATGAGGAGGCAGTGCACTGGACTTAGACTCGCTGAAGACATCCTGATAATCAGACAAATACGCCGGAACTTCCGAAGGCGTAGAAGAAGCAATAGACAAGGGCAGGGAATCCCCATGAATTCCATGGCAGCCTCAACTTGACACTGACATAGCCTTCCAGTCCAAGACTGGATTATGGGTCTGTAACCATGGCAAACCCAAAACAACCAAATCATGCATTTTATGCAGAACAAGAAAACGTATTACCTCCCGATGTTCGAAAGTCATGCACATGGTAACCTGTGTCCAAAACTGCGGTTTATTTTTTGCCAATGGCGTAGAATCAATACCCCTAAGAGGGATAGGATTTTCCAATGGCTCAAGAACAAATCCGCAGCGCTTGGCAAATGACAGATCCATAAGGCTCAGGGCAGCACCTGAGTCCACAAACGCCATGACAGGATACGATGACAGTGAGCAAATCAAAGTTACAGATAGAATATATTTAGGTTGCAAATTACCAATGGCGACCGGACTAACAACCTTAGTAAGACGTTTAGAGCATGCTGAGATAACATGTGTAGAATCACCACAGTAGTAACACAGCCCATTCTGGCGTCTATGAATTTTCCGCTCATTTCTAGTCAGGATTCTATCACATTGCATTAAATCAGGTGTCTGTTCAGACAACACCATGAGGGAATTAGCGGTTTTGCGCTTCCGCAACCGCCGGTCGATTTGAATAGCCAGGGCCATAGAATCATTCAGACCTGTGGGAATGGGAAAACCCACCATCACATTCTTAATGGCTTCAGAAAGGCCATTTCTAAAATTTGCAGCCAAAGCACACTCGTTCCACTGGGTCAGCACGGACCATTTCCGAAATTTTTGGCAATACACTTCAGCCTCGTCCTGGCCCTGAGACATCGCCAGCATGGCTTTTTCTGCCTGAATCTCAAGATTGGGTTCCTCATAAAGCAAACCGAGCGCCAGAAAAAACGCATCAATGTCAGCCAATGCCGGATCTCCTGGCGCCAGCGAGAAGGCCCAATCCTGAGAGTCGCCCCGTAAAAAAGAAATAACAATTTTTACTTGCTGAGCGGAGTCTCCAGATGAACAGGGTTTCAGGGACAAAAACAATTTACAATTATTCCTGAAATTTCTAAATTTAAATCGGTCTCCGGAAAACGGTTCAGGAATCGGTATCTTAGGTTCTGACATAGGACTTCTGATAACATAATCTTGTATGCCCTGCACACGAGCAGCAAGCTGGTCCACACTTGTAATCAAGGTCTGGACATTCATGTCTGCAGCAAACACAAGCCACTCAGAGGTAAAGGGGAAAAGAAAAAAAAATGAGAGAGAGAAAAAAAAAACTCAGAACTTTCTTTCTTATAATCCCGCTTCTGCAATGCATTTAACATTTAATACTGGCCTGGCAAACTGTTATGACCCCCAATGGCGAGGGTCTCAGAGAAACAAGTAAGTCTGCGAAGTACAAAAATCCAGCTCATAGGGCAGTGGTAACTGGGTTGACCATATATCTACTCCTAACGCCAACACTAGAAGTAGCCGGGGAACATGCCTACGTTGGTCGCTAGATGTCTCGCGCCAGCCGGAGGACTAACTACCCCTAGAAGAGGAAAACAAAGACCTCTCTTGCCTCCAGAGAATAGACCCCAAAAGTAGGATACAAGCCCCCCACAAATAATAACGGTGAGGTAAGAGGAAATGACAAACACAGAGATGAACTAGGTTTAGCATAGAGAGGCCCACTTACTAATAGCAGAATGTAGTAAGATAACTTATATGGTCAACGAAAACCCTAACAAAAATCCACACTGGAGATTCAAGAACCCCCGAACCGTCTAACGACCCGGGGGGAGAACTCCATCCTCCCTAGAGCTTCCAGCAAGGTTAGGATACAGATTATTTACAAGCTGGTCAAAAATGCAAACAAAAACAAATAGCAAAAAGCAAGAAAGCAGACTTAGCTTAATTTAGCAGGAACCAGGATCAGTAGACAAGAGCACAACAGATTAGCTCTGATTACAACGTTGCCAGGCATTGAACTGAAGGTCCAGGGAGCTTATATAGCAACACCCCTGACCTAACGACCCAGGTGAGCATACAAGGGATGGCAGACATTCCCAGAGTCAAATCACTAGTAACCACTAGAGGGAGCCAAAAAGATAAATTCACAACACCCCCCCTGGCTACAAACATCTGCCCCCAGCCACCCCAGAAAAGGCACATCTGGAAGATGCGCCTATTCTGGCACTTGGCCACTCTCTTCCCACTCCCGTGTAGCGGTGGGATATGGGGTAATGA
Source organism: Ranitomeya variabilis (assembly GCF_051348905.1). NCBI lineage: Eukaryota > Metazoa > Chordata > Amphibia > Anura > Dendrobatidae > Ranitomeya > Ranitomeya variabilis. The sequence goes on from NC_135232.1 coordinate 571,605,617, forward strand.
AGGGTTAATGCCACCTTGCTATTGTAAGGTGACATTAAGCCAGAATAATAATGGAGAGGAGTCAATTATGACACCTATCCATTATTAATCCAATTGTATGAAAGGGTTAAAACACACACACACATTATTAAAAAGTATTTTAATGAAATAAACACACAGGTTGTTATAATATTTTATTGCTCTCTCAATCCACCAGAAGACCCTCGCTTGGCAAAATAATAAACCAACAATATACATACTTTCTGATGAACTGTCAGGTCCCACGAAGTAAATTCATCTGAAGGGGTTAACTCATTTTACAGGCAGGAGCTGCGCTAAAGCACTCGCTCGTGCCTGTAACCCCGGGTGCTGAAAGGAAAGCTGGGTGATCTGTACTTACATTGAGTTGCGGTGAGGCGCCCTCTGGTGGATGAACTCATGAACTGGAGCCTTGGAAAAGTTCCCACGCTCGAGTTCATATGAGTTCATCCACCAGAGGGCGCCTCACCGCAACTCAAGGTAAGTACAGATCATCCTGCTTTCCTTTCAGCACCCGGGGTTACAGGCACGAGCGAGTGCTGGGAGCAAGACTGTTCACTACCCCATCATAATTTAACTAGCCAGCCCACTTTCACAAATAGCACCTGTGAGGCAGTGACTCCTGTTACAGCTAGGGGGCGCTGTATGTGCTCTGCAGAATGTGCATGGAAGCGTAGTGAGACCATGAGGGCATACTACAGGAACAGGTGTGGCTGTAATTAGAATAGTGAAGCAGTGACTGATTAAAAAGCCCTGTAGTAGTGGGGGAGGTGTGTCAGTGTGTTCTTGGAAGCAGACAGGACAGTTGTCTGCAGAGCTCTCTCTGTGTGGAGCAGCACAGAGGCTAAAGGAACCAGAGAGACTGACACCCTGTGTCTTGGGCTGTCTTACGTGTACCCGGCTGTACTCCAGAAGATAAGAAGATAAAGCGTGCAGTGCGCTGAGTGAGTACAGAGACTTGTTACCAGCGTGCGGTCACCCAGGGAAACTGGACAGAGGGAAGTTCGACCTGTGTATTGACTGCGTCATATAGCCATGCATTATTAATGGACTGTATGAAGAAGCCGTATACCATATTGACTGCGTGAAGTAATACAATAAAAGAACGTTTTGTTTGAACTTGTTTGGGTCACTGCCGTTTCACTGTGTATGGTCATACCGCTGCATCACACACACTTGTAGGCCACGATCATCTGAATGCCCACCTTTCCAATTTTCTGGCTATGTAGTTGCTGTTGTATTACTAAATAAACTCCACTGATAGCATCCACCCAGTCTCAATGGAGGATGTGGAATACAATTATGTCCAGGGAGAGTACATGTCTTTCATGGCCCAATGGGAGTTTTGTGTGGCAGGAAAGATAAAACCACCATAATGAGTCTAGATGGTAACAACAACTTCACGGATGGGCAGATGTTCAAGTTCCCAAAAGCAACAATGCAGCATGTTGCTTCCATGCCATTCCCAGTGTGGGAGAAGCCACATAGTGAAGGAATTGCTCCTCAGCATTAAGTAGAAAATGTATCAATTAATTTCTCCCCACCAACTACAACTGGGCAATGTGGTCTGTGAGAACAGTCAGTCACACATTGTGGCTGCAGTATGTTTGGCAATTTAACAAACTTCATAAATTTAGTGATGCAATGTTTTTTGAAGATGGAGGTGGTGACCATGAAAAGGAGAGTAACTGCACAATTCAACTGTTATTATGTAGCAAAGAATGCCAGTCTGGGTTTGCAGCAACAGAACAGTCTGCCTTTGCATCATCTGATTTTTTATGTGCTAATTTGTTGAAATTCTGTATTGCACATGCTTAATCATCTGTACAAGCATTTGAAACCTGTCAATGATTACATCAGCAAGTTTTCACAACCTGCACTCCCTGGGGCATTAGAGCACCCACTTGAATAACATTACATTCGGAAGGATCTGGAGGAGCAAGAATATCTAGGAGGATTTGAGGAGGAGGAATTGGATGTGGAGAAGCAAATCGAGGCTTCACAAGCCAACCAAGGGATGATAACAATGGCTCTGGCTCTGACCAACTATTGTAATATTGGGCATAAAGCTAAACAACTGGGTACTTGTCAAATGCAAATTTGCATACTTGGTTTTCCTACATGTAGACAAACATATGATTAACAGGAAGCAAATCAATGACAATTGGATAGCCATTTTTGATGACCGAATATACTCGTTACTCGAGATTTCTCGAGCATGCTCGGGGGTCCTCCGAGTATTTTTCAGTGCTCGCAGATTTAGTTTTTCTTGCCGCAGCTGAATGATTTACATCTGTTAGCCAGCATAAGTACATGTGGGTGTTGCCTAACAACCAGGCAATCCCCACATGTACTTATGCTGGCTAATAGATGTAAATCATTCAGCTGCGGCAAGAAAAACTAAATCTCCGAGTACTCAAAAATACTCGGAGGATCCCCGAGCATGCTCGAGAAATGAGTATATTCGCTCATCACTAAAAGCCATACTTTTAGACTCTTGCCATAAAAGCTATGATGGAACTTCCTTCTTGAGAAATGCAAGAAAATGTTGATCTATTTTTAAGATACGTTCTGTGATCTAGCATGTCGCAATTTGTTCAGAGAAGCCTGCTTGTCGCATGTCTGGCTAAGATGTCCCTCTCCATTACCTGCTGGGTCTCCACTGTTTTTTCCAGCACTGTAGCAATAAGTAGGCAGCACAACAGACTAAATAACTGCCAGCAAAGTTTGTAGAACAAGAACCAGTTTTACAGTCGCTACTCCAACATAAAGCACATCAACAAATGGGGACGCACCACGTGAATAACCGGTTCTAACTGTACCTGCACTGTGACATTTCTTTGTCAAATTCCCTGACTTTTTGGACTTCATGGCCATTAGACTGGACAAGAAGCATGAACTGGTCCAGTTTGCCAACATTCTCACCATTGCTTCTTAAAAAAGGTTAATGTTCTTTATTCCATTTGGCGAGACAATCCTTTAACATGCAGGGGGAGCAGGGAAGTGAAGTAGGACAACAGCCGTTTTGCGCCTATCCCAACTCTTCTGCGGGTCCACCACATGCATTGAATGAAAGACATTCACCTTTTTTAAGAAGCAATGGTGAGCACTTTTTTTCAATATTGAATACAACTGCAGAGGTTAATTTCCCCAGCTTATCTCAGACAGAAGGTCGAGGATGTGGCACCTTGGGCGGTTGGTTAGGCAGCAGCTCGGGCGGTTGGTGAGGCAGCAGTTTGGGCAGTTGGTGAGGCGGCAGCTCGGTCGGTTAGTGGGGCGGCAGCTCGGGCGGTAGGTGAGGCAGCAGAATGGTTATTGCAGGCTGTAGGCTTTCCTGAAAAGATGGGTTTTCAGGTTCCTTATGATTATGAAGGATCCGAGGGTGGTGGATAATCAGATGTGTTGAGGCGTGGAATTCCAGAGGAGGAATGGGAGATATTCAGGAGAAATCTTGGAGGCGGTTGTGGGAGGAACAAATAAGTGCGGAGGAGAGTAGGAAGTCTTGGGAGAATCAAAGATTGCGTGAGGGAAGATAGTGGGAGAATAGTTCAGAGATATAGAGAGGGAAGAGGTTGTGGATGGCTTTGTAGATCAGTGTTAGGCTACGTTCACATTTGCGTTGCGTCGGGCGCAGCTTCGGCGCCGCATGCGTCATGCGCCATGCGCCCCTATATTTAACATGGGGGGCGCATGGACATGTGTTGTGTTGCGTTTTGTGATGCATGCGTTTTTTTGGCACAAGCATCAGGGCGCAGAGGACGCAGCATGTTGCATTTTTTGCGCTAAAAAAATGAAAGCATGCGTCACAAAACGCTGCATTTTGCTGCATTTTGCATGCGTTTTGCGTGCGTTGTGCGTTGCGTCGCCGACGCAGCACACAACAACGCAAATGTGAACGTAGCCTTAGTAGTTTGAACTGTATTCGTTGGGAAATTGGGAGCCAGTGGAGGGATTTGCAGAGGGGAGAAGCAGGGGAGTAGGGAGGAGAGAGGTGGATTAGCCGGGCAGCAGAGTTGAGGACAGACTGGAGTGGTGCAAGGGAGTTAGCGGGGAGGCCACAGAGGAGGATGTTGCAAGTAATAAAGGTGGGAGATGATGAGGGCATGCACAAGAGTTTTAGTAGATTGTGGGGTTAGGAAGGGACGGATTCTGGCAATATTTTTGAGTTGGAGGCGACAGGAGGTGGCAAGAGTTTGGACTTGCGGTTTGATGGACAGGGCAGAGTTGAGAGTTACCCCGAGGCAGCGGATTTCAGGTGTGGGAGAGAGCATGGTGCCGTTTACTGTAATAGATAGGTCAGGTAGGGGGGATACGCGAGATGAGGGAAAGATGATGAGTTCGGTTTTGTGCACATTGAGTTTTAGGAAGCGAGAGTTGAAGAAAGAGGATATGGCTGATAGACACTTCGGGATTCTAGACAGCAGAGAGGTGACATCTGGGCCAGAGAGGTAGATCTGATTGTCTTATGCATATAGGTGGTACTGGAAGCCATGGGACTTTATGAGTTTTCCTAGGCCAAGGGTATCGATGGAAAAAAGTAAGGACCCTAGGACAGAGCCTTGAGGGACTCCAACAGAGAGAGGGCAGGATGAGGAGGCAGTGTGGGAGTAGAAAACGCTAAATGTGCGGTCCGAAAGGTATGAGGCAATCCAGGACAGGGCAAGGCCTTTGATGCCAAGGGAAGAAATAATCTGTAGCAGTAGGCAGTGGTTGACTGTGTCGAAAGCAGAGGACAGATCGAGAAGGAGGAGGATGGAAAACTGTCTGTTAGCTTTGGCTGTGAGTAAGTCATTAGTAATTTTGGTCAGAGCAGTTTCAGTGGTGGAGACGGAAGCCAGATTGGAGGTTGTCAAGGAGAGTGTTAGATGAGAGGTGGGAGGAAAGCTGAGCATGGACATGCTGCTCAAGGATTTTCTAAGCAAACGGGAGCAGTGATATGGGGCGATAGCTGGGCACAGCAGTTGGGTCAAGGTTAGCTTTTTGAGGATGAGTGTGATGGTGGCATGTTTGAAGGCAGAGGGGAAGGTACCAGAAGATAATGATAGGTTGAAGAGATGGGTTAGGGCTGGAATGAGCATGTTAGTGAGGCTGGGGAGCAGGTGGGAAGGTGTTGTGAATTCTGCTCTTGGGTTCCCGCCGGTGGTTGTTGGTGGTAATACAGTTGCCCCTGGGTTGTAATCTTGGGCATGTGTCCCTGCTGATTGCAGTGCTGACTGGGGTATTTAAGTTTGCAGGATTCATTAGTCCTTGCCAGTTGTCCATTGTTCTTGGAAGGTTTGGATCTCAGTCTGGTTCCTCCTGCCCTGCTGCCAATTCAGCAAAGATAAGTGTCTGGTTTTCTTTTCTGCAGCACACATGCTGTGTGCTTTAAAGATCAGTGCTTTTCATTGTTTTTTCTTGTCCAGCTTAGACTGGGCCAGGATTTTTCCATTCAAGTTGGATTCTCAGGAGATGCAGATATACGTTCCATGTCTTTAGTTAGATGGTGGAATTTTTGTATTATCTGCTGTGGATATTTTCAGGGTTTTATTACTGACCGCTTAGCATTCTGTCCTATCCTTTCCTGTTTAGCTAGAGTGGCCTCTTTTGCTAAACTCTGTTTTCTGCCTGCGTGTGTCTTTCCTCTAATACTCACAGTCAATATTTGTGGGGGGCTGTCTATCCTTTGGGGTTCTGCTCTGAGGCAAGATAGGAGTCCCATTTCCATCTATAGGGGTATTTAGTCCTCCGGCTGTGTCGAGGTGTCTAGGATTGTTAGGTACATCCCACGGCTACTTCTAGTTGCGGTGTCAGTTTAGGGATTGCGGTCAGTATAGGTTCCACCTACTCCTGAGAAAGTCTCATGCGGCTCCACGGCCACCGGATCATAACAGTACAACTTGCCAACAATGAGTTAAATGCATCTCAGAAGAAGGGAAGAAAGGTGTTGAGCCATTTTTTTTCTGTAGCCTGCTTTGTCTTTTCTTCCCTCTTTTTCTCTGAGTGGCTGAGGAGTCTGGTGCTAGCATGGATATTCAGGGATTAGCTTCTCGTGTAGACCAGCTTGCTGCTAGGGTACAGGGGGTATTTCTGATTATATAGTTCAGACTCCGGTTTTAGAGCCTAAGATTCCTATTCCTGATTTGTTTTTTGGTGACAGGTCCAAATTTCTGAGTTTTAAAAATAACTGTAAACTGTTTTTTGCTCTGAGACCTCGATCCTCTGGCGATTCCATTCAGCAGGTTAAAATTGCCATCTCCCTGCTGCGTGGCGATCCTCAGGATTGGGCATTTTCCCTGGAATCTGGGAATCCGGCCTTGCTTAATGTAGATTCCATTTTCAGGCTTTAGGATTATTATATGATGAACCGAATTCTGTGGATCAAGTGGAGAAAACCTTGTTGGCCCTGTCTCAGGGTCAAGAGGCGGCAGAATTGTATTGTCAGAAATTTAGAAAATGGTCTGTGTTGACTAAATGGAATGATGATGCTTTGGCGGCAATTTTCAGAAAGGGTCTTTCTGAATCCGTTAAAGATGTTATGGTGGGGCTTCCCACGCCTTCCGATCTGAGTGATTCTATGTCTGTGGCCATTCAGATTGATCGGCGTTTGCGAGAGCGCAGAACTGTGCGCGCTGTGGCGTTGTTCTCAGAGCATATGCCTGAGCCAATGCAATGTGATAGGATTCTGTCTAGAACAGAACAACGGGGATTCAGACATCAGAATAGGTTGTGTTTTTATTGTGGCGATGCTTCTCATGTCATTTCAGTCTGCCCTAAGCGTACACAGAGGATTGCTAGTTCATTTACCATCAGTACTGTACAACCTAAATTTCTGTTATCTGTGTCCTTGATCTGCTCATTGTCTTCATTTTCTGTCATGGTGTTTGTGGATTCAGGCGCCGCCTTGAACTTAATGGACTTTGAGTTTGCCAGGCGTTGTGGTTTTCCCTTGCAGCCCTTGCAGAATCCTATTCCTTTAAGGGGGATTGATGCTACACCTTTGGCTAAAAATAAGCCTCCGTTTTGGACACAGGTGACCATGCACATGGCGCCAGCCCACCAGGAAGATTGTCGATTCCTGGTGTTGCATAATCTGCATGATGTTATCGTGCTGGGTTTTCCATGGCTGCAGGTACATAATCCTGTGTTGGATTGGAAGTCTATGTCTGTGACTAGTTGGGGTTGTCAGGGGGTTCACAATGACGTTCCTTTGATGTCAATCTCCTCTTCATCCTCTTCGGAAATTCCAGAGTTTTTGTCTGATTTTCAGGATGTATTCGATGAGCCCAAGTCCAGTTCCCTTCCACCGCACAGGGACTGTGATTGTGCTATTGACTTGATTCCAGGCTGTAAGTTTCCAAAGGGCCGACTTTTCAACCTGTCTGTGCCTGAACATACCGCTATGCAGAATTATGTTAAGGAGTCTTTGGAGAAAGGGCATATTCGGCCATCCTCTTCACCGTTGGGAGCGGGATTTTTTTGTTGTTGCTAAGAAGGATGGCTCCTTGAGACCCTGTATTGATTATCGCCTCTTGAATAAGATCACGGTCAAGTTTCAATACCCTTTACCCCTGCTTTCCGATTTGTTTGCTAGGATTAGGGGGGCTAGTTGGTTTTACTAAAATTGACCTTCGGGGGGCATATAATCTTGTTCGTATTAAGCAGGGTGATGAATGGAAAACCGCGTTTAATACGCCCGAAGGCCATTTTGAATACCTTGTGATGCCATTTGGGCTCTATAATGCTCCACCTGTCTTTCAGTCCTTCATGCATGATATCTTCCGGACTTATCTTGATAAATTCTTGATTATATATTTGGATGACATTTTGATCTTTTCCGATGATTGGGAGTCTCATGTGAAGCAGGTCAGGATGGTATTTCAGATCCTTCATGATAATGCTTTGTTTGTGAAGGGGTCTAAGTGTCTCTTTGGAGTGCAGAAGGTTTCTTTTTTGGGCTTCATTTTTTCTCCCTCATCTATCGAGATGGATCCGGTTAAGGTTCAGGCCATTCATGATTGGATTCAACCCACATCCGTGAAGAGCCTTCAGAAATTTTGGGGCTTTGCTAATTTTTATCGCTGATTCATTGCTAACTTCTCCAGCGTGGTTAAACCCTTGACCGAATTGACGAAGAAAGGCACTGATGTGGCGAATTGGTCCTCTGCAGCTCTCACTGCCTTTCAGGAGCTTAAACGCCGATTTACTTCTGCCCCGGTGTTGCGTCAACCGGATGTTTCTCTTCCGTTTCAGGTTGAGGTTGACGCTTCTGAGATTGGCGCAGGGGCCGTTTTGTCTCAGAGGGATCCTGTTGGTTCCTTGATAAAACCATGTGCCTTCTTTTCCCGTAAGTTTTCGCCTGCCGAACGCAATTATGATGTCGGCAATCGGGAATTGTTGGCTATGAAGTGGGCGTTTGAGGAGTGGCGACATTGGCTTGAGGGAGCTAAGCACCGTATTGTGGTCTTGACCGATCATAAGAATCTGATTTACCTCAAGTCTGCCAGATGGCTGAATCCTAGACAGGCTCTATGGTCCTTGTTTTTTTCCCGTTTTGATTTTGTGGTCTCGTATCTTCCGGGTTCTAAGAATATTAAGGCTGATGCCCTCTCTAGGAGTTTTTTGCCTGATTCTCCTGAGGTCCTTGAACCGGTCGGTATTCTGAAAGAAGGGGTGGTCCTCTCTGCCATTTCCCCTGATTTACGACGGGTTCTTCAGGAATTTCAGGCTGACAAACCTGACCGCTGTCCGGTGGGGAAACTGTTTATTCCTGACAGATGGACTAGTAGAGTGATTTCTGAGGTTCATTGTTCTGTGTTGGCTGGCCACCCTGGTATTTTTGGTACCAGAGATTTGGTTGGTAGGTCATTTTGGTGGCCTTCTTTGTCACGTGATGTGCGTTCTTTTGTGCAGTCCTGTGGGACGTGTGCGCGGGCCAAGCCTTGTTGTTCCCGTGCTAGTGGGCAGCTTTTGCTATTGCCGGTCCCTGAGAGACCCTGGACGCATATTTGTATGGATTTTATTTCTGATCTTCCGGTTTCCCAGAGGATGTCGGTTATTTGGGTGGTTTGTGACCGGTTCTCTAAGATGGTTCATTTGGTGCCTTTGCCTAAATTGCCTTCCTCTTCAGACTTGATTCCGTTGTTTTTTCAGCATGTAGTTCGTTTGCATGGTATTCCGGAGAATATTGTGTCCGACAGAGGTTCCCAGTTTGTTTCTAGGTTTTGGCGGGCCTTTTGTGCTAGGCTGGGCATTGATTTGTCTTTTTCTTCCGCGTTTCATCCTCAGACAAATGGCCAAACTGAGCGAACTAATCAGACCCTGGAGACTTATTTGAGATGCTTTGTGTCTGCTGATCAGGATGATTGGGTGGCTTTCTTGCCATTGGCCGAGTTTGCCCTTAATAATCGGGCTAGTTCGGCTACTTTGGTTTCGCCCTTCTTTTGTAATTTTGGTTTTCATCCTCGTTTTTCTTCAGGGCAGGTTGAGCCTTCTGATTGTCCTGGTGTGGATTCTGTGGTTGACAGGTTGCAGCAGATTTGGGCTCATGTGGTGGACAATTTGGTGTTGTCTCAGGAGGAGGCTCAACGTTTTGCTAACCGTCGTCGATGTGTTGGTTCCCGGCTTCGGGTTGGGGATCTGGTTTGGTTGTCTTCCCGTCATGTTCCTATGAAGGTTTCTTCCCCTAAGTTTAAGCCTCGGTTTATTGGTCCTTATAGGATTTCTGAGATTATTAATCCGGTGTCTTTTCGATTGGCGCTTCCTGCCTCTTTTGCTATCCATAATGTCTTCCATAGATCTTTATTGCGGAAATATGTGGTGCCCGTTGTTCCCTCTGTTGATCCTCCGGCCCCGTTGTTGGTTGATGGGGAGTTGGAGTATGTGGTTGAGAAGATTTTGGATTCTCGCTTTTCGAGGCGGAGGCTTCAGTACCTTGTTAAATGGAAGGGTTATGGCCAGGAGGATAATTCTTGGGTTTTTGCCTCTGATGTCCATGCTGCTGATTTGGTTCGTGCCTTTCATCTGGCTCGTCCTGATCGGCCTGGGGGCTCTGGTGAGGGTTCGGTGACCCCTCCTCAAGGGGGGGGTACTGTTGTGAATTCTGCTCTTGGGTTTCCTCTGGTGGTTGTTGGAGGTAATACAGTTGTCCCTGGGTTGCAATCTTGGGCAGGTGTCCCTGCTGATTGCAGTGCTGACTGGGGTATTTAAGGTTGCAGGATTCATTAGTCCTTGCCAGTTGTCCATTGTTCTTGGAAGGTTTGGATCTCAGTCTGGTTCCTCCTGCCCTGCTGCCAATTCAGCAAAGATAAGTGTCTGGTTTTCTTTTCTGCAGCACACATGCTGTGTGCTTTAAAGATCAGTGCTTTTCATTGTTTTTTCTTGTCCAGCTTAGACTGGGCCAGGATTTTTCCAGTCAAGTTGGATTCTCAGGAGGTGCAGATATACGTTCCATGTCTTTAGTTAGATGGTGGAATTTTTGTATTATCTGCTGTGGATATTTTCAGGGTTTTATTACTGACCGCTTAGCATTCTGTCCTATCCTTTCCTGTTTAGCTAGAGTGGCCTCTTTTGCTAAACTCTGTTTTCTGCCTGCGTGTGTCTTTCCTCTAATACTCACAGTCAATATTTGTGGGGGGCTGTCTATCCTTTGGGGTTCTGCTCTGAGGCAAGATAGGATTCCCATTTCCATCTATAGGGGTATTTAGTCCTCCGGCTGTGTCGAGGTGTCTAGGATTGTTAGGTACATCCCACGGCTACTTCTAGTTGCGGTGTCAGTTTAGGGATTGCGGTCAGTATAGGTTCCACCTACTCCTGAGAAAGTCTCATGCGGCTCCACGGCCACCGGATCATAACAGGAAGGGATGGGGTCAAGTGCACAGGTGGTGAGGTATGATTTGAAAAGGAGGTAAGTAAGTTCTCCTTCAGTGATGTTGGAGAGGGAAGTTATCAGGGAAGGGCAGAGGTCTGGTGTATGGGGTGGTTGGGGTGGTGGAACAGTAAAGGTTTGTCTTGTTTGGTCGATTTTGTTTTTGAAGTAGGTGGCAAAGTCCTCAGAAGAGATGAGGGGAGATGGAAGTGGCAGTGGTGGGCGGAGGAGAGAGTTAAATGTACTGAACAGTTGTTTTGGGTTGTAGGATAGTGAGGATACAAGGTTAGTAAAATAGGTCTGTTTAGCAGTTGTGACGACAAATTTGAAGGCGAGTGTAGCTTTTTGAAAGCAGTGAAGTCGATTGGCATGCATGTTTTTTTCCAATGCCGCTCCGCGACCATGGATGCTTGTCTGAGGTTTTTGGTGAGGTTATTATGCCAGGGTTACTAGCAGCATCTATATCAAGAAGCTCTACCAACTACTCCCTGCCCAAATGTTGGTTGGCCTGTTAGTTCAGCTAGACCCCTGTTTGTGTGTTGTCTGTTTCACTGGTTATAAACCCAGCTGGTCTACCCATCCTGTCAGACCTCTCCACTTTTGACCCCAGCTGTTTCTACTGATCTTGCCCTAACCTTATGTCATCTGAGTTTGCTTTCTCTTTGCCCTTCTGTACCATGCCTCTGACCTTCAAATCAGCTGCTGCAGACCTTGGACTGTCCTGAAGTAGTACCTGGTGACTACCTGTGGCCAAGCCTATCCTCACCACCAGAGGCACTAGTGAACAACAGGAAGTCATTTAGTTACACACCTCCAGGGTAAGGCTGGCCCATGGAGTAGTTAGTCCACATCTACCAGTGTTACATTCTCCCGCCACCGTAACAGTATGTTTGGTCCAAGTCAGGATCCATGGAGCCCAAGATGACAGTTCAAATGTTGTACAATGAGGTCTGCTCTCAGCGTGAGTATCAGGGCCAGCTGATGCAGGCGATTAAAATTATGTCAACTCAGCTGCAGGATTTGTTCTCTTCTGTTTCCATGCTGTCCTGTACCACAACTGCGACAGGACCATCTTCCTCAGTATTGACATAGTTTCCATGGGATCCAACTGGAGTTACAGAGTCTGTTGGTAAGATAAGTTTCATTTTTCACTTCTGTCCCACTTGGATATCCCAAGGAGAGCTGAGGCTTCATTAATCAATGTCATATCAACTTTATTCCCAATCCTCATTTTTTTTTCCATTTGACAAGACCAAAATTGTTTTCTGCATCAATCTGCTATGCGGACAAGCCCTTGCTTAAACAAACCCTACTTGGGATAATGGAGGCCTCGAGACTCACAATGTTGAGAGATTATTGGAGATGTGGATCGCTCCGTCAGGGCAGCGGGGTACTCGGTACCGGGTCCTGCGGTTCACGGAGGATGTCACGGTGGCTGAACCGGTCCGTGGCCCTTGGACGTCCGTGTATAAGGGAAAGGTCTTTAAAGAGATAACGTTTGTGTTCGTGACGCCACCTGTGGTATTCGGTCAGGGTGACCGACGCTGCTTTAAGGGGTCCACTGGGGTGATGTTATGGCAGCTAGATGGTATACCTTCCCACAGGTGAAGTATGTCCCCAGGGCTTCCCAGTGTGTAGAAGGTAGATGGCGTGAGGCACAGAGAAGAACGAGGACACAAGGTTGCAGTCTCTTTACCTTTTACTGAAGGTTTCAGCATCCACAGTCCAGAGCACCAGACCACAGGGCAGGCAGAGTCCGGCCGGTTTGGAGGCAACTCCAGAGTCCCCTTGTCCAAGTAGAAATCAGTAGTCTTCCTCTAGCGCCGTGGTGTTGTAGTACCTTACTGCTAAGCTACTCATAAGGTCCTCTTCTGTTGAAGATGTTACAGATGTTATGTCTCTCTCTGTCCCCCAGATGGATAGGACAAACCCGTATGACCGGTGGTTTGAGGCGTTTTACAGGAACTCTATCATGCCCCAGCCTCTAAGGGGTGCCACCTTGCCTCCTGGGTGCAGGGGTGGACAGGTAACGTGAAATTAGCTGTCCTGCCGGTCTCTGGAGCAAGGCATAAAGGATTGTTGCTCCCTCGGTGTTCCGGCTACCGGGATCCTGCGCCTCAGAAGGAGGCAGCCTGTGTAGGGCAGAACTCCTCTGATATCCACTCCTTTGCTACAACTTCTTCACCCTCTGTACAATACAGTTTTCCTTGAGTGTCTCTTTCCAGAAACTGCTGCACTCAGGGCAGGCACAGCTTCATGTCCTTCTGTCTGTATCTCTGACAGGATCCCACCCCTGTCAGGGACCAACTACCTGAGCAAAGCTCAGGCAGCAACTAACTAACTAAGTGTGAGGAGTGCCCTAATAAATAGGAGCAGAGCTCCCCTTGTGGCCTGGAGTGTGAAATGTGTTGCATGTTTGTGATACCTGGATTCAGTTGTCTTTCTTTGCCTCCAAACGTAACATCACTCCCCCCTAGAGGAGAATGATACTACTGCAACGACCAGGACCCTGGGGTGCTGCAGATGGTTAGAACAACATTCAAGGAACGTGGCCACACCTTGTATTCTGCCTTGTCCCTGCTAACTATAAGCCAGGGCATGGATACCATGGCTCAGTATGCATGAGGCTGCTCTGAAATGAATAATCCTTGATAGCAGCCTTCTACGATACGATTCAATATGGTACAATATACTTTATTGATTCCGGGGGAAATTATGGTATTACAGCAGCAATACAAACAGCAGTACATAAAACGTTAGGACACAAATCTTGCACAAGTATACCAACATTACATAACAAGTAAATTCTGGCAGGCCATGTCTGGTCACAGCAAGGATGATTTAGCAGACAGAGATCTACTATTCTCTCTGGATGACCTTATACATCTTGCTTCAAAGATTGATCACCTTTTCCATGAGCAAGGTCTAGAACAGGCTCAAGAGTCAGATATGTTCAGTTCGGTTCCAAACTTTCAGTACCTTTTGCTGCCACAAGCTCGTCATGCTTGTCAGTGCCCTGTGAGGCCCGGAGGCCTCCATTGCCTTAGGAGAGTCAGAGAGATTACCCTGGTTGGGAAAGTTAGCTCTCCAAAACTTTTGACCCAAATGACTTTGGTTTGGGGAGAGAAGTCACTCACCATGGCTACCCATTTACAATCTGGATCCATTGCCAATCTCAATCATCCCGATCTGGCTCATTAGCTTCAGCTTCTATGCTACCGCTTTTTCGTCTCCTAGCTGTTTCCTCCACTGAGGAGCAACTCCTGGCAGAGCCTATTGGTCATGTCACACTGCCTTTCACCCTACAAATTGGAACCCAGCACTCAGAAAAAAATCAATTTTTAGTTGCTGCCTAACTCTATGGACCGTTCTTCTGGGCCGTGCTTAGGTACGGCTACACGTGCTGGTTGTTGACTGGTCCACTGGTCAGGTGCTTTAACGGGGATTGACGTTTGCTACCAACTCACCCAAGTTCCCAACTTCCATGCCTTTGGACCTGCTTTCCTTGCCTGAGACTTGTGATATGTCTGATTCTGAGAAGGAATCCCTGCCTGTGACTAAGGTTGCTGAAATGGATTCTGTAAGAGATGCCACTCCAGTTAAGATCAGCTTCAACTCGGAGGTGCGGAATCCAGTCCAGAAGCAATTGTGCCAAAACTACCTATACTCCTATCTTTCCTGTGATGTCTCCTTAGCAGCCTGGCCTAAAAAGTGAAGAGTGTAATGGGGGGTACTGTCACAACAGTGATTTGCAGGCATTCCCAGTGCTGCTCTACTCACCATTCTGGCAGTCCCGCTTAGGCTGCTTCATGAAGCACTGCTACACCTGCATGTGGCTTTCATCAAGCCTTAAAGGGAACCTGTCACCACGTTTTTGGAAGATGGGATAAAAATAGCGTTAAATAGGGGCAGAGGTGGGCATTACATTAGTGTGTTTGTTATGCGTTTATTACCCACCTAAGTTGCCGAAATACCTTTGCAAAGTCTCCATTTTCGCCTGTCAATTAGGCTGGTCTGGTCAAAAGGGCGTTGTCTTCCCCCAGATTTTGCGTAGTTTTCCGTTGGTGGCGTAGTGGTGTGCGCATGCCCAAGGTCCCGAATCCACTGCCAGGGGATTTAAAAGAGCGCGCTGTTCGTTTTCATTGGTGATCGGTGGGCGCGGCCATCTTCCTTTGGCCGCGCGTGCGCAGAAGCGGCGCTCTGCTGGCCGCGGCTTCAGGAAAATGGCTGCCGCGATATCCATCTGCGCACGCGCGGCATCCCGCGGCCATTTTCCTGAAGCCGCGGCCAGCAGAGCGCTGCTTCTGCGCACGCGCGGCCAAAGGAAGATGGCTGCGCCCACCGATCACCAATGAAAACGAACAGCGCGCTCTTTTAAATCCCCTGGCAGAGGATTCAGGACTTTGGGCATGCGCACACCACTACGCCACCAACGGAAAACTACGCAAAATCTGGGGGAAGACAAGACGCCCTTTTGACCAGACCAGCCTGATTGACAGGCGAAAACGGAGACTTTGCAAAGGTATTTCGGCAACTTAGGTGGGTAATAAACGCATAACAAACACACTAATGTAACGCCCACCTCTGCCCCTATTTAACGCTATTTTTATCCCATCTTCCAAAAACGTGGTGACAGGTTCCCTTTAATGGGGTGTAGCCAGTCTCTGCAGGAATTTAATCCTGCTGTATCCTGCAGAGATTAGCTTCCCTTGCCTATCCCATGCTAGCAGGGCCTATATCAGGCAGCTCCACCAACCACTCCCTGCCCCGAATGTTGATTCCTAGCCTGCTAGTTCAGCTAGATTCCTGTTTATGCGTTATCTGCTTGTTTCCCCTGTTATTGACCCAGGTTGCCTACCTGTCCTGTCTGACCCCTCCTGACCCAGGCTATTTGTACAGATTCTTTGCTGCCTGCCCTGACCTCTGACCATCTCACTTTGCTGTGTCTTTGCCCTCCTGTACAGCACCTCTGACCCTCCGGTCTGCTGCTTCAGACCCGAGGACTGCCCTGGATTGGTACCTCGCGACTACCTGCGGCCAAGCCTACTCCACCATCAAAGGCACTAGTGAACACCAGGTAGTTGCTTAGTTAGGTCCCTCCAGGGTAAACACCACCCGTATCGCAGTGGGTCCACATCCATCAGAGGTACATTCGCCCACCACTGTAACAGATGTACTGTCTTGTTCTGAGGACTCCAGTGTATAGTCATTGAAAATATTCAGTACAGCAGGGTGTATTGTTACACCGAAGGTGACAAGTTTGCCCCCTACAACTGTAATGACAAGTATGGGCATAAAAGTCTTGGTTCTAATTGTAGCTGTCTGGGGTTTCAGTGCATGGTGGTAATAAGAGTGTACAGGTGAAAATGAGCAGTGAAGGGGAGCAGTAAGGTGAGTATTAGTTGTTTCTTTTTTTTCCCTACATCTTACGTTAATTATACTTAGGGTACTGTACAGACCTCAGAGCATATTAATTAATTCAGAATAAATTTGCTACATATCAAAATTCCCAGTAAAATTTGCTCCATTTGACAAATATGAATCTTGACAGATCCACTCATTTCTAACATACACTAATGTCTTACCATTAAACTAGAAATCCAGCTTAAGGTCTCATTCAGACAGGATTATAATAGTCTGTGTGCGTGCAGCCCTTAAGTGCCACAAAGAGCACATGCTATTATAGCCTGCATGCCAGTGCATAATATTACACATATACTAATCATTTGTGTGGAGAAAATTACAGCATACATTATATTGGTCGGTGTTAAGGACCAGAGTAATGCATGTAGTAAAATCCGCTCTGACATCTATCCGCAACATTGATTTGACACTGGTATTGTCGAAGGTGTAGTATATCCACCAGTAAGAACTGCCCCCCAACCCCATCATTATTTTTTAATACCCCTTAGCCCGCCAACTATGAAATATTCCCCCAATAAAAACAAGACCAAATTATTTTTTTGGAATGATATAGGCCACAGTAGCCTTTATTTAACATATAACAATTAATACAGTGATGAAAAACAATAACTTTAAGACTAGAAGGAGTCCTTGGAGCCCCAAGAATCTGGTGATTGACAACCCATACCGTGAACATAACATAACACCAATTTAATGTAAAGAAGTACACCAGCGCTGTATTCCCAAAATCACTGAGCCGCAGGAACCAAGACAGAAAGGGGCTTGGACTGTCAGATAGTGAAAGCAATGAACATAAAAAACAACTGGGTCCGCGCTACAGTGCTGATCAACAACTATAAATGAGTACCCAAAGCTCCGCTTGGATACTACACAATGTGACAGTTAGAAAGATAAGTGCTGCGTTGTCCAGCACAGCCCGGGACCACCGTATGCCTGATATCCCTGGTCAGGGTAGAGACCTGGAGACAGGGATGAAGGTGTGCCTGAAAAAGAGGATCGTGCACTCACCGTTTATGATGCAGTGGTCCGGCAAACGGTAATGGATGGGGTCCAGTTGGAGGGTAATGTCCCTCGGGCAGGTGTGTGGGCAAGCGGGCGGGCAAACGGAGAAGTATGGCCGCCGAGCAGCGTGCCTAGCTGTAGCTGCGCAGAGCCAGGGACGACTCCGGCCGGTAGCGTCCCTGGATGCGAGCGGGAATCAACAGAGGGAGGAGCTCGCTGGCACAGGGCTCAGCGCGTGACGTCACTGAGCTCAAGAGAGGTACGGGGTGTCACAGGGATCAAACCTTGCTCCATAACACCAATTTACTCCCAGCCATTCTAACCCTGGCTCGGGAGCACCCAAAACCCAAAAGAGGGTTCACTGTTCACGGTAACATTCCAGGAGATCCGACCACCCCTGCCGGAACTCCCCAACCACCATTCACCAGATCCGCAACATATTAAACTCCAAAAAACAGAGGAGCCATATGCCAAAATGGATCCCCCAAACCAATTTCCACCAACTCCCAGGACTCCCTCCAGCCGCCATGGACACAATGACCCAAAAAACAAACACACGTGCCTTTTAAAAACAACACCTACCACCACCCTACATCTGAACGAAAACATAGGGCGGGAGGGTGGGACTGCTTACGATCCCAAAAGAGCGGGAACTGATGAGACCCCGCCCCCAATCCCCCCCTTTGTACCTAACTTGAAACCCTACACTCTTGTAATTAGCCTACTCCTCCCCCCCTCCAACCCATTGTCATGTTGGCCTCCGCCTACGCCATGGGGGAGGGGAGGGTACGGCTCGCTCCGGCCTTTCCTTGACACTGGTATTGTCGAAGGTGTAGTATATCCACTATTAAGAACTGCCCCCCAACCCCATCATTATTTTGTAATACCCCTTAGCCCACCAACTATGAAATATTCCCCCAATAAAAACAAGACCAAATTATTTCTTTGGAATGATATAGGCCACAGTAGCCTTTATTTAACCCTAGAACGCATATTGGGGGCCTTTTAGGCCCCCATGCTTACATTTTTGCTATTATCCGCAAAATTACTTTAGTTAGAATTTTGAAGCTCTAGGTATTCCTCAAGTATGTCGTTGTTGATAATATCCAGTTGTTCATATAATTTTTTTCATAGGTATTATGGTGTAACAATGCTTGTTTGGTGAAAACTACATCTGTACGAATTGGGGGCCTTTTAGGCCCCCGCTATTTTTATCATGTTCTCAGTAGTGTTTGTGTCTCAAATTACTTTATTTGTACTCAGTAATGCTGGTGGAGGGGCCAGGGTGTGGATAATAACATGTGAGGATGTCATGTGATTTTTGGAGGGAGTAATAAGGCCATGATCACATCAGGTCCTTCGGAACACAGTAATGAGCTGTCTGGGGTCTGAAATAGTGGGATCTGGGATCTGGGGTCTGAAATAGTCAAAACTCTTGCTGTTCCAATATTCAATTCAGGTAGAAACATTACCATGGACAATTATTTCACCAATGTTGAAATAGGCAATTTTCTGCTTGCAAAAGCTATTACACTTGTTGGTACTATAAAGCAATAAAGCAAAACAGATGAGAAATTCCAGCAGCACTCAAACACAATCGTCAGCGAGCACTTTATGAGAGTGTCTTTGGATTCAATAACAAAGCGACTTTGGTATCTTACAAGGTGAAGAAGGAGAAATCTGTAATTTTACTCAGTACCATGCATCACGATTGCAGTGTTGACAGCAATGACAAAAAATTGAAACCAGAAATCATCCTGCATTACAATACAACAAAAGGAGGTCTAGATAAAATGGATGAGATGGTGGGAGAATATTCGCGTAAGAGGCAAACAAAACGATGGCCTGTAGTACTATTTTCAAATATGCTTGATTTAGCAGCCCTAAATAAATTCATTATTTATACAGAAACTCATCCGGAATTTCATGCACAGAGGAAGGACAGGAGACGCATATTCTTGAAGGACCTTTGTCATGAACTTGTAATGCCTCACATGATGGAGCGAAGCGACTTGAAATGCTTGCCAAAGCAAACTAAAGAAGCAATAAAACGGTGTGGCATACAGTTTCAGAATATTCCTGTCATGTCGGACGCTGTTCAGACCAGGTCGTCCGACAGACAGCGGTAATTCCGCTTTTGACCACTATTTGCTCATTGGCGTCTGCTAGATTTTATCTAGCTGTTCCGGGGTTAATTTACCTAATCCTCGGATTGGAAGCTGGGCCATTCCCATGGCCTTTAAATAGTTCTCCTGTTCATTGGGCGTCGCCGATTATAGCTTCTGTCTTGTGCGTTGTTATCTCGGTCTGGAGTGGAGAGCTGGTTGTTGGAGATTCGTTGCTGGTGGTGTATTTTTCTCTGTCTTATTTACTCCTTCCTATATTTCTATTTAATTTTGCCCTGCACATTTATAGTGTATTCCTGAGTGACTGCGGCGTGGTGTATATTTTCCTTTATCCTTGTCTGTGCTAACTGTGGGTATTGGAATATTACCTTTTCACTTGGTGGAGGGCGGAGGTATCAGCCTAGGGTTAATACAGGAGTCAGGGTGAGGTTCGAGGCCTGGACATGCACACCATTAGTGTAAATTCCAGGTAAAGGGTCAGTCAGGTTTTCCCTAGTCTGAGGGAAACTGCAGGGGCCCGGGTTTTTAGCTCTAGCTCACCTAGTCTCCCCGTGACATTATAATCGGCCCAACAAAAAAAAAAGAAAAAAAAAAGGGGTTTCTTTTTTTTTTGTTGTTTTGTCATGGATCCCATGACTTCCATAACCCGCCAGTTGGAGGCGCTGTCCCTACAGGTCACTGAGTTGAGGGGGGCAGTGCAGCAACAGGGACTAGCAGTATTTAATGTGCAGGCTGGAGCAACAGGAAGAGTTGCTGAGCCTAAATTTCCTTTGCCTGAAAGATTTACTGGGGAACGCAGTAAATTTGTTTCTTTTCGTGAAGCTTGCAAACTATATTTCCGCATTCGCCCGATCTCCTCTGGTAATGAGGCTCAGCATGTGGGCCTGGTGTTGTGATTGTTAAGCGGGGATCCCCAAGCATGGGCATTTTCTTTGCCATCTGATTCTGTTGCATTGGACTCTGTGGAGAGTTTTTTTTCTTCTCTTGGGAAAATCTATGATGAACCTGACAGAATGGCTCTAGCAGAATCTAAGATACGCACTATTCGCCAGGGGGAGCGAGTTGTAGAGGATTACTGTTCTGAATTTCGTCGCTGGGCGATCGATACACAATGGAATGATCCAGCATTGCAGAGTCAGTTTATACATGGGATTTCTGGAAGGGTTAAAAAAGCCCTTCTGATGTACGAGACTCCTGCTTCTCTAGATTCCGCCATGAGTCTGGTTGTCCGCATTGATCGTCGTTTGCGTCAGGGGGAGCATGAGATGCCGCCTGTGGGAGAAGGTTTAGGTTCACGTGAGGTTGCTGCAGGTGAGCCCACGGAACCTATGCAAATCACAGGGGTGTCACATGTCAAGCATCAAGCCCCTGAGCTCAGGAAGCAGGGAGCCTGTTTTTACTGTGGTAAAACTGGTCATTTTTTTAACATCTGTCCTCTGCTGTCTAAGAAAAACGCAACGGCGGAAAACTTCTAAGCTCAGAGGGTGTGGAGGAGACCAATCTGAGCTTATGTATATCCTCCATTGTGGTTTCTCAATGCATGCTCCCTGCTAAGGTTTTTATTGCTGGCAGTGAGCTGCCAATTACTGTTTTTGTGGATAGTGGTTCAGCCACAAATCTCATTGATGAGGAGTTTGCGCGCACAGCAGGTTTTAGGATTGAAAAACGGTCTCATCCTATCCGCGTGGTCACCATCAATGCTGCTCCTCTCTCGCAGGGGGAGATAACTGAATTTGTGGCTGAGGTGAAACTCCACATAGGAGTTCTACATTCCAAGCGGGTTACATGTAAGGTGCTCAGGAATCTTCCTGCTCAGGTGGTTTTGGGTTTTCCTTGGTTGTCTATGCACAACCCGGTAATTGACTGGAAAACTCAGGACATAATTCGGTGGAGCGAGTTCTGCCAGGAGAATTGCCTGGCCACATGTGTGGCTGCGGTGACTTCAAGCATTCCGGAGTCACTTCTGGATTTTGTGGATGTGTTCTCTGAGAAGGGTTGTTCAGAGTTGCCGCCACATTGTCCTTATGACTGTTCTATCAGGTTTAAACCAGGGGCCAAATTGCGTAAAGCAAGGATGTTTAACATCTCTGGTCCGGAGAGACAAGCGTTAAAAGATTACATTGCTGAAAGCTTGAGCAAAGGGCACATCAGGCCGTCATCCTCGCCGGTGGCAGCAGGGTTCTTCTTCGTGAAGAAGAAAGATGGCGGATTACGCACGTGCTTGGATTTCAGGGAGTTGAACCAGATTACGGTTCGTGATCCATACCCTATGCCTCTGATACCAGATTTGTTCAACCAGGTGGCAGGTGCTAAGTGGTTTACCAAGCTTGACCTCAGGGGGGCGTACAACCTCATAAGAGTCCGTCAAGGTGATGAGTGGAAGACGACTTTTAATACCCCTGAGGGTCATTTTGAAAATTTGGTGATGCCGTTTGGGTTGACTAACGCACCAGCAGTGTTTCAACATTTCATCAATGATGTGTTCTTGCATGTTTTGGGGAAATTTGTTATCGTGTATCTAGATGACATTCTCATATATTCTTGCGACCGTGATGCTCATTTAGATCATGTCAGGCAGGTGTTACAGCTTCTCAGAGAGAATAAGCTGTATGCTAAACTTGAGAAATGTGTATTTTCTGTTCAAGAGTTACCTTTCTTGGGTTATATTGTGTCTGCTTCAGGGTTTAAAATGGACACCTCTAAGGTGCAGGCGGTGCTGCATTGGGAACATCCTGATAACCTGAAAGCACTTCAGCGGTTGCTTGGGTTTTCTAATTACTATAGGAAATTTATCAAGGATTTTTCCATCATTGCTAAACCGCTAACTGACATGACTAAAAAAGGTACCAATTTCTCTGTTTGGCCTGAGGCTCCTGTGCGCGCATTTGAATTTCTTAAGAACAGTTTTGTTTCAGCCCCCATTCTTGTGCAGCCAGATGTATCTAAACCCTTTGTTGTGGAAGTCGATGCGTCTGAGGTTGGTGTGGGGGCGGTACTATCTCAAGGCTCATCTTTGAGTGGTTTACGTTCGTGCGCCTATTTCTCCAAGAAACTGTCGTCCGCCGAACGTAACTATGATATCGGCAACCGGGAGTTCTTGGCAATTAAGTTGGCCTTTGAGGAATGGCGATACTTCTTGGAGGGGTCGGTACATCAGGTTACTGTTATTACCAATCATAAGAATCTGCTGTATTTGGAGTCAGCCAAGCGTCTGTCCCCCAGGCAGGCTCGCTGGGCATTGTTTTTCACGCGGTTCAATTTTGTTGTCACTTACAGACCGAGGTCTAAAAACACTAAGGCGGATGCTCTGTCCAGGTGTTTTCCGGGGGGAGAACCTCGGGAGGATCCAGTACCCATCCTCCAAAAAGGTGTTGTGGTTTCAGCTCTCACTACCGAGGTTGAGGCTGAGATTGCCGAGGCTCAGGAGGAGGTACCATCTGAACTTCCCGTCAACAAATCTTATGTACCGCTTCATCTCCGCCTAAAAGTTTTGGCGGAGCATCATGATGCTGTCCTGGCTGGCCACCCAGGGGTTAGAGGTACCTTGGAGTTGGTGTCACGTCGGTTTTGGTGGCCCAAGATCCGACAGGACGTGGTCTCATACGTGTCAGCTTGTACCACGTGCGCTAGGGCTAAAACGCCTCGCTCCCGTCCTGTTGGCACATTACTTCCTCTTGAGGTACCTAGTAAGCCTTGGACGGAAATCTCCATGGATTTCATCACTGATTTGCCCTCATCAGCTGGGAACATGGTCATCTTGGTGATTGTTGATCGGTTTTCTAAAATGTCGCACTTTGTGTCTTTGCCTTCGTTGCCTAAAGATAAGACTCTGGCTCAGGTATTTGTGCAGGAGGTGGTCAGACTTCATGGGGTTCTGTCTGACATCGTTTCTGATAGGGGGTCTCAGTTTGTGGCAAAATTTTGGAGAGCATTTTGCTCACGGCTGGGGATCAAGTTATCTCATTCTTCGGCGTTTCATCCTCAGTCAAATCGTCAGACTGAGCGTATGAACCAAAATTTGGAACAGTACTTACGCTGCTTTGTCTCTGATAATCAGGAGGAGTGGTCTACCTTTCTTCCTTTGGCTGAGTTTGCCATCAATAATCACCGCCAGGAGTCATCTGGGGAGTCTCGTTTTTTTTGTGTTTACGGGCTACATCCTCAATTTTGTACCTTGAGTCAGAGGGGCTCTTCCGGCGTTCCGGAGGAGGACCAGTTGGGGACACAATTGTCTTCAGTCTGGAGGAGAGTTAAGCAGCGCCTGTTGAGTGTGGGTGCTAGGTACAAGCGTGTGGCTGACAGTAGGCGTGTGCCAGGTCCGGACCTGAGTGTGGATGACTGGGTGTGGTTATCCACAAAAAACATAAGACTCAAAATACCGTCCCTTAAATTGGGTCCACGGTTTATTGGTCCATTTAGGGTCACCACCATCATTAACCCAGTAGCGTACCGATTGGAGCTCCCTACGGTGTATAAGATACACAACGTGTTCCACAGGTCTCTTCTAAAGAAGGTGGTGGGTTCTGTGGATGCAGCGCCTATGCCACCTCCAGTCTTGGAGGTAATTTGGAGTTTGAGGTCTCCAAGGTGGTTGACTCTCGTGTAGTGCGTCGCACTTTACAGTACTTGGTACACTGGCGTGGTTATGGGCCTGAGGAGAGGTCCTGGGTACCAGCCTCGGACATTCATGCGGATCGGCTGGTCAGGTTTTTTCATCGTCACCATCCAGACAAGCCGGGTCCTATAAGCCGTGAGGGCCCAGAGGTCCCTCGTAGAAGGCGGGGTACTGTCATGTTGGACGCTGTTCAGACCAGGTCGTCCGACAGACAGCGGTAATTCCGCTTTTGACCACTATTTGCTCATTGGCGTCTGCTAGATTTTATCTAGCTGTTCTGGGGTTAATTTACCTAATCCTCGGATTGGAAGCTGGGCCATTCCCATGGCCTTTAAATAGTTCTCCTGTTCATTGGGCGTCGCCGATTATAGCTTCTGTCTTGTGCGTTGTTATCTCGGTCTGGAGTGGAGAGCTGGCTGTTGGAGATTCGTTGCTGGTGGTGTTTTTTTCTCTGTCTTATTTACTCCTTCCTATATTTGTATTTATTTTGCCCTGCACATTTATAGTGTATTCCTGAGTGACTGCGGCGTGGTGTATATTTTCCTTTATCCTTGTCTGTGCTAACTGTGGGTATTGGAATATTACCTTTTCACTGGGTGGAGGGCTGAGGTATCAGCCTAGGGTTAATACAGGAGTCAGGGTGAGGTTCGAGGCCTGGACATGCACACCATCAGTGTAAACTCCAGGTAGAGGGTCAGTCAGGTTTTCCCTAGTCTGAGGGAAACTGCAGGGGCCCGGGTTTTTAGCTCTCACTCACCTAGTCTCCCCGTGACATTTCCAGAGCCAGGAGAAAGAAAACGAAAGCGTTGTTTCATGTGTCAAAGAAACATAGAGAGGAAAACTGAGCGATATTGTTCCACTTGTAAGGAAACTGTTTGCAAAGAACACACTTCTGAAAAAATAACTTGTCAGAATTGTTTGGAAGACTAATATAATAGAAAAGAAAGTTAGAATAAAAATGTAGCTGCAGCTAGTTTGCTATAGATTTCTATGCGTTTTTGTGTGTTTTCATGTCTTTGTGTGAAATTTGGGAAAAAAAACATTTTTTGGTGTTTTCTGTGAAAAATTATAATTAAAATTTTGTCCACTATTCATATTTTATTGAGCAATTTTGAAATAAACTTGTGAAAGTTATTTAAGTGTGTTTTTCTACATTATGTGCATGGGGGCCTAAAAGGCTCCCAATACGTTAATATGTATATTTTTAACGTAATGCGTTCTAGGGTTAACATATAACAATTAATACAGTGATGCAAAACAATAACTTTAAGACTAGAAGGAGTCCTTGGAGCCCAAGAATCTGGTGATTGACAACCCATACCGTGAACATAACATAACACCAATTTACTCCCAGCCATTCTAACCCTGGCTCGGGAGCACCCAAAACCCAAAAGAGGGTTCACTGTTCACGGTAAAATTCCAGATCTGACCACCCCTGCCGGAACTCCCAAACCACCATTCACCAGATCCGCAACATATTAAACTCTAAAAAACAGAGGAGCCATATGCCAAAATGGATCCTACAGACCAATTTCCACCAACTCCCAGGACTTCCCCCAGCCGCCACAACGAGAGGCCATTGAACACCTCAAAGGCCTGAGACCCCCCCACACCAAAAAACTATGGCCCGTTCAACATAGCCCTATTAACCTTTATCCGGGCCTTGTTTATCCAATGACCGCATGTTCCTCCAATGTTTACGCGGCACGATTTCAGACCAAACAATAGTCAAACCAGGATACAAAACCCATAAACGTAAAAAATCCTGTTTTATATCTTTTATTAATTCCCTAAAAGGTCGAACCCCCAAATCATTACCCCCAACGTGCAAAACTAAAATATTAGGAACCTTATCCAACTTGACACTGTTATGGATCTCCTGTAGAACTCTATTCCAGGCCATCCCCCTAAAACCAAGCCAACGAATTACCGCCACTCTCCGATCAAAACCAAGTTGTCTACCCTTGTTCCGCACATCGGCACGCTGCGCTCCCCAGTGGACATACGAGTGGCCAAAAATCCACACAAATAAAGGCTGTGGACCTGAAAAAACACAAAACAGAGACTCAAAAAGTAAAACAGCCGATATAACAACACTACTGTCCCACACCTGCTAAAACACCACCGGCCGCACTTTGCGGGCGCACATAGCTGCGATATCTATCTGACTGCCACCTACCAATATGCCGAATGGCAGCAGCCCCAAGTCCCCCCAATGCTGCATCCGTTGTGGCCCCAATCCTAAAAGAGTGAGGAGCAGAACAAGCCTCATCCAAACCCAGCAACGCAATAGCCTTCCTGAAAACCAATGTAAATTGATAACGGGATAAAAAAGAACCATCCATATGGCATAGCAACAACTGATCCCGACTAGGCCTAAGCCCCCAGAAATTTGCCAGACAGGTAACTGGACACATAACAGACCCAGCAACCGAACCCAAAAAAATTCTACTACCCCTCCCTTCCTGATCAGACTTCGATAGCCGCAACCACAACTCGACATGACCAGCTGACAAAAACACGTCTCGAGCCAACAGTCCAAACATAACTTTTTTTGCTAGGTGATACCAACTCACAATGCCCCGAAAAAGGCTAAAGGAAAAGCTAAATAAAACAAATACAGCTCAAAAACCAACAAACATAAAGAAGGCAAAACCCCACCTAACTTTTCCAACAAACTAAAAGAAACAGGACGTCTGGAATCCACTCGTCATATTCGCAGACGAAAACCCTTTACTGCCTGTTTTACCAAAAAGATCTTGGTTAAATCAGGTTGACCACTCAATTTAAAACCAAATGCCAAGGCCGACATGACTCGAGACACTTTAGCGGAAGACCATCCTGCCGAGGCTCCCCGACTCAACCAAGACAACAATAAACCCGCCTGCTCTTGCTCGCTCGACCCACATGACTCCGCCGACAATAATTCCTCCCAATCAAGCCAAATTGCCTGGTAAGCCTCCCACATTCTGGGACCCAATGACGACCTGATCAATGCCTCTGCATCCCGGACACCACAAGTCAGAGTTCTGCAGGGCACTCCAACCCGACGACCTCTGTATCCAGAGCCAATGACCGAAAACGATCGAACTGTAAACGAGAAAGAGAATCAGCAATGCAATTATGAAAGCCAGGAACATGCGCCGTGGTTACGTGTGCATTCAAATTCAAACATAATAAAATCAACTGCCTCAGCAAGCGCACCACCGGAGGCGACGTTGCAGATAAATTGTTGATCAATCATGCAAGCCACCCCCATGTTATCACAGTGAAATCGAACCCGCCTATTTTGAAAAACCTGCTGCCACAGATGCACCTCCACCAAAATGGGAAACATCTCCAACAGCGCAATATTCCGAACCAGGTCAGAAGAAATCCAAGATGCAGGCCATTTTGACGCACATCATTGTCCCCGAAAATACGGTCCAAAACCTGACCCTCCTGCTGCGTTGGTGAACAAATCTAATGACTCATTGTCAACCACTCCCTCAATGAACAGAGACTGACCATTATAGTTCTGTTAAAACTCACCCCAACCGCCAAATCCTCTTTATGTTCTGCTGACAACCATACGAAGTGATGAGGAGCCCGAACTCCCACCGTAGCACTGGCCAACCTCCTGGAAAAAACTCTACCCATGGGCATAACGCAGCAGGCAAAATTAAGTTTTCCTAGGAGCGATTGCAAGTCCTGCAATGACAATTTTTTCAAATGACAAGCCCGCAGCACATTCTCCCGCAATCCAACCACTTTCTCCACGGGCAACCTAAACTCCCACTGAATGGTATCAATGACAATGCCTAAAAAACATAAGCATGTGCTCGGGCCCTCCGTTTTTCCAGGAGCCAAAGGAACACCAAAGCGAAACATCACCAATCCAATTGCTCTCAAAATCCTTTGACAACGTTCTGACCCAGTCGGGCCGACGCACAAGAAGTTAACAAGATAATGAATAACGGAATCACAACCAGAAACATCCCAAACAACCCACTCCAAAAAGGAACTAAAAACCTCAAACAAAGCACAAGATAGAGAACAACCCATGGGCAAACACCTATCCACAAAGAAACATTCTTCCCAAAAACAACCCAGAAGCCTAACACTATTCGGTTGAACTGGCAACAAACGAAAGGCCGACTCTATATCCTTCTTAGCTAGGAGAGCCCCTTTTCCACATTTTTGGACCCAATCCACCGCTACGTCAAAAGACACATATACCACCAAGCAAAGCTCAGGATCAATCCCGTCGTTGACGGACAAACCTCTAGGATATGACAGATGCTGAATTAAACAAAATTTCCCTTCTTTTTTAGGCACCACCCCCAAGGGGGAAACAACCAAATCATCAAAAGGTGCCCATTCGAAAGGGCCCGCCATACGACCCAATGCCACTTCCTTACACAACTTCTCTGAAACCACATCGGCGTGCAACAACGCCGACCGCAAATTTTTTCTAACACAGGGAACAACAAAATAAGGAGCAGGAATAACAAAACCCTCCTGTAAAGCTGACAACAGCAAAACCACCTTTTCCCTATCTGGATATCTACTTAGATAAGGGACCATCCTTTCTCACTTCACCAGTGTCTCCCCCATGGGAATTACCGCTTCCTGATTTCGCTTTACCCTTTTTGAAGCATTTTGCAGCCCCATGAGAGGAACCGCTACAATGGGACCACAAATGTTTAAACTTGCAGTTGACTGCAAATTTACACTGTCTTTTGTTAAACTGCCAACATACCCCCAATTTTTGCCCTCCTGCCTGACCTGCTTGACTTGAGGACCCTGCAGTACTGGACTAGAAACCCTGTCCGGAACCTCCGGCCCCTCCGTGAAAGGGATGGCCAAACTTGTACTGCGCCATCACCCGTAACCAGAGCCCGATGTCTTTCTGGTCCCACCTAATAGCCGGCAGCACCGCTTTTCTCTGTCTGAACTGCTCATCATACCTGAGCCACGCCTGACCGCCATACACCCTCTGAGCCTCGCTAATGGAATCCATATAACAAAACAACCCTGAGCAATTCTCGGGCACCTTTTCCCCAATCACGCTGGCCAAGATGGCAAAAGCCTTAAGCCAATGCCGCTTTTCCTCATCCTCTTTTTTGCTATCCTCTTTTTTCCTTTTATCAAGATTACATTTTTCCAACTGGAGCAATGAAAAAATCTCCACATATTCGTCCTTTGCAATCTTTTCCTTAACCTCCTTTTTAAGATGGGCCCCTAACGGACCCTCAAAACACACATAGACTTCCCCATGTGCCCTATCGTCCAAATGGACGATACACTCCTTCTCTTTATCCGTTTGCATCGAAACCGATATTGGCTCCGCAGCCAACACTGGCGCCACCACAGAACTAATGGGCCCCAGCTGCGGGCCCAACCAAGCGCCCAAATGTCTTTGTGCGACCATGCCTTGCTCTAACCTGGTCAACAAATCTTGAACATTAACTAAAATCTCACGGACCCCCGCTCTTTCCACGTCACCCGCCCCCCCTCTACCCTTGAACTGCTAAAACCCTCCTGACTACCACTAAGCGCAGGTGATGGCAAATCTGGAGGACATAGACTCGACACGGACATATACTCACCGGGCTGCAAGGGATCTGCACTCCCTCCAGCCGGAGTGCAGGCATCCAGACGTCCCCGAACCACAGCGTCCACGACCGACACATCCATCCCTGGTTGTTGGCGAAGCCCCAGAAGGTCCGCTTGCGTGCTCTGAACTGCAACAGGCATGGAGAACAGGGGGCGCAAACTCTGGATCCCCGGGGATAATGGTGCCTGCGTGGATGTGCCTGCAGCGCGCCAGTTACCATCAGCCACCGCGCCGGATGAAACAGGAGTCCCTCTGCCGTACATTCCCGGAGCAGGAGAGCTCCCTGCTGCAGAAGAAGAGGCCAGCCCAGCTGCATCCAGCCTCAGACCGCACGCCCCGACATCATCCACAGCTCCTCCAGCACTCACTTACGCGACCGAGGCAGGCCGCATGATAGGAACCTCATGGCTGCAGCCTCCCGCTCCCACAGGCCCCTGTCACTGTCCGGCGCACCTTGGCTCCGCCCCACCGCACTGCGAGGTGAAGGCCTAGTAGCCACTGCTGAGCCCCGCTTGGCAGTCAGATTCCTCCCAGGCCGGGGCCTGCTGGCCGCTGATCTTACCGGGGCCCGGCCTGGAGGGTCCCGGGAGGGGCTCCTGCGCCTGCGGGGGGCTCGAGGACCAGAGTCCGGGGATAACCGCTCAGGGGGCCGCGTCCGCCGAGACCACCACTCCAAAGGTGCCTCAGCGGCCGAAGACCCCGCTCCACCATCCATAATCCGTGCCACCTGCGCTTCAAGCCAGCCCTCAGGGTGCAAAGCTGCTGCCACCCTAAGGCCCTCCAGGATCGCATCCACGCCGGACATGACAGGTATGACTGCTTACAATCCCAAAAGAGTGGGAACTGATGAGACCCTGCCCCCAATCCCCCCCTTTGTGCCTAACGTGAAACCCTACCCTCTTGTAATTAGCCTACTCCTCCCCCCTCCAACCCATTGTCATGTTGGCCTACGCCGTGGGGGAGGGGAGGGTACGGCTTGCTCCGGCCTTTCCTAATACACAGAGTCAATCATGGCCCCAATTTGTGAACACATCTGGCCTGTTTTTCCATGGCTTTACTGTACAAATAGTATTAGTTCAAAATTCTGTAATGGATTGATTGCATTTTAAAATAAAACTGATCAAGTCAATCCTTTAAAAAAAAAATTTAAAATATTAAAAAACATTTCCTTTGCAGACTTTGTAGTGAGTTGCAGATTGCATTGCAGCTAAGGGAACAGGTAACAATGTGTAAAAGATCTGTTATAGCGAGTGTAAAAGAGCTTGCGATTGTGATTTGATTTTAAGTGTGGATTGGCTTTCCTGTGTAACTTGTGATTCAGAGACTTTGGATTCAGGGAGTTTAGAAGGGAATAACATAATAATTCTCTGATTGTATGTACTTGCTTATTTATTTCTGTCTTGTGAAATCCCCATTAGTACTTTGAGCTCCATTATTAACAATGTCATCCAATGTACATCTTGTCGCATGTTTGCAATCCTTGACCGGTTCTTTGAGGATGTGAGATGTGTGCACATTGCACATTTGGAAGCCCAGGTACTGGATCTAAATAAAATTTCGGCAACACCGAGATCCATTCACAATATATAAAGTAGTTTGCTGCTCACTGTGCAGCTCTTTGCTGGGGTACATGTGGGTGAGGATCGTAGTATTGAACTCAGGACTGTGCGGCAGCTTTGCGTGAGAGTTGGCAGATGAGGGATTTGTCAGTACAGGAGTAGCACTGCTGCAGCAAGATGCGACCTTTAAAAGCTACAGGCGTGTGTGCACCTGTAAAGTGGGCAATAGGGGCGCAGGGCAGGCCAGACAAGTGCTGGTAGTGGGTGACCCCATTATTAGGGGAACAGTTAGGGAAATCTATTTTTGATGTTTTGTTTTTCTGGCGCAAAAATCTCAGCATATCACTGATTGGGTTGACAGATTGCTGGCAGGGGATAGTGAGGAACCAATGTTCATGGTGCACATTGGCACCAATGAATACGTTAGAGGAAGGTGATAGATGGAAATGCCATTTCAAGGAATTAGGTTGCAAGATTAAAGCAAGAACCTCAAAGGTAGTATTTTCTAAAACACTACCTGTACCACATGCCACACTATAGAGAGGCAGCGGAAAATTAGAGAGGTGAAGAAGTAGCTCAGGAATTGGTGTAGGAAGGAGAGTTTGGGGTTTCCAGAGAACTGAGCCAGCTTCTCTGTTGGGTACAGACTGTATACTAGGGATAGACTTCTCCTGAATTGGAAGAGTGCAATTGTCTTTGGGAAACAAATGGCTAGACGGTTGGAAAAGTGTCTGTGTTTAAACTAGGGACTGGAGGGATGGGCAATACTGTACAGCTAAGGTTGGAGACACACTAGAGCGTAATATGTACGAGTGCTATGTGATAAAAAATTGCATAGCACTCTGACCAATATTAATCTATGGGGCAGCTCCTATCATCCATCTTTTTCTCGGCCATATGTTGCTTTTTGCACCGTATTATGGCCGAAGCTCGCCAATGAAAGTCTATGGGTACGAGAAAAACTCGCACACCACATAGACCATCAGTGTTACTTGCAATAAATACACACCAGTGTCCTTTAAAAAAGCCGGCAATTCAGTGCGGTGTACAGTAAAATCACACTGACAGGTTAAAATAGAATAGATAAAATAAATGTCTATTAGTAACGAGCGAACGTGCTCGCCACTACTTGTTACTCGCCTGAGTATCACTATGCTCTGTGTACTCGGCGAGCACCGAGCATTTCTGGGATTATTCGGCAGTAACTGGTGTCTCCACCCAGCATTTTGGGCGGGTGAGAGACCCAATCATGCTGCAGGGATTGTCTGCCACGCCATGAAACACCGCAGCCATCTTTGTTTTGGTCGTGTAGTGATTGGCTTGGCCACACATCATCATCCTGAGTTTAAGAGACCAGGCATCGCCCTGCTCGCCGCATTTTGCTCCAGATTCAGCGAGAATAGGGAGAGTTGCTGCTGAGATAGGGTCAGAATCGTGGTTTTTATAGTTAGTGTAGGTCTCCAACTGTTAAATCCACAACTCCTGAGAAACCAACGGTCCTTTTTAGGGCTAATTCGTGTGTCCGATATCGCAGGCTAGGCAGGCATGGCACGGCATATCCACATCAGTGCAAGACCTGCAGGTACTGTATGTACGTACATAGCTCCCACTGCATCCTTCCCAAAGCTCCATAACTGTCTGCTGCTGCTGCAGATTCTTTACTATATACCTAGTTGCATTTTTTTTCCCAAAAATTCACCCCCCCAAAAAAAATTCAGTGTGTTCTGTCAGCCTGAGGCCTGTTTAAAAATCATTGTTTGTCAGGCATACGTAGCATAGATGTGTGAGCTAGCCTTGTGCCACATTTTTTTGGGGGGGGTATTTTAAATTCACCAAAAAAAGCCTCATATATGTGCGTGCTCCTAGATTTGGCATTTTAGGCTGTTTTGCCACTGTTTTTGCTTCCCAGTGTGGTATTTCGGTGACAGCCCTCTTATATATGTGTGCTCCAAGTTCGATCATTGTAGGCCGGTGGACCACTTTATTTGCTAATTATGTACAGCACTATTTAGCATAAAAAATATAAAAAGGCCACATATTTGCCAATGTCGTATTTCCGTGACAGCCCTCATATATCTGCATGTTCCAAGTTTGGGCATTGAAGGCCGGAGGACCACTTTTTTTGCTGTCTGTTACTGTAATTATATACAGCACTATTTAGCACAAAAAAAATAAAAAATGGCCACATATTTGCCAGTGTGGTATTTCCGTGACAGCCCTCATACATCTACGTGTTCCAAGTTTGGGCATTGTAGACCGGTGGACCACTTTTTTTGCTGTCTGTTACTCTAATTTTATACAGCATTATGTAGCACAAAAAAATATAAAAAGGCCACATATTTGTCAGTGTAGTATTTCCGTGACAGGCCTCATATCTGCGTGCTGAAAGGTTTGAGGATTGTAGGCAGGAGTACCACTTTTTTTGCTGTCTGTTACTCTATTTATATACAGCACTATTTAGCATAAAAAAAATATAAAAAGGCCACATATTTTCCAGTGTGGTATTTCCATGACAGCCCTCTTATATCTGCATGCTCCAAGTTTGGGCATTGTAGGCCGGAGTACCACTTTTTTTGCTGTCTGGTACTGTAATTATATACAGCACTATTTAGCATAAAAAAATATAGAAAGGCCACATATTTGCCAGTGTGGTATTTCCGTGACAGCCCTCATATATCTGCGTGTTCCAAGTTTGGGCGTTGTAAACCAGTGGACCACTTTTTTTTATGTCTGATACTCTAATCATATACAGCACTATTTAGCATAAAAAACATAAAAAGGGCACTTATTTGCCAGTGTGGTAATTCCGTGACAGCCCTCATATATGTGCGTGTCCCAAGTTTGGGCATTGTAGGCCGGTGGACCACTTTTTTGCTGTCTGTTACTGTAATTAAATGCAGCACTATTTAGCATAAAAAATATAAAAAGGCCATATATTTGCCAGTGTGGTATTTCCATGACAGCCCTCATATATCTGCGAGCTCCAAGTTTAGTCATTGTAGGCCGGTGGACCACTTTTCTTGCTGTCTGTTACTGTATTTGTATAAACTGTTTTGCATAAATTAACTTCACAAAAAAGCCCCCAAAAATTTAATACAGTCTGTTATGTCAGGCTGAGGCCTGCCTGGTGTTTGGGTTTGAAAAATTGTAGATTTGCAGGCATACTGATCAGATATTATTTTGCTATTAATAAAAAAACCTGTATTTGTGTTGAGCATTTGAAATAGTGCACTAGTCCATTTAAAATGGGCAAGGCAAGGGGCAAGGGACAGGAAGTGGACGTGATGATGATGGTGCATGCAGAGGACGAGGTCGTGGCCAAGGTGAAAGTGGGCAACAACAAAGACCCACATCTTCTTGCTCGACCTTCCTGTCCCAGTTTCTAGGGGACCCAAGCACACCACTATTGAAGCCAGAGCAGTGTGGAATGGTTTTTGGTTGGATAGCAGGTGATTCTTTCAGTCTTTTAGCCACCACCACCTTTTCTTACACACGGTCAAGTCTGAGTAGCCGTGAGTGTGGCCAGGATATTCTCCACTCTGATCCTCCTTCCTCCCACCATGTCGAGTGCCCTGAGAAAGCTTATCCCACACTGGGACACTCTGAAGAGCGGTTCAGTTTTTCATTTCAAGAATCCAGAATCTCGGCTGGTCAACTTGAAGTGGGGACAGATGAGATCACATGTAGAGATGCCCAAAGCTTTGACCAGCCCCGGTCACAGGAAGGTGATGGTGGGAAAGTGTCAAAGAGGTGGACGATTATTAGACACAATTGCCAGAAATCAGGAGGAGGAGCAGGGTGCAGATGTGGAAGACGAGGTGGTGGATGACCCAACCTGGCAGGAGGACAAGCAAAGCGAGGGCAGCAGCACACATGGGCAAGGAGGCATATCACCCCAACAGGCAGGAAGAAGCAGAGTGGTGGCCACAGACAGAAGGCGTGCATCCGTTCCCCGTAACACCAACATGTGGGAAGTTGCCAATCCAACTGTTAGATCTTCCTGAGTCTGGTTATTTTTTAAAGACTCTGCCAATAACCCCATACAGGCCATTTACAGCACCTGCCATGCCCACATCAGCAGGGGTAGCAAAACACCCAGCCTGACCACCAACAGCATGATCAGGCACATGGCAGCAAAGCATCCAACTTTGTGGGCCGAACCACAGGCTCCAGGACCACTGTCTGAAGGTCACACCACTGCTCCTTCCACTGTTTTGCATTGAAGCCAATCTCCAGTACACCGTGCATGTGAAGATGCCTCTAGCCCTGCACCTGTTGTGGCCCACAGTCAAGCAGCACCATCATCAAGCCCGTCCACGTCCTTGTCCCAGCACAGCCTTCAGTTGTCTATAACCAAGTCTTTGGAATGCAAGCGGAAATACCCAGCTAACGCCCCACAGGCCACAGTCCTAAATTCTAATATTTCTCTTCTGCTTGTGCTAGAAATGCTGCCTTTTAGGTTATTGAGACAGAAGCTTTCCGCAACCTGATAGCGGCGGCCGTCCCAAGGTACTCGGTCCCCAGTCGCCACTATTTCTCCTGGTGTGCCGTATCGGCATGACACCAGCATGAGTCCCACAACATTACCCGTGCCCTCAACACTGCTGTTACAGGTAAAGTCCACTTATCCATGGACAGATGGACAAGTGCTTGTTGGCAGAGACGGTACATCTCTCTGATGGCACACTGGGTTAACATAGTGGAAGCCAAGACCCAGTCCAACCTTTGGAAAGAACACATCCTCCCCATGCCAAAGATTGCTGGCCCTACTTCAATCCAGGTTGCCCCCACAGTCTACAGCTCCTGCACCTCCTCCTCCTCTTCATCCTCCATCTCTGAAATCAACACATCAGTCAGAAGCTGGAAGCACTGCAGCACTGCCTCAGCCAAGCAGGAACAGGCTGTGCTGAAGCTAATCTGCATAGGTGAAAAACTGCACAATGCAGAAAAGTTGTGGACAGTGCTGAAAGAGCAGTCAGATGTTTGGATGACACCTCTGAACCTACAGCCAGGCATGGTCATGTGTGACAATGGCCGTAACCTGATGGCGGCTCTGAGGCAAGGTGAGCTCACGCTCGTACCTTGCTTGGCCCATGTGCTTAACCTTGAGGTTCAACGTTTTCTGAAAAGCTACCCGGAGCTGCCAGATCTGCTAGTTAAAGTATGTCATCTGTCTGCCCTTTTTAGAAAGTCAGCTACAGCTTCAGCCACCCTTGCCATACTTCAGCAGCGTTTGCAGCTTCCAGCTTACCGGCTGGTGTGTGATGTCCACACACGCTGGAACTCTACACTGCATATGTTGGAAAGGATTTGTGAGCAGAAGAGGGCAATTGTTGACTACCAACATCAACAAGGCCGTCGATGTTCAGACTCCACACATAAGACCTCAGGAGTGGACATGGATGTCTGACTTATGTACCATCCTCCAAATCTTTGAGGACTGCGCCAAGATGGTGAGCGGCGATGACATCATAATTAGCATCACCATCCCGCATCTCAGCATTCTGAAAACCTCTCTGCTCACAATTAAAAAGGATGCATTACAGGCAGAGCACAAGGACATGGAGCAAGGAACCATACAGGGGAATCTCACTCTGCCCAGCCTCATGTCTTCTCAATGTGGATTGGTATGCAATGAGGAGGAGGAGGAGGAGGAGAAGGAAGAACAAGAGCTACTACCATGCGCTATAGACGGTACTACAAACACAGCTGTCATAACATCTTTTCAGCGGGGATGGCCTGATGACAGGGAGGAGGAGGAGGAGGATGAGGAGGACAGCATGGTCAGTCTTCCTGTTGGTGAGAACATGGAAGTCTTGACTGTTAGCAGTCTGGCACGCATGGCTGACTTTATGTTGCGCTGCGTTTCACTTGACCCTCGCATTATAAAAAATTTGTGTGACACTCATTACTGGTTGGTGACACTTCTGGACCCATGCTACAATGAGAACTTTTAATCTCTTCTACCAGAGGCAGAGAGGTGTACTAAAATGTTGCAGTACCAGAGGGCCCTTGTAGCGGAATTACTTTAGAAAATTCCCATGTGAGAACACTGGAAGCAGACGTCAGAGTTTGTTGTACAACCAAGCAGTCCAAGTGAGAGAGACAGAAGTGCAATCCAGCTCAGGCAGGGGAACCATGGCAAAGTTCTGGGACAGTTTCCTCAGACCCTCCCATCATGCTGGTACAGAGGCAAAAAGTGCTGTCACAAGAAGTGCAATGTTTGGGAAGATGCTAAGGGTGTACCTTGCAGATTGTACAAACGACCTCCGGGATTCCTCTGTGCCTTTTAATTATTGGGTATCCAAGCTGGACACGTGGCATGAGCTGGTTCTTTACGCCTTGGAAGTCCGGGCCTGCGTTGCTACTAGCGTTCTGTTAGAGCGGGTTTTTAGTGCCGCTGGTGGAATTATAACAGATAAGCGCATCCGTCTGTCAACTGAAAATGCTGACTGGCTGATTCTTAATAAAATGAAAAAGGGCTGGATTGGGAAAGACTTCTGTACACCACCAAGTGAAAACAGCGAAACATAACCTCAAATGCATTCTCTCTTTTGGGGAGGTGTATTCTCATGCACCTCTACACAAAGACACATGGGTATACGCTTCCAGGCTTGGTCTGTTAGTTATTATCCTCATCCTTATCCTCATCCTCATCATCCAGAACCACTAAATGACCAGGGTGAACGTGCTCTGTACTGTTATAGGTCGGTGCATTTTGGGGAAGGGGCCTGTGATGGCACTATTTTATTTAGTAAAGAAAGGACCCCACATTGGGGAATTGAGCATGACATTACATTGGGCCTACTTCTTAACTCTCACACCTGCAATGTGTCCTTTAACTGCCACTAGATTACCAGGGTGAACATGCTCTGTACGATGAATTATGGGTAAGAGGGCTGTGATGACACTATTTTATTTAGTAAAGAAAGGACCCCACATTGGGAAATTGGGCATCACATTACATTGGGCCTACTTCTTAACTCTGTCTCCTGCAATGTGTCCTTTAACTGCCACTAGATCACCAGGGTGAACGTGCTCTGCACGGTGCATTTTGGGCAAGGGGCTGTGATGGCACTATTTTATTTAGTAAAGAAAGGACCCCACATTGGGGAATTGGGCATTACATTACATTGGGCCTACTTCTTAACTCTCTCTCCTGCAATGTGTCCTTTAACTGCCACTAGATCACAAGGGTCTACTTCATAGTGTAAATCACTATATAAGACCAGAGAAAAATGACTAAGATAGATGCCAAAACTGGGGTACCTGTAAATGTACAGTGTGCTGATACGTGCATAATTGGGGACGCCCATGCAGTTTAGGTAATCTCCCAGGGGTTCTCTATCTTGGTATTGCTTCTCTGATATTCCAGACTGATGATGTTTAAAAACCTCTTGCGGATGATGTAAGTATACTGTATGTAGTTAATCTTCATATATACGTAATCACTATATGTATTTAATCCTTATATGTACTTATTAACCTTTGTATGCTAACATATACAAAAGTGTACGCACTCACACTATTCAGTCATACTATTCCTTGAATTTTGTAGTTTGCAATAAAATTGCATTGTACTGCAAGTATTAGCCTTATTTAAAGCTGTATCTGAACCTTAGTGTTAAAAACATGGCAAATAAAATTGCCAAATTCTCTCTATTATTCTTGTAAATAATTCGGCAAAGAGGGAACCATCATACCATTAAAAAATATGAATGGATTTTCATGGGCCCATCCAGTATGTGTGTTCCAAGGCATAATGTGGTGCATATGACTGACTATGCAGCAGGGCTGGCCTTGCTGCCAATGTGTAAAACAAAGGAGTACAAAGTACAAAATGCATATTGTGAAGTGGATTTTCATGGTCCCATCCAGTATGTGGGCTCCAAGGCGTAATGGGGTGCATAATACGGTTATAGGATGTTTCGCCCCCATCAGTTCGCCCCTGGGTACATTTCTCCCCCACACATTTTGTCCCCAGCATTTGGCCCCCAGGATGTTTCGCGCCCGCACATTTCACCCCCGCACATTTCGCCCCTGGGTACATTTCACCCCCGCACATTTCGTCTCCAGCATTTGGCCCCCAGGATTTTTAACCCCCACATATTTGGCCCCCAGTAGTTCACCCCTGGGTACATTCGCCCCCGCACATTTCATCCCCAGCATTTGGCCCCCAGGATGTTTCGCACCCACTTATTTTGCCCTCAGCAGTTTGCCCATTTTGCATCCAGGAGTTCACCCCAGATGTTTCGCACCTG
The DNA here is from genome assembly GCF_051348905.1 of Ranitomeya variabilis. Classification (NCBI taxonomy): domain Eukaryota; kingdom Metazoa; phylum Chordata; class Amphibia; order Anura; family Dendrobatidae; genus Ranitomeya; species Ranitomeya variabilis. The sequence goes on from NC_135232.1 coordinate 571,645,067, forward strand.
ACAGTTCACCCCCGGAGGATTTGCACCCAGCAGACCACCTTGTGGTTCATGAATTCCCATCCGTCATCAATGTTTCGCCCCCAGCATTTCTCCCCCAGCAGTTCGCCCCCAGATGTTTCGCCCCCGAATGTTTCTCCTGCAGCATTTTGTCCCTGGATGTGTCACCATCTGATGTTTCGCCCCTAACATTTTGACCCCAGATGTTTCACCCTCAGCTTTTGGGGTCAACATGTAGGGAACAAAACATCTAGGGCTGAACATACTTGGGGGCAAAATATACAGGACCCCAATTGCTGGGGATTCCTGTGGCTGTTTTTTCAGCAGCTCACCCAGTGTCTCTTCTGGCTGGCCTTAAAGGAGTATTATCACCCTAGAACAAAAAAACTGACATACTTACCTGTCGCAGCTGCAGCTCCTTGTGTCACGGAGTGCAGTCTAGCGATTCCCCGTGATGAAGACATCATGCCTCTGGCTGTCTTTTCCTCTTGCCTGGATCACTGATCCATAAAGCATGATGAATGCCACAGCAGTGAGGCCAAATGTCTCCAGGCCGCTCACTGACATGACGTCACTCCTGCCCCATTCATCAGTCAATCCAGGGGGTAGGATGCCTCTTCTGTCACCAAGACACTGCTGCGCATGCGCAGTGCCATGATGAGATCAGGCAGAAGAAGAGGAAGCTGGGAAGAAGGAGAGGACTCGTGGTGGCCTCCGGATCCAGTATGGTGATCGCCAGCCAACACAGTCATGAGAAGATCAGGCAAAGATGAGCAGAAGACCTCTAGTTAAGTACCAGGAGGGGAAGATCGGCAGCATGCCTACCGCAACATAATTGCTGAAAGCATGCTGCCTTATTTTGCTGTTCGGCGTGAGAATACCCCTTTAATGCAGGCTATGCATGGAAGCAGGGGAATTGTTGACTGACTACAGGGTTAATCCCACCAACCATCTCTTCAGAACTGAGATATTGGCTTTGCTGAACTAAACTGGTGGTTAACCAGCTTCTACAGAACCTCTTTATCAGGTCTTCAGAAGGGGGGTTTTGGGATGAGCCCTCACAGAACACTCTGCTAGTATACCAAAGAATGGAGCAGCAGATAAAAGTGGTATTCTTACGTCAGGATCCCCTTTTCTATAGATGCCCATTCGTCAGATTAGGCCAAGAATAGGGTCCAGTTGTATTCTGCATTGAACCAGCTGTATATCAGCAACTTTCAGCACCAACGACAATGACAAGTGACTGGAAGCTGCAGCCATAGCTCTCCATGATTTCAGTGAGATCCACGGAAGATGTGACAGCTAGAGTTTAGCGACTTTTACTTTTTTCGGATCGAGTCGGGTCGGGCTAAATCGGACGATAATTGAGAAAAGTCAGGGGCCGACTGAAACACGAAACCCAATGCAAGTCAATGGGGAATCAAAGTCGGCAGTGAGTGGAGGACAGGAAAACACTTACAGTGCCCATTTTAATGCCAAAAACATCAATTCTTATTACTGAAGCTTGTCAATCTTAATTTACTTTATAATAATAGTTAGGCATTGAAAACTGGGGGTCATTTGGCTAAAGTTGTGGGGGGGGTAGGGCTGGCTCAAGATTTTCGTGGGCCCAGGAAACGCAGAATACGTCACGGCGGTGGAGCAGGGAGAGGTAAGTATTTCAACTGTGCAAGTGCTGTGATCCTGAGCAAGCAGGGGGGGCCCACTCATTAGCATTGGCACTGGCACAGGGCCCCTCATAGTATGACGGTGTGTTTCCCACCGGCAGAGACACTTTTGCGTACTATGAGGGCCCCTGTGCCAGTGACGTCGCCAACGAGTATACCCCCCCACCTGATGAAGGAACCTGCACTTTCATCTGCACCTTCCTCTTTGTCCCCGTATAAGGTGGTATAGTATGCAGGAAGGGGAACCTGACTTTCAGCAGGGTCAGATTGTGGCTGTGTAGAGTGAGAGTGCAAGGGGAATGTAGTGGTCTGGGCCAATGTACCAGCAGACTCATCTAGCAGTGGCTGGGCAATGGGCAGGATGAGGAGGAAACACAGATATAGGCCCAAATAATAAAGTGGGTAAAATGCAGTTCAAAATTGGTAACAGGACTAAACAGGCGGCATTGCTTTGTTCAGTGGAGGACAACTGTATTGAGCGGCAGACACATTAGTAGGCCCAAATAATAAAGTAGCCTAAATGCAGTTCAAAATTGGTAACAGGACTAAACAGGCGGCATTGCTTTGTTCAGTGGAGGACAACTGTAATGATTGGCAGACACACTTAGTAGGCCCAAATAATAAAGTAGCCTGAATGCAATTCAAAATTGGTAACAGGGCTAAACAGGCGACATTGCTTTGTTCAGTGGAGGACTGTGATGAGTGGTACACACAGTTAGTAGGCCCAAATAATAAAGTGGGCAAAATGTCTGCCAAAAAATTGTTCATAAATAGTGTTGAGCGATACCGTCCGATACTTGAAAGTATCGGATAGTATCGGCCGATACCCGAAAAATATCGGATATCGCCGATACCGATACCCGATACCAACGCATTTCAATGGGACGCAAAGTATCGGAATGGTTCCCAGGGTCTGAAGGAGAGGAAACTCTCCTTCAGGCCCTGGGATCCATATTCATGTGTAAAATAAAGAATTAAAATAAAAAATATGGATATACTTACCTCTCCGGTGGCCCCTGGATCTTACTGCTGTAGCCGGGAGCCTCCGTTCCTAAGAATGAGCGCGTGAAGGGCCTTCGATGACGCCGCGGCTTCTGATTGGTTGCGTGACCACTCATGTGACCGCTCACGCGACCAATCAGAAGCTGCGACGTCAGCCGCGACGTCATCGAAGGTCCTTCACGGGCTCATTTTTAGGAATGGAGGCTCCCGGTTACAGCGGTAAGGTCCAGGGGCCGCCGGAGAGGTGAGTATATGGATATATATGGATATACTCACCTCTCCGGCGGCCCCTGGACCTTACCGCTGTAACCGGGAGCCTACGTTCCTAAGAATGAGCCCATGAAGGACCTTCGATGACGTCACGGCTGACGTCGCGGCTTCTGATTGGTCGCGTGAGCGGTCACGCGACCAATCAGAAGCCGCGACGTCATCGAAGGCCCTTCATGCGCTCATTCTTAGGAACGGAGGCTCCCGGTTACATCGGTAAGATCCAGGGGCCGCCGGAGAGGTGAGTATATCCATATTTTTTATTTTAATTCTTTATTTTACACATGAATATGGTTCCGATAACGATTCCCAATACCACAATAGTATCGGAACTCGGTATCGGAATTCCGATACCGCAAGTATCGGCCGATACCCGATACTTGCGGTATCGGAATGCTCAACACTATTCATAAATAAACAGGTGGCATAGCTAGGTACAGGGGTGGGCTTCTCTGCTGAGTAGCAGACAGTGGTAGTAGGTGCAAAGTATTAACTGGTCTAAATGGAGGCCAGGGCCCCTGTATATTTTAACTATCATCTATCATTTCAACAAATTTGTATTGGCAGTGCTATTGAAGGATTTAACAGCACAGACTACACAGTGGTGGAGCAGGGAGAGGTAAGTATTGCAAGTGGTAGAGCACTAGGGGGGAACACTCTCTCGTGGGCGGCGGTACTGGCACAGGGCCCCTCATATTACGACGGTGTGTCTGACATTGGTTGTGCACCACCACCGTCAGAGACACTTCATTGTACTATGAGGGACCCTGTGCCAGTGCCGTCGCCCAAGAGTGGGCACACCCACCTGTCCAGGCAAATGGCACTCGCACGGTTGCTTGCGCCAGGTGGTGACCACGGCCCTGTGGGGGGAGTCAGCCCATTTAGGGAGGTATAAAAATGGCCTATGGTGGACATTCAGCAGCTGCAAATGGAGGAATTGGAGGAGTCAGTAAGAGGAGGCCAAAAGCAAGACATTTTTCAGGCAAGCTACGTGTCAGCAGGGGAAGGTGGGGCAAAATAATTTCAAATCCATGATTGGTTCATTTTAATGAAGGTTAGAACATCATCATTTTGGGTAACCAGCAGCACTGAAGACTCTTTCTGATAGCACACTAGCAGCAGGGCAAGCGAGCTCCTGTAATGCATATTCTGCCAATTCAGGCCAGGTGTCTATTTTAGATGCCCAGTAACCAAATGGGAATGATCTATGAAGGAGAACATCGATAAGGGAGGAAAAGTAGTTTGTAACCATACTGGACAAATGCTGTCTCCTGACACTTTGAATCGATGCAGCAGTACCTGTCGTGTCAGCGGTCATTGCGAAATCATTCCACAACCTAATCATAAAACCCCTCTGTCCAATGCCACTTCGGATTTGTGCACCTCTAACACCTCTGCCATGTTGCCCCCTACGGCTCGTGTGAGAAGCATCAACGCCGCTGTGTGCTGGGAATGCCTGAACCAGACGGTCTACAAGAGTTGCTTGTTTGGTAGCCAATATTTGCTCAAGGTTCTCATGTGGCATGATATTTTTAAATTTTCCTTTATATCGTGGATCCAGGAGGCAGGCCAACCAGTAATCGTCATCGGTCATCATTTTGATAATGCGGGGGTCCCTTTTTAGGATACGCAAGGCATACTCAGCCATGTGGGCCAATGTTCCAGGTGTCAATTCACTGCTTGTGCTGGGTTGAGGAGCACTTTCTTGCAAATCAGCATCACTTGTGTCCCGCAAAAACCCTGTACCTGACCTTGCAACGCCACCAGTTTCTATTGCCCCCTGAGAAGCATCCTCCTCCCATAAATATTCATCCCCATCATCCTCCTCCGCCTCCTCCTCCTCTTCGTCTGCCACCTCGTCCAGGAGAGTTCCCTGAGCAGACAATGGCTGACTGTAATCAAGGCTTCCCTCCTCCTCGGCTGCAGATGTCTGTTCCTTAATGTGCGTCAAACTTTGCATCAGCAGAAGCATTAGTGGGATGCTCATGCTTATGATGGCATCGTCTGCACTTACCAACCGTGTGCATTCCTCAAAACACTGAAGGACTTGACAGAGGTCTTGTAGCTTCGACCACTGCACACAAGACAACTCCATGTCTGCCATCCAAGTGCCTGCCCGTGTATGTGTATCCTCCCACAAATTAATTACAGCACGCCTCTGTTCGCACAGCCTCTGAACCATGTGCAGTGTGGAGTTCCACCTTGTTGCAGCATTGATTATTAGGTGGTGCTGGGGAAGATTCAGCGATCGCTGATGGTTCTGCATACGGTTGGAGTGTACGGGCGACCGGCGGATGTGCGAGCAAAGGCACCTTCAGGAGCAGGGCTGGTATCTCCGGATAATTTTTGAGGAAGCACTGCACCACCAGGTTCAAGGTGTGAGCCAGGCAAGGTATGTGTTTCAGTTCTGAAAGGGATATGGCAGCCATAAAATTTCTTCCGTTATCACTGACTACCTTGCCTGCCTCAAGATGTACTCTGCCCAGCCATGACTGAGTTTGTTGCTGCAAGTACTCGGCCAGTACTTCCGCGGTGTGCCTGTTGTCGACCAAACATTTCATTTGTAACACAGCCTGCTGACGCTTACCACTAGCTGTTCGATAATGGAACACCTCGTGTGCAACACTGGCAGCTGCGGATGGAGTTGTCGTGTGACTGCGCTGTGTGGACGAGCTTTTGCTTAAAGAGGATGAGGAGGAGGGGTGGCAAACGCCTACAGCCAACTGTTTCCTAGACCGTGGGCTAGGCAGAACTGCCAAACTATGGCTGTCCCCTGTGGACCCTGCATCCACCACATTAACCCAGTGCGCCGTGATGGACACATAATGTCCCTCGCCATGCCTACTGGTCCATGCATCTGTTGTGAGGTGCACCATTCCACTGACTGATTGCCTGAGTGCATGGACAATGCTGTCTTTGACATGCTGGTGGAGGGCTGGGATGGCTTTTCTCGCAAAGAAGTGCCGACTGGGTTGGTCATAGCGTTGTACTGCGTAGGCCATCAGGTCTTTGAAAGCTTCACTTTCAACCAACCGGTAGGGCATCTCTAATGAGATTAGTATAGCAATGTGGGCGTTCAAACCCTGTGTACGCGGATGAGAGGATGAGTACTTTCTTTTCCTAATGAGAGTTTCTTGTAGGGTGAGCTGGACTGGAGAGCTGCATCTAGTGGAACTAGCGGTGGGGGTGGTGGACATGGCGGATTGAGAGAGGGTTGGTGATGGTATTCTTGATGTTGGCCTACATACAGTGTTTTCTACCAAAAACCTTGTGATTCCCTGACTGTTTTGGCCTTGCGATGATACCTCCACATTTGCTGCTGGTGGTGTCCTAACCGGTGGGATTACAGTGAGGGAAGCAATGTAGCGTTGCTGACTACCTTCATTCTGAGCAGATGCACCAACGGTACGGGACGTTTGGTAGTTAGTCGAGGCTTGCAAGTGCATGCTGGTTAAATGTCTAAGCATGCACGTTGAATTTAAATTTTGAAGATTCTTCCCTCTGCTAAAGGTCTTTGAGCATTTCTTACAGATAACTTTGCACTGACCATTCGGATCTTGGTTAAAAAATTGCCACACTACACTCTTCCTACTCTGGAATACCTTTTCAGGTATTGCACGCTGTGCTACTTTCACCGGATGGCCACGCTGTCCTAAAACTGTTTTTGTTTTTGACAAACGTTTTTGGCCTGATACGGGCCTGCCAGATGACAGCTGTTGTGATGTAGATGGCTGCTGCGGATCATCCTCCTCCGCTTCTGAGCTACTGTCAGCGGCCCCCTCTTCCCCCAATGGCTGCCAATCTGGGTCAACAACTGGGTCATCTATCACCTCCTCTTCAATGTCATGTGCACCTTCCTCTGTGTCACCTTGTAAGGTGCTATAGCGTTCGGGACGGGGCACCATAGTCTCATCAGGGTCAGATTCTGGCTCAGTACACTGCAAGGGCAATGTAGTGATCTGAGTCAATAGAATAGCATAATAATCTAGCTGTGGCTGTGCATCAGTGCACTCCATGTCTGATTCATCTTGTAATGGGCAGTAGTGTTGAGCATTCCGATACCGCAAGTATCGGGTATCGGCCGATACTTGCGGTATCGGAATTCCGATACCGAGATCCTATACTTTTGTGGTATCGGGAATCGGTATCGGATCCATATTACTGTGTAAAATAAAGAATTAAAATAAAAAATATTGATATACTCACCTCTCCGGAGGCCCCTGGACATCACCGCTGGTAACCAGCAGCCTTCTTTGCTTAAAATGAGCGCGTTTAGGGCCTTCCATGACGTCATGGCTTCTGATTGGTCGCGTGCCGCTCATGTGACCGCCATGCGACCAATCACAAGCCGTGACGTCATTCTCAGGCCCTAAACTCCTCATTCTAGGAATTTAGGACCTGAGAATGACGTCGCGGCTTGTGAATGGTCGCGTGGCGGTCACATGAGCGGCACGCGACCAATCAGAAGCCGTGACATCATGGAAGGCCATAAACGCGCTCATTTTAAGCAAAGAAGGCTGCCGGTTACCAGCGGTGATGTCCACGGGCCTCCGGAGAGGTGAGTATATCAATATTTTTTATTTTAATTCTTTATTTTACACAGTAATATGGATCCCAGGGCCTGAAGGAGAGTTTCCTCTCCTGCAGACCCCGGGAACCATCAGGATACCTTCCGATACTTGGTGTCCCATTGACTTGTATTGGTATCGGGTATCGGTATCGGCGATATCCGATACTTTTCGGGTATCGGCCGATACTATCCGATACCGATACTTTCAAGTATCGGACGGTATCGCTCAACACTAATGGGCAGTTAACAATTTCCCTTTCTAACCCAGGCACGGTATGTGTAAAGAGCTCCATGGAGTAACCTGTAGTGTCTCCTGATGCATCCTTAAATTTTGGCTTGGGTGAAGGACACAAGGAAACATCTTGTTCCTGACTGGGAGCATCCACTGACGACTCACTGCTTTTATATTTGGAACTTTCTGAAGAGGAGGCGAAAGAGCTAGAGGCTGAGTCAGCAAGGAAAGCCAAACTTTTTCCTGCTGCTCCGGCTTTAAAAGCTGTTTTCCTACTCCCAGATAAGGGAGCCTTCAAGGCCTTGTGTAGCCAGAAGATGACGCTGGCTCAACACCTCCAGCCTTAGGTGCTATTGTGCTTTTGCCACTACCACCAGATGCACCACCACCACCACCACCATCAGTACCAGCTGGCAATCTACTCCCACGGCCTCTTCCACCAGACTTCCTCATTTTTTGGAAAATCTAACCAAAATAACAACCGTTATATGGTACTGTAAAACAAGGTAGAAGGTGCATATAAACTTGTTGAAAATTTAAATCTCCCTTTTTTTTGGGAGACAGAACCAAAACTCAGGCCCTGTGCATAAAACAACACAATGTAAGTGGAAGAAAGTGGCTGGCTGATATACGACAAACTAACAGGACTGAAATATATCCACTTTGTGAGAATTTGAATCTCCCTTCTTTTTTTGGAGACTGAACCAAAACTCAGGCCCTGTGCATAAAACAACACAATGTAAGTGGAAGAAAGTGGCTGGCTGATATACGACAAACTAACAGGACTGAAATATATCCACTTCGTGAGAATTTGAATCTCCCTTTTTTTTGGGGGGGGTGACTGAACTTAAACTCAGGCCCAGTGTATAAAACAACACAATGTAGGTGGCTGATAGTGGCTGGCTGATATACGACAAACTAACAGGACAGAAGTATATCCACTTTGTGAGAATTTGAATCTCTCTTTTTTTTGGGGGGGAGACTGATCCAAAACTCAGGCCCAGTTTTTAAAACAACACAATGTAAGTGGCTGAAAGTGGCTGGCTGATATACGACAAACTAACAGGACAGAAGTATATCCACTTTGTGAGAATTTGAATCTCCCTTTTTTGGGGGGGAGGCTGAACCAAAACTCAGGCCCAGTGTATAAAACAATGCAATGTAAGTGGCAGAAAGTGGCTGGCTGATATGCGACAAACTAACAGGACTGAAATAAATCCACTTTGTGAAAATTTGAATCTCCCTTTTTTTTTTGAGACTGAACCAAAACTCAGGCCCAGCGTATAAAACAATGCAATGTAAGTGGCAGAAAGTGGCTGGCTGATATACGACAAACTAACAGGACAGAAGTATATCCACTTTGTGAGAATTTCAATCTCCCTTTTTTGGGGGGGAGACTGAACCAAAACTCAGGCCCAGTGTATAAAACAACACAATGTAAGTGGCTGAAAGTGGCTGGCTGATATACGACAAACTAACAGGACAGAAGTATATCCACTTTGTGAGAATTTGAATCTCCCTTTTTTGGGGGGGAAACTGAACCAAAACTCTGGCCCAGTGTATAAAACAACACAATGTAAGTGGCTGAAAGCGGCTGGCTGATATACGACAAACTAACAGGACAGAAGTATATCCACTTTGTGAGAATTTGAATCTCCCTTTTTTTGGGGGGGAGACTGAACCAAAACTCAGGCCCAGTGTATAAAACAACACAATGTAAGAGGCTGAAAGTGGCTGGAAGATATATGAAAAAATACAAGAACTGTATACAATTTCAATCTCCCTACAATGATCTCAGGATAAGTATGGCAGCAATAAAAAGGACTGCTGCACACAAAAGTGTGGACAAATAAACAAGATAACTGTGCAGAAAGGAGCAACAGGATTTTTGCTTTAAAAAAAGCAGTTGGTTTGCACAGCAGCGTGCAAACAGCAATGCAGCTGCCAGGGAGCCTTATAAGGCAGCCTAATAAGCTACAGAGCTGATGTACAAAAATATAGCCTCCACTGTCCCTGCAAAAAAAAGGTGGTGTTGGACAGTGGAAATCTCTACAGCACAAGCAGTTTGGGGGTTAATCTTCCCTCCCTAACTATATCCCTTCTTCTGATGAAGCTGCAGCAATCTCTCCCTATGCTACGATCGGCAGAAGTAAGATGGTGGTCGGCGTGCATGCCCCTTTATAGCCCCTGTGACGCCGCCAAAAGCAAGCCAATCACTGTCATGCCCTTCTCTAAGATGGTGGGGACCGAGACCTATGTCATCACGCTGCCCACACTCTGCGTCCTCCTTGATTGGCTGAAAAATGGCGCTGAAAGCGTCATACGAAACACGACTTTGGCGCGCTGATCGCCGACCGCATGGCCGATCCCACACTAGTTTCATGAAACCCGACTTTGCCAAAAGTCGGCGATTTTTGAATTTGTCCGATCCGTTTCGCTGAACCCTAGTGACAGCACCTTGTAAAGAGCTGATCAACCGTGACATGCCTTATACAGGGGCATGCACTGCTCTGTGAAGAGAAATGCATGTTCTGTGTGTATCCGGTCTTTCAGTAACAAATGTCCCTTTGGGGACAACCATTAAATTGGTGTGGCCCTTGGTGATCTAAGTCAAGTGACCATCATTTTACTGTCATGTACTAGTGGTGTTATTCTTAATGGCTTCTTTTTGTCATCCATTACATATCATACTGTATCTAGTGATGAGCAAACCTGATCTGGAAAGCTCAGGGTTTGTATCAAACATTGCCTGTTCAACCACACCAACCCCAAACAGGCAATGTTCGGAGTTTGCTCATCAAAAAATAAAAATTACTTCTCTCTCCCTTGCTGAGGTCCCAACCTGTGTGGAGAGTCTTCCTGACCAAGGGAATCTCTAGCTAGAAATCCTGAAAGGGATTCCCTTGGGTAGGATGACATATTCACACAATGTGGAAGTGCATGGAAGTGGACTGAAGAGGACCCTCCGCGTCTGCGGTACCTCAGCAAAGGGGTAAGTAGCAATATATATATTTTCTTTTTACTATCTGGTCAGTGATGAGGATGTGGTGGACAGATCCTCCACTCCTCTGGGTCTCCATACCCATTGAGTTCAATGGAGATGATAGTTTGGGGGTGCTGAATCTGAACCCGGATTTTCTTGTGTGTTTGGGATGGAACTGCCCGAACTGAACTTTGGCAGGTTCACTTCTCACTAATCATATTTTGGGTCTAAGATATATAAATGTGATCAAGTTACAGTTTTTTTTAATTCCAAAGCTTTGAGTTTTCTAGATAAGTAACTTTACAAACTGACAGAAAAATGTTAACAATTGGTCAAACCAACCACCATTGCAGAACAATATATTTAAAGCGTAACTCTAAAAATAACAAAAAACTTTTGATATGTTAGTACCTGTGGCACTGATCTTTTACAATGGAGAACCCCTTCCAGCAGCTTTAGTTTTTTTTTTTAAAAATATAATATTTTCTAAATTTTATTTAGTTTTGTGTGAAAAGTTCCATCCAAGTTAAAGCAGCAGGCTCTATGTGCTGCAAGATTTCAGTGGTTACTAAGGCTACGTTCACATTTGCGTTGTGCACAACGCAGCGTTTTGTGATGCATGCGTTCATTTTTTGCATGATTTTTGGTGCAGAAAAAACTGCATCATGCAGCGTCCTCTGCGCCCTGACAGTTGCGCCAAAATGATGCATGCGTCACAAAACGCAAGACAACGCATGTCCATGCGCCCCCCCATGTTAAATATAGGGGCGCATGATGCATGCATCGCGGCGGCTGCGCCCGACGCTGCGCCGCACGATGCTAATGTGAACGTAGCATAAGGAAGTTGGGCCCCCTTGGTAGCAGAAATTGTGGACGGATTCAGGCTTCCTGTGATACATTCAGGGCTGTTCGATCACAGCCCTCTGGAAAGTTCCCCATCCCCGTCTCCTCATGTGCTTCATCCTGGACAGCACTCTGTACCGTACTTTTGTGGCATGTGGCTTGATGATGGATGGGAATTCATGAATCACAAGAACAAACTGGCGAAACATCCAAACACAAAATTCTGGGGGCAAGACAGGGTACAAACATCCAGGGGCGAACTGCAGGGGGTGAACTGCTGGGTGCAAAACATTGATGACGGAGGGGAATTCATGAACCACAAAGGTACAAACATCCGGGGGTGAACTGCTGGAGGCGAAACATTGATGATGGACGGGAATTCATGAACCACAAGGGTACAAACATCCAGGGACGAACTGCCGGGGGAGAACTGCTGGGGGCGAAACATTGATGATGGATGGAAATTCATGAACCACAAGGGTACAAACATCCGGGGCGAACTGCTGAGGGAGAAATGCTGGGGGCGAAACATTGATGACGGACCGGAATTCATGAACAACAAGGGTACAAACATGCTGGGGCGAACTGCCGAGGGCGAAATGCTGGGTGCGAAACATCCAGGGGCAAACTGCCGGCGGCAAAATGGGAGAACTGCTGGGGGCAAAATGTGTGGGGGTGAAATGTGCGGGTGCAAAACATCCTGGGGGCCAAATGCTGGGGATAAAATGTACAGGGGCAAAATGTACCTGGGGCGAACTGCTGGGGGCGAAATGTGCGGGGGCTGAGTTTGCGGGGGCTAAACATCCTGGGGGCCAAATGCTGGGGATGAAATGTGTGGGGGCAAAATGTACCCAGGGGCGAACTGCTGGGGTGTGAACTGCTGGGGGCGAAATGTACCCAGGGGCGAACTGCTGGGGGCAAACTGCTGGGGACGAACTGCTGGGGGCGAAACATTCAAATCCTGCATATGACTGACTATGCAGCAGGGTTAAACTTGCTGCCAATGTGTAAAACAAAGGAGTACGGAGTACAAAATTCATATTGTGAAGTGGATTTTCAGGGGCCCATCCAGTATGTGGGTTCAAAGGATTATTGGGGTGCAAATGAATTGGTAGCAGGGCAGGCCTTGAATTCAATGCAACACTTTTTCAGGATTCCCCCCGGACATCTTATGACAAGGGTATATTGTGGTGCGTCGTAATTCTTGGCAGCCCATCCACTCACATCATAGGCTACAACAGCTTAGGAGACCCACTGTTTAATAATGGCCCTTTAAGAAGATTAATGCAGCCTGATGCACCAGTAAAAATAGGCTATGTGACTTTAAGAGACCCTCCTTCATAAATGAAACAAGATGGGTCTGCTTAAGTGTCACACACCACGTGGCCAGCTAGGGTTGTTAAATGTTACAATGACATTTCCCAGTGAATGCATTTGTAGTGGTTGAAAGCAATGTTAAAGTTGAAAAACGCTTCAAAAATGCTGCATCTGAACTAAGCTTAAGTGGGGGAGGAAATGTTCGGTTTGGGGTTAAATATTTGGCTTTACAGGCAAGTCGTTCTCCTGCAAAGGATGTACCTTGACATATTTCCCAGCAAAATCTGTTTTGGTTTAGTTTTCGTGTGGTTTTTGTGGCATCGGGAAAAATGACATGAATCTCGGAAAAAAGTTTACAGCTGTGAACTAGGAGACAGGGATGCTTCCAGGGGCGATGATGTCCCATGATGTCCCTGTGTCACTTGAGCAGTGTTTCCCTCATTTTCAGACGTTTTCAGACCTTAAAAGGCCCCCCGAGGGGTGGAGTAAAAATATTCGGGTCTCCCATAGACTTACCTTGGGCTCGTTGTTCTGGCTGAGTACCCGAGTATTCCAATCTGCTCGACCCGAGCAACGAGCACCCAAGCATTTTAGTGCTCGCTCATCACTAATGTCTATGCATAGTATAGGTAGATATATACACTGCTCAAAAAAAGGGAACACTAAAATCTCACATCCTAGATATCACTGAATGAAATATCCTAGTTTGTAAATCTTTATTCATTACATAGTGGAATGTGTTGAGAATAATAAAACCTAAAAATGATCAATGTAAATCACATCTAATATCCCATGGAGGTCTGGAGTTGGAATAATGCTCAAAATCAAAATGGAAAATGAAGTTACAGGCTATTCCAACTTCAGTGGAAATTCCTCAAGACAAGGAAATGATGCTCAGTAGTGTGTGTTGCCTCCACGTGCCTGTATGATCTCCCTACAATGCCTGGGCATGATCCTGATGAGGCGGCGGATGGTCTCCTGAGAGATCTCCTCCCAGACCTGGACTAAAGCATCTGCCAACTCCTGGACAGTCTGTGGTGCAACGTGATGTTGGTGGATGGTGTGAGACATGATGTCCCAGATGTGTTCAATCGGATTCAGGTCTGGAGAATGGGAGGGCCAGTCGATAGCTTCAATGCCTTCATCTTGCAGGAACTGCTGATACACTCCAGCCACATGAGGTCTGGCATTGTCCTGCATTAGGAGGAACGCAGGGCCAACTGCACCAGCATATGGTCTCACAAGGGGTCTGAGGATCTCATCTCAGTACCTAATGGCAGTCAGGCTACCTCTGGCAAGCACATGGAGGGCTGTGCGGCCCTCCAAAGAATTGCCTCCCCAAACCATTACTAACCCACTGCCAAACTGGTCATGCTGAAGGATGTTGTAGGCAGCAGATCGCTCTCCACGGCGTCTCCAAACTCTGTCATGTCTGTCACATGTGCTCAGTGTGAACCTGCTTTCATCTGTGACGAGCATAAGGCGCCAGTGATGAATTTGCAAATCCTGGTGTTCTGTGGCAAATGCCTAGCGTCCTGCACGGTGTTAGGCAATGAGCACAACCCCCATTTGTGGAAGTTGGGCACTCAGACCATCCTCATGGAGTCGGTTTCTAACCATTTGTGTAGACACATGCACATTTGTGGCCTGCTGGAGGTCATTTTGCAGGGCTCTGGCACTGCTCCTCCTGTTCCTCCTTGTACAAAGGCTGAGGTAGCGGTCCTGCTGCTGGGTTGTTGCCCTCCTACAGCCCCCTCAACGACTCCTGGTATACTAATCTGTCTCCTGGTAGTACCTCCAGGCTCTGGACACTACGCTGACAGAAACAGCAAACCGTCTTGCCACAGATCGCATTGATGTTCTATCCTGGATGAGCTGCACTACCTGAGTCACTTGTGTGGGTTGTAGAGTCTGTCTCATGCTACCACGAGTGTGAAAGCACAACCAACTTTCAAAAGTGACCAAAACATCAGCCCCAGAAAGCATTGGTATTGAGATGTGGCCTGTGGTCCCCACCTGGAGAACTACTCCTTTATTGAGTGTGTCTTGATAATTTCCAATAATTTCCATCTGTTGTCTATTCCAGTTGCACAACAGCATGTGAAATTGATTGTCAAACATTGTTCCTTCCTAAGTGGACAGTTTGATTTCACAGAAGTTTGATTTACTTGGAGTTATATTCTGTTGTTTAAGTGTTCCCTTTATTTTTTTGAGTAGTGTATATATACAGTACAGACCAAAAGTTTGGAGACACCTTCTCATTTAAAGATTTTTCAGTATTTTCATGACTATGAAAATTGTACATTCACACTGAAGGCATCAAAACTATGAATTAACATGTGGAATTATATACTTAACAAAAAAGTGTGAAACAAATGAAATTATGCCTTATATTCTAGGTTCTTCAAAGTAGCCACCTTTTGCTTTGATGACAGCTTTGCACATTCTTGGCATTCTGTTGATGAGCTTCAAGAGGTAGTTGCCGAGAATGGTCTTCCAACAATTTTGAAGGAGTTCCCAGAGATGCTTAGCACTTGTTGTCCCTTTTGCCTTCACTCTGCGGTCCAGCTCACCCCAAACCATTTCGATTGGATTCAGGTCTGGTGACTGTTGAGGCCAGGTCATCTGGTGTAGCACCCCATCACTCTCCTCCTTGGTCAAATAGCCCTTACACAGCCTGGAGGTGTGTTTGGGGTCATTGTCCTGTTGAAAAATAAATGATGGTCCAACTAAACGCAAACCGGATGGAATAGCATGCCGCTGCAAGATGCTCTGGTAGTCATGCTGGTTCAGTATGCCTTCAATTTTGAATAAATCCCAACAGTATCACCAGCAGAGCACCCCCACACCATCACACCTCCTCCTCCATGCTTCATGGTGGGAACCAGGCATGTAGAGTCTATCCGTTCACCCTTTCTGCGTCGCACAAAGACACAGTGGTTGGAATCAAAGATCTCAAATTTGGACTCATCAGACCAAAGCACAGATTTCAACTGGTCTAATGTCCATTCCTTGTGTTCTTTAGCCCAAAGAAGTCTCTTACGCTTGTTGCCTGTCCTTAGCAGTGGTTTCATAGCAGCTATTTTACCATGAAGGCCAGCTGCACAAAGTCTCCTCTTAACAGTTGTTGTAGAGATGTGTCTGCTGCTAGAACACTGTGTGGCATTGACCTGGTCTCTAATCTGAGCTGCTGTTAACCTGTGATTTCTGAGACTGGTGACTCAGATAAACTTATCCTCAGAAGCAGAGGTGACTCTTGGTCTTCCATTCCTGGGGCGGTTCTCATGTGAGCCAATTTCTTTGTAGCGCTTGATGGTTTTTGCCACTGAACTTGGGGACACCTTCAAAGTTTTCCCAATTTTCCATACTAACTGACCTTCATTCCTAAAGTAATGATGGCCACACATTTTTCTTTACTTAGCTGCTTTTTTCTAGCCATAATACAAATTCTAACAGTCTATTCAGTAGGACTATCAGCTGTGTATACACCAGACTTCTGCACAACACAACTGATGGTCTAAATGTAAGAGGGTGGTGCTGTTATGGACAGTAATTAACACGCTGTCACTTTAAGAGACTGCACCCCCTTGTCTGGTGTGATGGAATGTTCTGCTTCTCCCCTGCAATAGAGTGTGTGAATGAGCTGGACTGTGCAGATGGCAGGGGTGGAGCATGAACAGCCCGTTTGAGCTGAAGCTGCTGCAGAGAGAACTTTGTGCTGTTTTCTGCGACAGAGGACCCACAGCCTGTAACGGAGTGGACTTGTGAGATTTGACAGACTATTCCAGGTGCAGCAAGAGTGGCTGTCCTGTGTGAGCTTGAAAAGCCACAAATATACCAAGAAAGGGATTTACAGTTTCCAGGAGCACCTCCAGGACCCAGGTGCAAGGAAAAGACCACGTTTCACGGAGATGGCAGAAAGCCATGCGCACCACCGTAATAGACTGTTGGAGGCCCCCGGGACTGGATCTGAGTCCCCAACATCACCGTGAGTTTGTTCCTGTTTTGTGCACATGTTAGGGCCTAGTGTAGGCTTCAGTAGTCAGTACACAGGAGCCGTGTGGCCTGCTTAGTAAAGGTCAGGGAGATTATTTGTAGAGTAGCATCATTATTTGTTTATTGTTTGCATTTACTTGTGTGACTGTCAGGACTCTGAACATTTTTTACCTTTTATGCATTACTGCCCTTTTCCAAGATGGCGTCTTTGGTCTCATGTGCACTGTGTCTTCCTGCTATAAACTCCACCCCAGCCTTCAGTCTGTGCTAAAGTATTCTGCCTTGCATCCAGCTCCAGACCTCTGATTACTCCCTGGCTATACACCTGCTCCTGTGAACCTGTGTGGTGATAATGGTACTCAGCTCTGAGTTCCTGCTGCATACACAAGTTTCCAGTAATTCTCCTTCATCTGCTGTTCGTGTTTACTTCCATCTGCATTTGCTGGGCATGTAAGCTGTTTCTGCTTTGCAATAACCTGAGACTATTAACCAGGCCTCCCTGGTTGAGCTAAGATATGATTTGAACTGCCTAATAAGCATATCTATCTGTGCCTGGACTAAGACAAGGATTTATTCGTGTCAAGTATCCTCAAGAATAACTGTGCTTCATAGACTTTCTGCTTGATTGCATTTTCCTCTGAAGTTTCCTATAGACTGCTAACCTGCGTTTATTATTTGCACCAAGTGTTGTGGACTTGAGTTTTTCTCTGCACCTGTTTGAATCACCGTGTGATAATATAGACTTTACCACTTATAAAACTGTGTCCTGTAGTTGTCTTGTTCCACACAAAGAGTCTCCTGAAATATCCCCTATAATTATTACAGTGACGTATGTTGATTCTGTAATAGTTGGAGCACCGTGCTATTTTACGGACAAGCTAAAGAATATAACTCTTGTAAATTATCTTTTGCCATTGCATACCCCTGTTTGCATCTTCCTCATCCACTTAATTCCTTGCATTCCAATAAATCTACCCTCTGTTGTTTGCACCTCATCTTGTGTACGGTAGTCTTCCTGCACCGTGGTGGTCCCCCGGCCATCACTTCAAGTGGCGCTGCGAGCAGGGTACTGTCAACAAGATGGAGGCATCAGACAGCAACAGCGGGAATGCTAATGTTAATGGAGATGCTTTGGGCATTGGTGGAACCCCTGCAAGGACACTCCCTATGGTCACCATATTTAGTGTGCTACCAAAGTTTGACGGCAATAATATGCCACTGTCCGACTGGGTGTCCCGGCTGCAAAGCACCCTGAAGATTTATAACATCAGCCCAGACCTTGAAGCGGACATTGCTTTAATTGTCCTAGAGGGAGAAGCCCGTAGAAACATCTGCCTACAACCAGAACTCACCCTGAAGGAGCTAGTGAAGTTCCTGGAAGAGATCTATGGCGAGACTGCTAGTGCCGGACACCTTAGCGCCAAATTTTTCTCTAGGCTGCAGTGGGAAGAAGGAATTTCTCAGTATGCAACTGCACTGCAAGAAGTGTTAACAGAGTTGCAAAGAAAGGAGGCGGATGGATTTGGCGGCATGGGCTCTAAAGACCAGATACTCCGGGAGCAATTTATTCTGGGACTGCATAGCACATCCTTGAGGTGAGCACTGTCAGAATGGGTCCGGGCAGATCCGGTTCTTACGTTTCATCAAATCCTGGCGTTAACGGTGACCCGAAGTAAAGAAGAGAGCTACGCGTCTAGGGTGATGCGTGTCCAGGGCGCCAATACCAGAGGGGACTCAAACCATCAGGAGGTGCTGGTCCAGGTGGTGCATGACTTGCAGCGATCCCTTGTCAACGTGCAAGAACAACTGACCAAGATTGAACGAAGAGTGAGGGAACTACAACAGTCTGACCCACCGTACTCATGCAAACATTCTTCGGCCCGACCGATAAGGGATCAGTGGGAGCAAGCCCCCTCCCGTCAGGGATGAGGACAGGCTCAAGGTGCCCCTTGGCGAGGAGGAGGCATCCAATGCTGGGAATGTGAAGGACAGGGGCACCTTGCTAGAGACTGTCGGAACTATACTCAAGGCCAGCGGAAGCCGCCGTTAAACTACCAACCCCCGCAGCAGTGCGGCACTCTGCGGGGGAGGCGAGGAAAGATGCCTCTCTATATCATAATGAACACTTGATTGCTGGGTGTCCCATCCTACGTGCTGAATTCGAGGTAGTTCTAGTGGATTGCCTGATAGATACCGGGTCACAAGTGACGACGATGCCAGAAACGTATTTCAAGCAGTAATTCCAGGCCCTGGCCAAGACAGAAAAAGAGACATTGATCCGGTTGTTTGCTGCCAACCAACAACCAATCCCGGTAACAGGGGTCATGTGGATGAATATTCGAATCTGTGGGCAAGAAGTGGAGAGAAAAGGGATCCTGCTAGTCCCTGAGCCTATCAAAGAAGATGTGCCTGTAGTACTGGGAATGAATATCCTACGTGAACTCGATCAGATTATGTTTACCACATGGAGACCTGGATATTGGAAGAAGGCTACTACACATAAGCCTACTCAAGAAGCCTTTCAATGACTGATCAGCGTCTATGGGATGCAGAAGAGTGTGCCACCCTATCAGACTGTAGGAGTCATCAGGGCTCCTGGTAAAGAACCTGTAGTCCTGCCTCCCGAGCGAGAAACTATAGTATACCTTCCAATGGGGATGCATAGCAACCTTGACGGGTAGGAAGTGATTGTTCAGCCTGTGGTAGGGGGAGGAGGGGACCAAGAAGTCATGATAGCTTGTGCGATAGCTGTGGTCCAGCGAGGACACATTCCCATAAGAGCTTTGAATGTGGGTCCCAGGGAGGTCACCTTGCCACAAGGGACAGAACTGGCCCTGGTGTACCTACATAAGGATGAAGTGGTGAGTCAGAAGGAGATGTCTTTATCACTGAAAGAAGGTGTGGGGTGGACCCTAGCAGTTGCTGCGGGGGCCGAAGTGACGCCATCCCCGGAGTGGAGTGGACGGGTCATCATTGATCAAATGGAAGTGGATGTGAAGGCTCTGGGCCCTGAGCATGTTCAAGCAATAGAAGCTATGCTGTGGGAAAATCAGGTGGCATTCGCCCATCACACCAAGGATTTTAGCTGTATTGAAGCCATCACACAAGAGATACCGACCGGAGAAGCTCGTCCAATTCAAGAAGGATGCCAGGAGATCCCGCCCAAGATGTATCAAGAGGTGAAAACATTACTGAGGCAGATGCTGGATTCAGGAGTGGTGCAAAGTAGTCAGAGCCCTTGGGCAGCCCCGGTGGTGCTCATCAAGAAAAAG
The DNA here is from genome assembly GCF_051348905.1 of Ranitomeya variabilis. NCBI lineage: Eukaryota > Metazoa > Chordata > Amphibia > Anura > Dendrobatidae > Ranitomeya > Ranitomeya variabilis. Next base: position 571,665,213 of record NC_135232.1, read on the forward strand.
GATGGGACCATCCGATTCTGAGAAAATTACAGGAAACTCAATGCCTGCACTGTTCGAGACTCGTATCCATTGCCCTGCGTCGAGGAATCCTTGACAGCGTTGGGGAAAGCCAAGTACTTCTCCACCCTGGACCTAGCAAGCGGATACTGGCAAGTAGCTGTGGCAGAGAAAGACAAAGAAAAAAAGCCTTCATCCTCCCTATGGGGCTGTTCGAGTTTAACCGGATGCCATTCGGGCTCTCCAATGCTCCGGGCACGTTTCAATGGCTGATGGAAAAGTGTTTGGGAGACTTAAATTTTGAGGCTACCCTGATCTATCTGGATGACATCATTGTATTTTCGGCCTCATTCGAAGAACACCTTCCCCGACTTGGACAGGTACTCGGAAGACTGCGGGCTCATAACCTGAAGGTGAAGTCAAAGAAGTGCCACCTTTTCAAGAGAGAGATCAAGTACCTGGACCACATGGTGTCACAAGATGGAGTTCTACCCTCACCAGAAAAAGTGTCTGCTATTCAGAAGTGGCCAATCCCTCGATCAGCGAGAGAACTCCAGGCCTTTCTGGGACTCGCCAGGTACTACCGCCGGTTTGTTAAAGACTTTGCAAAGGTGGCAGGTCCTCTCAATGAGCTGCTGAGAGGGACCGCTGGAGTACCGAAGACCCAGTACATCCCTTGGGCCCGGAGACAAGATGAGGCCTTCCAGGCTACAAAGAATGCCCTTACCTCTGCCCCGATTTTGGCCTATGCAGACTTCGAGCAGCCGTTCCTGTTGTACACGGATGGTAGCCTTCATGGACTTGGTGCAGTACTTTCTCAGATACAGGATGGACATGAGAGATTCATCAGGTATGCCAGCAGGTCCCTGTGAGACAGTGAAAGAAACCCTCACAATTACAGCTCCTTCCGGTTAGAGCTCCTGGCCTTGGTGTGGGCCATGATAGAGAAATTTGCAGGCTTCCTGACTGGGTCCAAGATTCAAGTTCGAACAGACAATAATCCCCTGGCCCACCTTGAGAATGCTAAATTGAGGGCCTTAGAACAACGGTGGATGGCTCGCCTAGCCAAGTTTGACTTTACCATCCGTTATTGCTCTGAAACTGAAAATGCAAATGCTGATGGGCTGTCAAGAGTGACTGTGGAGGCTCCAATGGGGGATCTCGATGAGCAACTCGAAGAGGAAGAAACCCCAGACTTTCATAAGTTTAAGCCCCCAGTGGTTGCGGCCCAGTCAAGAAGGGAGGCCTGCGCATTACCCCAGTCTCTGGAGTGTACCAATGAGGAATGGGGACATGTTCAAGATGGAGACAAAGGGCTGAGACAGATGAAGTGGTGTGTAACTCAGAAGGGGAAGCCTGGCAAACAAGAAAGAGATGATCTAGACTCTGAAATGAAGAGTGTGTTACACCAGTGAGATAGACTGGAAGTGCGAGAGTCAGTGCTATATCGTAAGAGACAACAGCCAAAAGATATGGAAGTAAGGTGGCAGGTGGTCACCCCAGGAAGAATGGCTCAAGAAGTAGCTAAAGAAGCCCACAAATTTGGAGCTCACCTCGGTCCCAAAAAGACCTACCAATGGTTACAGCAGTATATGTGTATTGCCCCTGGTTGGAGTTTGTGGTGGAAGAGGTTTGCTGGCAATATCTTGTATGTGACCTCATTAAGAGTACGGAACAGAGGGCACCCATCCAGACCATACAAACTAAGGAGCCACTAGAAGTCTTGATGATCGACTATCTCCTCGTGGGACACTTGGCCCGGGGGCTACAGTACTGTTTGGTGATGACCGATTATTTCTCTGTTCGCAGTAGTCACCCCTACTAGAGATCAGACTGCGGAATCAGCGGTGCGAGACATCTGTCAAGACTTCATCCAGGTGTATGGGTGCCAAAGCGCATCCACTCTGACCAAGGCGCATGTTTCCAAGGCAAGGTGATAGAAGAACTGTATCGTATGTATTTCATTAAGCGGTCCCAGACCACCCCTTACCATCCTCAAGGCAACAGTGCATGTGAATGCTTCAACCGAACCTTACTTCAAATGCTGAGAATGTTGGAGGAGGATTAGGCTACTTTCACACATCCGTCGGTACGGGGCCATCGCAAACCGTCAGCATGACGTACCGATGGACATTGTGCTAAATTTAGCACAATGTGGGCAGCGGATGCAGTTTTACAACGCATCCGCTGCCCATTGTGATGAGCGGGGAGAAGGGGGCGGAGTTCTGGCCATGCATGCGCGGTCGGAAATGGTGGATCTGATGGACAAAAAAGTTCCATTGAACTTTTTTTGTCACGACGGACCACTAAAACACGACGTATCCTTCGCACGACGGATGCGAAGTGTGGCCATCCGTCGTCCATTAAAGTGTATGGCAAAAAAACGGATCCTGCGGGCACATTTGCAGGATCAGTTTTTTTGTCATTATGACGGATTGCGACGGAAACAAAAAGACGGAAGCGTGAAAGTAACCTAAAAAGGCGTGTTGGCCAGACTACCTACCAGAGTTGGTCTGGACCTACAACAATCGGGTCCACTCCACCACGGGTTATACCCCCTATCTACTGCTGTTTGGAAGAGCTGGACGAGAGATCATTGAGCTGAATTTGGAACAGCCAGAGGAGCTGATGAAGCGAAGTGTCACCTCATGGGTGAAAAAGCATCGGCAACTATTACAAAATCTATGGCGATTGGCGGGTCAGCAGCTGCAAGAAAAAGAACATACGGACCGTAAACCCACTCAAGAGTTACCGCTCTAACCCGGAGACCGAGTATTAGTCAGAGAGAAATGCCCCAAGGGAAAACTACAGAAAACTACGTCCCAACGCGTGTCGCTCTACAAAGAGAGCGTCATCATCCCCTGATGAAGCTCTCTTTGTAGAGCGACACGCGTTGGGACGTGTCTCTTGGTCTGTTCCAGTCTGCACACGGGGACGGTGCCTTCTCCTCTCTTTCCTCATGTGGGTAATTTCATGTGGATAATTTCATGTCCCTTTGCCCTATCATGGGCATTGGCTCTATATGGGTTATAAGCCATCTGACCCATGGGTGTTGGAAAAATAGGTTGTTCACATTCAGCACACCCAAGGGGTCTGCGCATTTTCACCATTATTAGGGGTTTATATGCCCCATAGGGATTTGGTTTTCACCTATTTTTGTGTCCCTTCAGTCCCATGAGCCAGAGGGTGGGTACCCCATTACAAATAGGGGTGTGCAGGCTTGTATTATTGGTACTTGCATTTTGTACTGTATTGTTTATGCAACATTTATATATGGACCAAATTTCTTATGCACCACTGTTTTAATTATGTTTTATGGTTTTTGAAGTTGCGGTTTGTCAATAAAAATTCCTGTCTTTATATTCTGACTATATTCTATTGGTTCATGGTGTGCATGCATATAAGTGGCTTCCTTTTTTGTTAAGTCTACAAGTGTACACTAGCGCATGGCTGTGCGGCCATGCAAACCTTTTATAGCTGCAGCAAGTACAGGACCTTCCCAGAAGGATCAATGGGAGGCTGCCACAGAAGTTGAGCACCTTCAGGATCTTCTAGAGGACCAATGGGATTTGCTGCAGTATCTAAGCATGTGACCCTTGATCTCCAATGAGAGATCTTGCCCTGGGCATGCTCAGAAGGGGAAAAGCAGGACTTAGTCCCAAAAACGTCTCCTCGCTGCTGCCCAGTACTGGCTACAATGGCAGAAGCTGGAAAGGCAGCAGTAACCCTTTGCACAGAGTCAGACTGAGCAAGACATAGGGACCGACATCTCTGCTGAGCAGACTCCAATGTGGCTGGAGAAGAATGGGAGACTGCAGCGGAGATGGATCGAGATTCTACCTGTGCAGAGGTGGGAACTCGACACCTAACAGAGGGTGATTTAAACTTTTATATTTTTTTATTTATTTCATATTTTTTTAAACTTTTTTTTACTTTTGCCATGCTTCAATAGCCTCCATGGCCTGATCGGCTCTGCTACATAGCAGAGATCATTAGATTGTTCCTATGTAGCTTAATTACAGGCTTTCTATGAGTGCCGACCACAGGGTGGCGCTCACAGCAAGCCGGCATCAGCAACCATAGGAGGTCTCAAGGAGACCTCCGGTTACTATGCCAATGCATCGCTGACCCTCGATCATGCAACAGGGCGGCGATGAGCGCATTTACGGCCCAATGTGGTAGTTAAATGCCGCTGTCAGCGTTTGACAGCGGCATTTAACTAGTTAATAGCAGCGGGTGGATCGCGATTCCACTCGCCGCTATTGCACACACATGTCAGTTGTACAAAACAGCTGACATGTCGCGGTTTGGATGTGGGCTTACTGCCGGAGTCCACATCAAAGCAGGGGATTTGACCTCTGATGTACTATTCCATCCAAGGTCAGAAAGGGGTTAAACCTGACAGGGCACACCTGTGAACTGAAAACCATTCCCGGTGACTACCTCTTGAAGCTCATCAAGAGAATGCCAAGAGTGTGCAAAGCAGTCATCAAAGCAAAAGGTGGCTACTTTGAACCTAGAATATAAAACATAATTTTCAGTTGTTTTACACTTTTTTGTTAAGTATATAATTCCACATGTGTTAATTCATAGTTTTGATGCCTTCAGTGTGAATGTGCAATTTTCATAGTCATGTATGGACAAGCTGCCGGCGCTGAGAGGAGGCATCGCGGGAGCTGGGTGAGTATTTCTCTGCAAGCAGGTGGGAGCATGGGGGATAGGAGGCGGGAGGTGATCTCCAAACTTTATTTTTAACAAAAAAAAAAAAAACTTGATTTTTCACCTCTTCTCTCCTGTAGGGGAGAAGAGATGAATGCCGCCTTCAGCACCACACGCAGGGGGGCAGCGCTTACTGTAGCGCTGTCTCTCCTGCATGGTCCGTTTGGTCCTCAGGCGGCACACGGGGGGCACACGGCTGCCGCATGTGTGCCACACTGATGTGCCACATGAGCACACGGACATACGGATAACTCCGGTACCGTTTTCTCCGGTACCAGAATTATCTGGACGTGTGAAACCGGCCTTACCGAGATTGTCCCTTATCTCAGATGGTGGGATAATTTTTAATTCCTTTAATAATAGGTAATGAAATGTTTCACTAGGACTACCTAAAGGATAGATTGGGTAGAATTGGGATTTTGGTTGAACATCTATATGTAATGGAGTAAGCACTGAATCAACAAAGAAGTTGTATTTGAATCCTTTAAAGTCTTGTTATTTCTTTTCTTTCACAAAAAATATCTATTTAAAGTCAATTTCCTTACAAAGGAATGTAAATCCAGAAGCAAATCAAGTGGATTTGCCTTGGAAGTAGGACAAAAAGATAATTATTCATTGAGTAGCTTGATTTCATCTGGACTCAAAGGGTGTTCAAATAGATTAAAAATTCTCAGATCTTCCTTATATTGGATTGGCTATGCAGGAGGAGCTCTTTGAGATTTTTTCTTCTTAGCCCCTCCCTTCCATCCCCTAAAGTGTTTTTTCTTTATGTGGGTCGATTGAGGTTGGGAGTGGACAACGGGGAAAAAGGAAAAATGTAGGTCTGAATGACAGAGATCTGTCTTTCAAGTTTTCCCCACATGATGTTCCAATTAGATATCCCCATGGAATTGCCGGCTATAATACTTTCTACCTGATCTCATGAATCACAGACATTATTTATGGTTGGTCCTGAATTGTCCCAACCTGCATGGAATTTACCTTTGGTAAGTGGACAGCCACAGGTCCAAGATACACATTACTATCTATGGAGTCGAGTGTTTCAGACGTTATTACCTTCCCTATTTTACCATACACAGTGTTGGTTTCGTATGAAAGGGAGACAACAGAAGAGTTGCTCTGAATATTTCCCTTGTTAATAGATTGATCCAATTGTGTATTTAGAATATTCGCCTGCAATCCCAAAGGCTCAATATAAGAGGACTCTGTGCAGTTCACCTTCGTAAAGAGAGAATGCATGTCTGGAGATGAAACCGCCTCTATGGAAGTGCCAAGGGCTAATTGTAGTCCGGAGGGATGACTGGATGTATTATTAGAGGACTCTGTACAGGTCCCCTTGAAAACTCTGTAGGGTAATCAACACAGAGAAGGATAATTGAATGTTACTGACAGCTTTATATAAGCTGGAGGGTTTGGCTGAGAAATGGCAATTGAGATTGTGTACATAAATGTAAGGTTATGCACTTTGGCAAAGGGTATAAAATGTATAATTATGGACAAAAACACACTGGGTAAAACTGCTACTGAAAAAGACTTGGTTGTATGGATGGACGACAAACTCCACTTTACTGATCAGTATCAGGCAGCTGCTGCCAAGGCAAATGAAAAATTGGGATGAATTAAAAAGGCATAGATGCTCATGAGGAGAACATAGTTTTCCTCTATAAAAGTCACTAGTTCGACCACACTTAGAATACTAGGGAAACGCTGGTCTCTGGTGTAAAAGAATTACATGGCTGAACTAGAGCAGGTGCAGAGAAGAGCGACCAAGGTTATTAAGGGAATAGATGAACTGCAATACCAAGAAAGGTTGTTAAGGGAATGAGTGGCCTGCAATACCGAGAAAGGTTATTAAGGGAATGAGTGGCCTACAATACCGAGAAAGGTTATTAAGGGAATGAGTGGCCTACAATACCGAGAAAGGTTATTAAGGGAATGAGTGGCCTACAATACCGAGAAAGGTTATTAAGGGAATGAGTGGCCTACAATACCGAGAACGGTTATTAAGGGAATGAGTGGCCTACAATACCGAGAACAGTTATTAAGGGAATGAGTGGCCTACAATACCGAGAAAGGTTATTAAGGGAATGAGTGGCCTACAATACCGAGAAAGGTTATTAAGGGAATGAGTGGCCTGCAATACCGAGAAAGGTTATTAAAGGAATAAGTGGCCTGCAATACCGAGAAAGGTTGCTAAATTCACGGTTATTCAGTTTGGAAAAATGAAGGCTTAGAAGCAATTTTATTACATTGATCAAATACATGAGGAGACAGTACAGATATTTTTCTAATGATCTTTTTACACAAAGGCCTTCAATGTGGTCAGATGGAAGAAGGTTTAATCATAACAATAGACGCGGATTCTTTACTGTAAGAGCAGCGAGACTAGGGAACTCTCTGCCGTATGATGTTGTAATGAGTGATTCATTACTAAAATTTAAGAGGGGACTGGATACCTTTCTGGAAAAGTATAATGTTACAGGGTACATACACTAGATTCCTTGTTAGGGTGTTGATCCAGGGAACTAGTCTGATTGCCGTATGTGGAGTCGGGAAGGAATTTTTTCCCTTATTAATGTCTGCCCCATGGGATATTTGCCTACGTCTGGATAAACATGTTAGGTTATGTGTTGAACTCAATGAACTTGGTTCTACCTTAAACCTTAAAAACTATTAAACTAAATTCTTTTATCATAGGAAAAGCTGGATCCGTGAGACTGATTGGTGGAGATCATCACTGTGCAGGAAGACTGGAGATCCTCATAAATAATACATGGAGCAGAGCCTTCAGTGACCAATGGGGTGACAATGAGACCCAAGTTGTGTGCAGAGAATTACATTGTGGTCAGGCAGTTGATTCATTTATCAGAGCACCAGATACAATCAATGCTCAGATATATTTTAGTGGAAAATGTCAAGGTAACGAGACCCGATTGTCAGATTGCTCTTTAATTGGATCATCTGATTTAAAGACATGGACAGATCAGGAAAAGGATATAGAAATCATCTGCTCGGGTATAGTATTGCAAATGCATTTATAGTAAATTATATAAATAGTATAGAAATAGTATATGACTTATATTGATGTATTTCATAAAATGCAGAAACACAACACCTAAGACTGATGAATGGCCCAAGCAGATGTGCTGGCAGGGTGGAGATTTATCAGGAGGGAAAATGGAGGACGATCTGCCCTAATATTTGGCATGAAGAAGATGCCACTGTGGTTTGTAAGCAGCTGGGTTGTGGTTCTGCTGCCAAAATTACAGTGGAAAACTATATTGGCAGAGGAAGTGGGGACATCTGGCTGGTCAACGTACTATGTGTAGGACGTGAAACACATATCTGGAATTGTGCAACAAGTCCACTTAGCATACATAATTGTATTCAAGAAGTAGATGCAGGTGTAATATGCTCAGGTAAGAGTTTCTTGAACATTTTAGATGATAATAGTAAAATATTTATACATGTAGTACCATGTCCAATCACTTGGAGACAAAGCCATTTTTCATTTTGGGTTTTTTTTTCCCTCCTTGCCTTTAGTTATAAAGGCAATATTTATTAAGAAATTATTAAAAAATACATACAAATGCAATAGAAAAGCAAAATTACCATAGGGGACAACTCACAAGGCACCAAAGCACAAATGTGGAAGTAGGATTTGTCTATAACTATGATGGATGGTAACCAGGTAGTGGAACAGTATTACAGTTATATGAAAAAGTTTGGGCACCCCTATTGATGTTAAGCTTAATGTTTTATAAAAATTGTTTTTTTTGCAACAGCTACTTCAGTTTCATATATCTAATAACTGTTGGACACAGTAATGTTTCTGTATGGAAATAAGGTTTATTGTACTAACAGAAAATGTGCAATCTTCATTAAAACAAAATTTGACTGGTGCATAAGTATGGGCACCTCACCAGAAAAGTGACATTAATATTTAGTAGAGCCTCCTTTTGCAAAAATAACAGCCTCTAGTCGCTTCCTCTAGCTTGGATGAAGGTATTTTTGACCATTCCTCTTTACAAAACAATTCCAGTTCAGTTAAGTTTGATGGTCGCCGAGCATGGACAGCCCTCTTAAAATGATCCCACAGATGTTCAATGATATTCAGGTCTGGGGACTGGGATGGCCATTCCAGAACAGTGTAATTGTTCCTCTGCATGAATGCCTGAGTAGATTTGGAGCGGTGTTTTGGATCATTGTCTTGCTGAAAGATCCATCCCCTGCGTAACTTCAACTTTGTCACTGATTCATGAACATTATTGTCAAGAATCTGCTGATACTGAGAGGAATCCATCAACTTTAAGAAGATTTCCGGTGCCAGCATTGGCCACACAGCCCTAAAGCATGGTGGAACCTCCACGAAATTTTACTGTGGGTAGCAAGTGTTTTTCTTGGAATGCTGTGTTTTTTGCCACCATGCATAACGCCTTTTTGTATGACCAAACAACTCAATCTTGGTTTCATCAGTCCAAAGGACCTTCTTCCAAAAAGAAATTGGCTTCTCCAAATGTGCTTTTGCATACCTCAGCCGACTCTGTTTGTGGCGTGCTTGCAGAAACGGCTTCTTTCGCATCACTCTCCCATACAGCTTCTCCTTGTGCAAAGTGCGTTGTATAGTTGACCGATGCACAGTGACACCATCTGCAGCAAGTTGATGCTGTAGCTTTCTGGAGGTGGTCTGAGGATTGTCCTTGACTGATCTCACCATTCTTCTCTGCCTTTCTGATGTTTTTCTTGGCCTGCCACTTCTGGCCTTAACAAGAACTGTACCTATGTTCTTCCATTTCCTTACTATGTTCCTCACAGTGGAAATTGACAGGTTAAATCTCTGAGACAGCTTTTTGTATCCTTCCGCTGAACAACTATGTTAAATAATCTTTGTTTTCAGATCATTTGACAGTTGTTTTAAGGAGCCCATGATGCCACTCTTCAGAGGAGATTCAAACAGGAGAACAACTTGCAAGTGGCCACTTTAAGTAGCTTTTCTCATGATTGCATACACCTGGCTATGAAGTTCAAAGCTCAATGAGGTTACAAAACCAAACAAAGTGCTTTAGTAAGTCAGTAAAAAGTAGGTAGGAGTATTTAAAACAAGAAAATGATAAGGGTGCCCATACTTATGCACCTGTCAAATTTAGTTTGAATGCAGATTGCACATTTTCTGTTAGTACAATAAACCTCATTTCAAGGCAGAAACATTACTGTGTCCAATAGTTATTAGATATATGAAACTGAAATAGCTGTTGCAAAAAAACTATTTTTATAAAAATTAAGCTTAAGATTAATAGGGGTGCCCAAACTTTTTCATGTAACTGTATTTCCTCCAAAATATGTATGTAAAAGGATGTCATATCCATATAGTTGCTGTTAAGCATAACCACCTAAATATAAAGCAAGTGAATGCGATAAACTACACCTGTACAGTATACACATCAACCAGTTAACCATCAATATATACCATCATAAAGCTCAGTGGCTTATAGTGACAATTAATAAATATAAACATAAAACTGGTGGCCCTGGTAATCTACCCATATGCAATACAATGAGAACACCAAACTAGCCATCGATATGTAACATCATAAGGCTCAGTAGATCATTAGCTGTGGCATCTATATAGTATCTGCTATTTCCCATGTACCATAATGTGACCACCTAGTCTTATGATAGGCAATGTGGCATAATCCTATAAGAACAGTTCATTACCTTGTGCAGTGACCAGTGCTCATGGTGACCCCTCACCCCGACGCACGTTTTGCCTCCTGCTTCTTCCAGGGGCTTGTCAGGGTGAGGGGCGGCCATGATTATATACAAGAGTGGTAAGTGGAATTATCGGTAATCACGGCACATCGCGTGCAGCCCCGCCCTCCTATGACACGCTTCCTCCTGATGCTCAATGACACTCAAGCTCAAAGCTATGCGTGTCAATATGAGAGCATTATAGGAAGTGACTGAGGACCAGGGCAATAGCGCGTGCGCACTCACCGGGCACCCACAAAGAAAGAAAACGATTAGTAAACATAGAGTGGGTATATTCAAAAGTGCATTGAAGATAGTAAATATCATGCCATAATTAACTCTATGAATGTATTCCCAGTGTAATTATTGTAAATAAGAAATATTCAAAATAAAGTGCATCGGTGAACAGTGCATAAGTGAATAAAAACAAATTTAATGGCATAACATCTCATGTCTTTATTATTTAATAAGAAAAGTGCTATTTAGTGGTGTGAGCGGGGTTATACAGGGCTCAGCATTCTGACAACTGCTAGATCTACAGCAGAGAAAACAGGGATTTTGTCAAAACTGCACCAAGCAGCCAAGTAAATGATACATCAATAGAATCAGTGTCTCTGCTCCTACATCATGCTGCGCTCAGATTATATAGCAAGAAAATAGCTGACAGATTCCCTTTAAGAAGCAAAATCTTGGAGAACAAAAACTTTAGTCTGTTAAATTTTGGATTATCCTTCTTTAGGTCATAGAGAATACAGACTAGTTGATGGGCCCAGTACTTGTTCTGGACATTTGGAAGCCTTGCATGGTACAGAATGGGGATACGTTTGCGGAATTGATACAGAATTAAAAGCAGCCAATGTCATTTGTAAAGAGCTTCAATGTGGAGAAGCCGTGCCATCAGCAATAAACTATCCAACAAGAAATATTCCTGTATGGACAGAACAAATCTATTGTACTGGTAATGAGACCAGATTACTAGACTGTGAACGGAAACCTGGAGAAGAGAAAACCTGCAGGAAACAATATCCTACTGCTATTCAATGTAAAGGTATGTGATACTACTTGTAATGCAATCCAAAAATCCACCCAATTGTAACACCACCAGTATCAGGGTGCAGCCTCAATTTTCTTTCTCCTACAAATTGCTATATCAGTCCCATTACGACTAACATGACAAATGAGAAGAAAAAGGCATCATTCTAGGTGAGCGCTGCCAAAAAGACATTGAGGAGGGTCCATGGTATGAATATACTTTAATTCACTACAAACCACTCAGCCTCCTTCATCTGGTGTATAGATTACAGGATATTACTATTAGAGATGAGCAAACCCGTACTTGAAAGATTGGCGTCCGTACAGGATAGTTAGTGTCCGGATCTAAAAGCTGAACACAAACTTTACCTGGCAAGCCGATGCAATATTCAGGAGAAGAGAGAGATGATCACCTCTGTGTGATCTTATCACAACAAAGGCATTGGGTCCCCCCACAACGTTAAGATCTTACAGATGGAATGTGTAATGTTGATGTGATGGATATATTATTAACCGTTTTAATCCTAGTAGGTGCAATATACACACGTGGTCAAAATTGTTGGTACCACTTGTTAATTGACAGAAAAACCCACAGTGGTCACAGAAATAAATTGAATCTGACAAAATAATCAATAAAATATCTATGTAAATGAATAAATGAAAGTCAGACATTGCTTTTCAACCATGCTTCCACAGAATTAAAAAAAAAAAAAAAAATTCATGAAATAGGCCTGGACAGAAATGATGGTACCCCTGAAAATACTGTGACAAAAGGGACATGTTAAATCAAGGTATGTCCAATAACTGGCATCACAGGTGTCTACAATCTTGGAATCAGTGAGTGGACCTGTATATAGGGCTACAGATACTCACTGTGCTGTTTGGTGACATGGTGTGTATCACACTCAACGTGGACCAGAGGAAGCGAAGGAAAGAGTTGTCTCAGGAGAATAGAAAGAAAATTATAGACAAACATGTTAAAGGTAAAAGTTATAAGACCATCTCCAAGCAGCTTGATGTTCCTGTGACTACAGCTGCACATATTATTCAGAAATTTAAGATCCATGGGACTGTAGCCAACTTCCCTGGACATGGTCGCAGAAAGAAAATTGATGACAAATCGAAGAGACGGATAATACGAATGGTAACAAAAGAGCCCAGAAAAACTTCTAAACAGATTAAAGGTGAACTTCAAGCTCAAGGAACATGAATGTCAGATCGCACCATCAATCATTGTATGAGCCAAACTGGACTTCATGGGAGACGAACAAGGAGGACTCCCATGTTGGAAAAAAATCATAAAAAAGCCAAACTGGAATTTGCCAAACTACATGTTGACAAGCCACAAAGCTTCTTTCAGAATGCCCTATGGATAGATGAGACAAAAATTGAACTTTTTGGTAAGGCACATCAGCTCTACGTTCACAGATGGAAAAATGAAGCATATGAAGAAAAGAATACTGTGCCTACATTGAAACATGGAGGAGGCTCTATTATGTTCTGGGGCTTCTTTTTTGCATTTGGCACAGGGTGTCAGGGTGTCTGTGCAAGGTTAAATGAAATCTCAAGACTATCAAGGGAATCTAGAGAGAAATGTGCTGCCCAGTGTCATAAAGCTTAGTCTCAGTCACAGGTCATGTGGCGGCCCTGATGGTTCAGTCACCACAGAGGTACTGCACCTCATCCAGAGGTGTGGTATCCCACTCTCAGGTAAGGAGGAGGCACTACCCAGAACTCTAGCACCAGCATCCAACACCACACCACTCCAGTCAGGGCAACTGGGTGTACAACAAGGGAGGATGGCCTTATCCCAGTCTGGGCAAGGATACTAAGTAGAAGGTGTGAGTGGAGAGAGTAGAGATGTTATGGAAACAGTAAAAGGAGTCAGAAAAGGTATAGAAAGTTAGTCAGTCTGTGGGGAGAAGTGAAGCAGAGCAGACATGAGAGACAGTTGAAGCTGGGGACTTGAGCAGTGATGAGCTTGTCACAGCACAGGAGAACAGAGAAAGAAGCTCCTGACAGAAGGAAGAGAGAGAAGGGGTCCTAGGGACATGGGTAGTGAGCAATCCACCCATGGGGCCCGTATCCACTCTGACCATTGCCAGGTATAGGGGCCAGGTCGTAGTGGGGAACAGGCCCTCAAGACTAGTAGAGAACTACAAGGCTCAGGCAGCCAGCTGGAGGCTGTGGTACCTGTATGTGCCACAGCCACATCCACACACATTCGCTGAAAAGGCAGCCACATAGGGGCAAAGGGGACTCAGAGGACATTGCCCGACAAGGTCTGCGGCTGCTGGCTTGGGACACTGTGTGCGAAGGCACAGGGCAGGAGAGGTGGGTACCAGCACAGTGAGATGGCCAGGAAAGGAACATAAGAGAGGAGTCCTGGAGAATTGTACCCCAAATCTTCTGTGGGTTGGCTGGACGACAGACCTGGAGGACACAGCACACGGCTGGAGACAGTAATCTGCAGAACTGTGAGTAAAGCATTGAAAACTGCACCCAGCTGTGTCCTCTGAATCATTCCTGTGTCACTTGCCCTGCACTGCAACTACCACAACCACCATCATCAGAATTAACACCTATATCTGCACTGGGCACTAGCTCTGCCCTTGGAGAGCTGAAAAATCTTAGCTGTGTCACCAACTGCCCCAGTGGATCTGAACGGCAGTGTCGGTCATATTGTCCGAGTACCAGGGGTGGTGTCACAAAAAATTTCCCTATAAACTTTATCTCATTCCCCTTTAACTTCAATTGACTCTTTTATTGTATGCCCAGGGCCATGGACCGGGTCACTGCTGCCGTGACCACATCCCTTTAAAAACCAACCCGGTACTGAGTATCCCCACAGCCCTCACGGGCACTCCATTTTGGCATCACAAACAGGATGGACCGACCCTGTGAGCTGGGTTCCGTGCGCCTATTTTGGACTATATTTCTAAATGGTACAAAAGCTGTACTTGCTGAACGTAAAGATTACAATACAAAAAGAACAGGCCCATCGACCAGAGGGATACGCCTCTTGACTAGAAATGGTGGACAAAGGAAGAGGAACCACCCATGGAGATGGGCATGGTCGAGAATGCACAGGAAACTGTGCTGAGACCGGAACAGCAGCACACTGAGGTGACGCAATGGCGGAAGGAGGTGAGCCATTGCCGGTGCATTGGGTGGAAGTGGAAGACTCTCCCGGCCAACGGGCAGAAGATCTGGGTCATCAACAACCTGTTGGGGACCCAGAGTTCCTGGGCGCGGAGGTGGAGGAGCTGACCCGCCAGCTCATGCAGGCTCAGCTGGTGGCAGTGAGCATGTGGAAATCAGCCCTGCGGAGGAAGATCAAGCTGGAGGCGCAGAGTCCCATTCTGCTTCCAACATCTTCAACCCCAGCGGAGGAGGAGCCCGGCACCAGAGAAACATCTGACACAGGTACTGTCATCAACCCTGCCCTGGTGATGGAAGAGTCCCTGCTAGGCCCACTGCAGCCACCGTCAGCCATCAAACCCAGCCAGGCATGTGAAAATCTAGCCTGGGACCGGACATCAGATGTCGGGGATAGACTGGTGGTTCCGCTGCAGCCTGAACTCATACCCCGGGAGGTGTGAGGGGAAATAGTGGTTTTCTGTTGAGAACACCTGGAGACAGAACTAATGGGGTTCCCTGAGGAGGCCCAAGTGGGAGCAGCCCAGGTAAAGGCCCTCAGTTGGCAGGACTCTTGCAAGCACCAGATACTGCCTTTGAAGCAGAAGTAAGCAAGAAGAGATAGCAGCATGTGACTGTAAATAGTTAATACAGTGTAATAGCTGGTAGTTAAGTAAACCTAGTTAAGTTTGTTCACTAAAGTACAGAGACAATAGGATCATGGACAGCGAATGATCAGAACTTTATTGTACATAGTTAGCACATCTTAATGTGCTCCTTGTTGGTTTTACATCACCCCTTTAAGAGTGCGGTGGAGGGACCAGGTCGCAGTGGAGAACCGGCCCCCAAGACCAGTGGAGAAATACAAGACTCAGTTAGCCAGCCGGAGGCTGTGGTACCTGTATGTGCCACAGCCACATCCACACACATTCGCTGAAAAGGCAGCCGTAGGAGCAAAGGGGACTCAGAGGACATCGCCTGACAGGGTCCACGGCTGCTGGCTTGGAACACTGTGTGTGAAGGTGCAGGGCAGGAGAGGTGGGAACCAGTGCAGTGAGATGGCTAGGAAAGGAACATAAGAGAGGAGTCCTGGAGACGTGTACCCCAAATCATCTGTGGGTTGGTTGGACCACAGACCCGGAGGGCACAGCACACGGCTGGAGCCAGTAAACTGCAGAACTGTGAGTAAAGCGTTGAAAACTGCACCCAGCTGTGTCACTTGCCCTGCACTACAACTACCACCACCACAATCATCACAATTAACACCTATATCTGCCTTGGGGACTATCTCTGCCCATGGAGAGCTGAAACATCTTAGCTGTGTCACCAACGGCCCCAGTGGATCTGAACGGCAGCATCGGCCATATTGACTGAGTACCACGGGTGCCGTCATGAACAATTCCCCTATAAACTTTATCCCATTCCCCTTTAATTTCAATTGACTTTTTATCGGATGCCCAGAGCCATGGACCATGTCACTGCTGCCGTGACCACATACCTTTAAGAACCTGCCCGATACAGAGTATCCCCACGGCCCTTTCAGGTGCTCCAGTCAAGAGTCTTGCAACAAGATAATGGCCCAAAACACACAGCTAAAAACACCCAAGAAAGGCTAAGAGAAAAACATTGGACCATTCTGATGTGGCCTTCTATGTGCCCTGACCTTAATCCTATTGAGCATCTTTGGAAAGAGCTGAAACATTCTGTTAGGGTTGGCGGATTGCACTAAATAAAATATAAATTAAAGTGCTATCGCAACCCAGGGTCCACTGTGCAGAGATGTATAACTGCTTCTAGTGAGAACAATGATGGAACAAAACAGCGAGCATTACCTTAAACACACTGCGTTAACACCACACAATGTGATCGGAACACTGAGTACCCAGCTCAGTTACTTCACTGAGAGGAACTGCACTCAGAATGCTGAATACTATACCCTGTTAAACATCACAGGAATGATAGCACGTGGAGAGGGCTTGCTCTGCAACTAAACTGTGATAACCACACACATGAATGAAGCAGATGCTAAGCCAAGAGAAAGAGCTCATTTGGCGTTGGTACAATACCCTGTTGCCTTCACAGAGAAGTATAGCATAAGGGTTGAGCTTGCTCTGTAACTGAACTGTGCCAATTGTGCACATGAACAAAACAGATGCGAAGCCAAGCGGCTAGTTACCCCAGTTCTGAACGCTACCAAACCTGTGCCTGAACAGCTCCCAAAGCTTGTAGCAGATGAAAGACTCAGGCACTTGCATAAGTGTGCAACCTGCCAGCCAATGTGTACTGGCTCTGAGCAAAGTCACACACACATGCAGACAGAGTGGTAGAGTATCCACCCACACACACCAAACATAAACGATACTAGCACCCCCGTGTGAGCCGCTGAGATCCTTTTAAGCCCTAGGCTCCACTCCATACACAAACACCCAGCCGGCTGTGACATTGCCAGCGGGCCAATCTGGAGCCGCCACATCACTAGAGCATTAACATCTGACCACCAATGAGAAGACGCCACATCACGGACAGGCTCAGTAAGCTGATTTATGGAGTGCAAGGCTGCACCTGTATAACACTGGTTACTATAGACTTGACTGGAGAGCCAGCAGTACTAAAAGGTATACCTTGAGCCTGAGCAAGATGCTGGGACTGATGTCTGTGCTTATCAGCGGCTGGACCTGAATGGGAGACTGCAGAAGCAGACTATGCTTGGGATCTATCCTGCACAGTAGGAGAATCCTGATGTCCAATACATGCCATCTGGAAAAGGCAGCCTTCAAACATGAGACAACTGGAGCAGTTTGCTCTTGAGGAGTGGGCCAAAAAACCTGTTGAGAGGTGCAGAAGTCTCATTGACAGTTACAGGAATCGTTTCATTGCAGTGATTGCCTCAAGAGATTGTGCAACAAAATGTTAAGTAAAGGGTAGCATCATTTCTGTCCAGGACTATTTCATGAGTTTTACTTTTTTAAAATTCTGTGGAAGCATGGTTGAAACACAATTTCTGACTTTCATTTGCTCATTTTCATAGATTTTTTATTTATTATTACTTTTGTCAAATTCAAGTTATTTCTATGACCATTATGGGTTTTTCTGTTATTAAACGAGGGGTACCAACAATTTTGACCACGTGTGTAATTCTTGAGGTTCATTCCCTTAATGAAAATGATATTAGGTCTCTCTGGTATGGTCTGTGATAAAATGGCATCATTTCTTAATATTGGCTAATATTTTGTTAAAATGTCCCTAATATTTCAATGAGATTGGGTGAAGGTGGTGATGAAACGATTAGATTTTTTAATCTAACTCTAATTTATTTGCCACCATCTCTTCCATGAAGGCAATCAGTTTGAATGACTGTTTTATATTTTTATGCATCCTTAAGTATATCCTTAGGGTATTTTGTCTCATCAAATCTTTTTTTTTTAGATGACTCTTTTTTTTAATCTGTATCATGTGTACATTTTTTTATGTGTCTGTATTGTCCATAGTGTAGCGCCCCCACTACCGCAGGGCCAAGGGGTACCCGGTACCGGGCCTCTGAATCTCTGCTCTGGGGTTGTCACGGTGGCTAGACCCGGTCCGTGACCCTGCTGAGGGGCGCCCAATAATAGGTGTGGATGGTGGTAGTAGTGCGGTGCAGTAAATAACGAGGACACCAGGTTGCAGTCTCTTTACCTCTTTACTGAAGGCTTCAGGGTCCTCAATCCGGAATATGGTTAACCGGGCTGCGCAAGCCTGACCGGTCCGATGGCACCTCCAGAGTTCCCTTTGCAGGTGGAAATCTGTGCCTACCTTCTAGCGCTTGTGTGTTGTGGTCCTCCCCTGCTGTGCTTACGGGATAGTCCCCACAACTGTTGTGTCTGTTTCTCGTGTTCCCTCACAACTCGATTCTGATGTTCTTCCACGTCCCCCAGATCTTATGGTTAGGACGCACCCGTATGACGGGGAGGCTCGGAGCTCTTCCGGGACTCTAGCGTCGCCCCACTCCTGTTGTTACCCCCCTGTGTCTTCCTAGGTCAATTGGGTGAGACAGCCCGCCTATAAATGACTGTCCTGCCGTAGGTTTGAAGTTTGGCTTGGAGCTCTATACTTCCTCGGCGTTCCGGCCACTGGTTATGCGCCTCAATAGGATGTTGCCTCCTCTTACAGCACGACTCCTACTGGTATTCTCCTTGTTGCGTTGATCTCGTTTCTCACTCAGCACAATAAACCTCGCTTCTTGTCCTTTCTTGGGGTACCGCCGCTATATCGTGCAGGCGCGGTCCCGTAACATTCTCTCTGGTTGCTAGGCCTCTGTCAGGATCCCACCCCTGACAGAGACCCCCCCGAATCTTCCCCTACAACACCCTCTGCCACAAGGTGTTGCCTGGTTCCAACCCAGTCAGCTTTCTGTTCTAACTTCCTGCCTAACCCCCAGTTTTACCAGATTGTCAGGAGTGGCCTAATAAATAGAACCCTTAGCTCCCCTTGGAGGCCAGACTGTGAAATGTATTGGTGTCTGTGATACCTGGTCAGATGAACTCCTTCAGTTCCATCAGACGTACCATAGCCCCCCTTAGCGGCGGAGCATCAGTACTGCAACGACCAGGACTCTGGGGCGCTGCACTCCCCCCCGGTTAAATCCAGTACTCCTGGACTGGGAAGAAAACAACAATACATGTCAGCAAAAAGACATACAATTTTGAAAATGCAAGTACAAGTAAACTTTTTAACAGAGCTTCCCTTTATGGGAGGTGAGGACGCTTGAACGTTACAAACATGGTTAAATACTTTAAATAACATCCTATAAATAACTTTTTTTACCCAACTGGGTATTCTACTAAGTGCAAAATTTGTGAACAATAATTTAACATTGCCTTTAAGGACGTACTCGCTAAATCCACTAAAGACCCTCTTATAAGACATTATAAGGCTACTCAACTTTTCCACATTCTCCTACTTTACGTCTGCAGGACCGCCTGTCCTAACTGCTCCAGGCCTGCTGCCTCTCCTTTCTGTTACAGGACCGCCCCTTTCCACCCGGGCCTACTGTCCTTCCACTACTATACACAGTATAGAACATATCATTTATCTTTCAGTTCGAGATCACTGAGCCATCTCTGTATGGCTCCTAGGAGGACTCACTAAATAACCCCGTACGGGTTCACTTCCTGTCCTCGTTCTTCTATCAACATCATTAAACATTTCTTACAATCAACTAGTTAGCTACGTTTAACTTTCACATATCAGCATTATTACTTTTTCTTTTAGAGCATCATCATTCTCTAAGTACTATCAATGAACATCCCCTTTAAGAGGGGACCAAGTCTCTATGAGGTAGTGCAACTTCTCAAGCTGCAAGTCTGTTCGCAATAAGGACTCCGGTAATGTTTTCAAGATCAGTATCTTCACAAAGAGTCCTTTCTTCATGTAAAACCAGTAGAGAGCACCTTTAAGAAGGTGAAAACTATTTACAACAAGTTTGTAATCATGCATTGTTCATGATTCAGCAGTTCTTTCAATGATGAATAAACAGGAAACAAAAACAAAAAGCAGAAGAAGGGATCCCGGGTAAATAAAGGGATCCCTTTAAGAATAACCCCAGTAGGGTTTAAAGCAGCAAAAAGCAGGGAAACAAACAGTTAACTATTTACATATCCATGGCATCGAGGTTTACTCTCGCTCTGGCGGCCGTAGCTCCGCATAGACCTCGCTCGACAAGGTGATCGGCGAGATCGGGGCCTTTAAGAAGTGCTCCATACCCGTGGCCCGATCCCAGGGTGTAAGGCGCCGGAGTCTATAGGTCCCAGGGAGAGGGGGTGCCGCGACGGGGCCTATCAGCAGGTCCTCTGCTGGCGGGGCAGGGTCGTTCTTCATACCTGCTTCAGATGTGGTCCCTCCGGTGCCGGTCTGCTCTGCCTCCGCTGGGGTCTGGAACGCTGGTTGCGGGGCCTTGTGCTGCGACGTTGTCATCTCTGCTCGCAGCATCTCGCTTTCCGGCAGGGCCTGGCTTTCTGACTTTGGAGCGCTGTAACTTCCTTCTTGCTCCGGACCAGATGAGGCTGCCGACAGATGTCTGGTGAGGCTCCCGATGTTGGTCTTCTTCCACCCGGCCTCAGTGCTCAGCTGCGTCTGCAGGAGTTGGTGGATCAGCTCATTCGCTCCGGTCTGCAGGAGGTCACCGTCAACTGTGGAGGTCTGGCTGCGGTGCCTCTCCGGGTAGCTGGGGGAGTCCTCGGCTCCGACCCCACGCTCCGGCTCCTGGCGGCTGGCCATGGCGTCCTCCATGTCGCTGACTTCTTCTTCCTGGTCCTTTTCCCGCTCTCTCCTTCGTGGGCGGTTTCGTTTTCTCTGTCTCCGCCCACCATTGAGAATCAGGAGGCGGATCTCGGCTGCTGACGGACACGTCCTCAAGGTATAGAAATATTTAGACTGGGCGGCCATTGTCTTTCGCGCTCTCCAGCTCGTCTACGCCCACTCCACGCCCTTCTTCTTCTCCTGCGCTCTCCTTAGCGCTGTAATGGCGGCGGTTTTGGCGGGAACTTCTGGCGGCAAGTGGCAATACACAGTCTTTGCAATAAGTCACAGTCCAAGCACAATAAATCACAATTCCAAAGCACACATGACCTGATTCTTCAGGCTTCAGTAGATCCTGTTCGTGACGCCAAGTTGTAGCGCCCCCACTACCGCAGGGCCAAGTTGTACCCGGTGCCGGGCCTCTGAGTCTCTGCTCTGGGGTTGTAACGGTGGCTAGACCTGGTCCGTGACCCTGCCGAGGGGCGCCCAATAATAGGTGTGGATGGTGGTAGTAGTGCGGTGCAGTAAATAACGAGGACACCAGGTTGCAGTCTCTTTACCTCTTTACTGAAGGCTTCAGGGTCCTCAATCCGGAATACGGTTAACCGGGCTGCGCAAGCCTGACCGGTCCGATGGCACCTCCAGAGTTCCCTTTGCAGGTGGAAATCTGTGCCTACCTTCTAGCGCTTGTGTGTTGTGGTCCTCCCCTGCTGTGCTCACGGGATAGTCCCCACAACTGTTGTGTCTGTTTCTCGTGTTCCCTCACAAATCGATTCTGATGTTCTTCCACGTCGCCCAGATCTTATGGTTAGGACGCACCCGTATGACGGGCAGGCTCGGATCTCTTCCGGGACTCTAGCGTCGCCCCACTCCTGTTGTTACCCCCCTGTGTCTTCCTAGGTCAATTGGGTGAGACAGCCCGCCTATAAATGACTGTCCTGCCGTAGGATTGAAGTTTGGCTTGGACCTCTATACTTCCTCGGCGTTCCGGCCACCGGTTATGCGCCTCAATAGGATGTTGCCTCCTCTTACAGCACGACTCCTACTGGTATTCTCCTTGTTGCGTTGATCTCGTTTCTCACTCAGCACAAAAAACCTCACTTCTTGTCCTTTCTTGGGGTACCGCCGCTATATCGTGCAGGCGCGGTCCCGTAACGTTCTCTCTGGTTGCTAGGCCTCTGTCAGGATCCCACCCCTGACAGGGACCCCTCCGAATCTTCCCCTACAACACCCTCTGCCACAAGGTGTTGCCTGGTTCCAACCCAGTCAGCTTTCTGTTCTAACTTCCTGCCTAACCCCCAGTTTTACCAGATTGTGAGGAGTGGCCTAATAAATAGAACCCTTAGCTCCCCCTGGAGGCCAGACTGTGAAATGTATTGGTGTCTGTGATACCTGGTCAGACGAACTCCTTCGGTGCCATCAGACGTACCATAGCCCCCCTTAGCGGCGGAGCATCAGTACTGCAACGACCAGGACTCTGGGGCGCTGCAATAGTACCACTTGAGAACGCCAAATAGCTATCAACATCAACATTCTTTAACCGTGCATTGGTGATAATCTTGCCCTGTTCACCCATTGAAATCTCCAAATGTAAAAATTCAATTTTGGCTGTGGAAAAGGAAAAGGAGAAATTCAACCCCTAAGTATTGCTGTTTATTTTCTGGACAAACATCTTAGTCTCCTGAGGCGTCCCTTACCACGCAATCTCTTCTACAAAAAACTAACAAGGCAGTTATGGGAGGCTTCTGCAGGCCCAATCTGCTAAGATCATCTTTCCTGTTGGAAGAAATGGGAACCAAAAAGTACATGCATTGGCAATAATGACATTTGAGTGGTGTTGTCAGTGATTGACACTGGCAATTAAATTATTTGACCATTCAAGACTTCTAATTTTTATACATTAGATATCCAATTTTTGGCTGCTTTTATCTCATCCATTGCCAAAAGTCAATGAAAAAAACTAAAAACTTTTAATGGTTTACATATCAGTTTTCTTAAAAATGGATAAGAAAAACATCTAACACAAAACATACAACAGGCTGGAGAAAATGGGTGTACTTTTTACAAATATGATAACGAGCATACAAACATGAATGTAGCTTAGATGTGAGGCCATACAGTCAAGTTTTGTTCACGCTTTGGATGCAGTTGTTCCCCAGATAACAAGGAGTGGATTAAAAGATGAGCAGCATCCGTCCTTTCTTTCTTCTTTCAATTTCTGATCCAACTAGGTTTTGACTTCAAATTTGCCTGAAAAATTCTTGAAAAATTGTTTTCTGTTCATACCCAAAAAACTCAGAAATCCTCCAGTATCATAAAAGTTTTTTAACATGGGTACCTTATAGCTGGAAGGCATGCCTTCTAGAATTTACTCTTCATACTAGAGAGCCCAAGGGAAACGCTTGGCATAACCACCTGTGGTGCAACTCCATGAAAAATTAATTTTAATTTTTCAATTATCTTCTGAATCTTCAGTGATGAGGTCCATCTCATAGTTTAAGAAGCACCACTATAGACTGATTCTAAGATGTTTGCAGAATTTAGTTAATAAAAAACTAATCCATATTTGTTGATGTCAATGTCATGACAATTATAATTTCTTCATATTGTGTTGTGTTGTCTTTTTTTAGGCATTTTTAACAGCTACAGACTCGTGAATGGCAGTCACCCTTGTTCTGGGAGAGTGGAAGTATTTTACGAAGGACGATGGATGGCGATGTGCAGATCTCATTGGACTCTGCGAGAAGCTAATGTACTCTGTAGACAAATCAAATGTGGAGTTGTTGCTCTCATTCCAGGTGGAGGCCATTTTGATAAACATAACATTAGTACCAAATACAGATTCCATTGTACAGGTAAAGAATACCACCTGGGAGATTGTAATGTAACCGCACTTGGAAATGGTGACTGTCCATCCTCGGATACAGCTGGTGTTACCTGCACAGGTAAGTCATTGAACTTTGTTTCAAAGACTATATAGGCTTCCACAGAGGAGATATTTTTTCTTCTCCAACCCCATAATTCCATATTATATTTTGCAAAGGTCTCGGCTGGGCCAGGCTCCGCTTCGGGCTACACTTTGGTTTGTCCCACATTGGGTTTTACAAGTTACTCAGCAATTCTTAGTGACATCATCTGCCTAAGCCTTTTAAGATCCAGCTGATACAATCCTTTGTCTGTGTTAGGAGCGGATGCAGGAGTGTATCCTCTGGAGAAAATTACAAAAGATCAATGAGGGAGCTGAGAGTAGGATCCCTACCAATAAAAAAAAAAGAATTCAAATTACAAATTTCAAATTTTTGTTCTCATTAGACTTAAAACTTCTACAGTTTACAAATTTGAGTCAACTTATAAACTATCAAACTAATTTTATAAAGCAATAAAATTAAATTACCGTTATTTATTCCATTGTATATCCACAGGGAAAAAGGAAAAGGTGAGGCTGATGGGTGGAGAGGATCACTGTGCTGGAAGACTGGAGATCCTCACAAATAATACATGGAGCAGAGCCTTCAGTGACCAATTGGGCGACAATGAGACCCAAGTTGCATGTAGAGAATTACATTGTGGTCAGGCAGTGGATTCATTTATTGTCACAGAATCAACAACCAATGGTCATGTGCATCTCAGTGGAAAATGTCAAGGAAATGAGACCCAACTGTCAGATTGTTCTGTTACTGGAACATCTGATGAAAAGACTGATCAAAAAAGGGATATAGAAGTCACCTGCTCAGGTACAGTAGCTTCAGCATTACTTTATAACAAGGAATTGATGTGTATGTGTTCAGTTGATTAAATGAGTATTGATCACATCACAAATTTTCTAAGTAAATACATTTCTAAAAATGCTATTGACATTATTGACATGAAATTCTCACCAGATGTTGGTAACAACCCACCGAATCCATACAGGCAAAGAAATCAAACCACAGATGTCCATAAATTAAGTGATTATAATAATGAGAAATGACACAGAGAAAAAGTACTAAATAAATGAAGAAAGACAGGTGCAAAAAGTTATGGAAAGCCATGACAGCATCTGAAATCTATTAGCAATTAAAAAGCAATCCAGCTACTTGAAAAATATTATCAGCTGGTCCAACTGATGGCCTGTAAAAAGGTGTCTCATTACCAAGGTGCCACACAAGAAACAACTCATTATGAGTAAACCAGTAAGCTGTCTAAAGAAATTTGCAACCTTATTGTTGCTAAACATACTGATAGCATCGGCTACAGGAGAATTTCTACACTATTAAAGGCTCTAGTGAGCACTGTTGGGGCCATAATCTGGAAATAAATGTAATCAGGTTGCGGGACGTAGTGATGGACAGGAGGCAGAGCAAGGGTGAACAAGTATAACAATTTTAATGTAACGGGGTTAACTCCTCACAGGGAAGTGCATGGTTAAGCAGGGGATTAAACAGTTCAAATTGCAAAAGGATATGCTGAGTTCAAGGATAAAGAGTCAGGTAATGGCGATTCCGGTGAATACTGTTAACAAGTGAGTAGTCACTCAGACGATGAAGTCCATAGTGCCGACAACGGCAGGCGCGGGGTCTTTTCTAGTGGGCTCCTAAAGACTACAATGCCTCATCTTCTGGTGGTAGCGGTTGGTCTCTGATACCTTCTGCTACCCCTAGTCCATATGCTGCAGTGGCTGACAAGGGTAGGCGCCACAGTCCTGTACGAGTCCAACGTGGCTCCGCAAATATACACTGGCAAAGTCAGGGTCTCCCGTGAGCGGGAAAGTATGACTGGCAAGGTGGGTTACGCAAGTTTATCCAGTACTTTGTTCTCGCCTTGTGGCACGTGTGCTGTACTCGCGGTCATGAAGCACATGGCACCTCGATCTTTGTCAGCTACTGGGCTTGCGGCCCTCTTCTCTCTATGCTGTGTGCTGCCTGTTCCTGCCAAGACTGGTGCTCTGCTTCTCCGGCGGGGTTCTGCACACGATCTCCCTCTGGCATTAAGCACACAGTACTCACTAGCGTCAAACACCTCTGCTGTGAATGCTTTTTCCTCTTATCTCCCCGCCCCCTCAGTTAGAAGGAATGTCCGGCTTGCTTTTGCTTCCCCCAGAAACAGGGGATGCAGCCTCGACAGTTCCGGCCCTGGCAAGCAGGTACCCACAGTGCTGTCATCCCCTTTACATAAACAGAAAATCATTTCACCATAAACCGGGCATGATCAGGAGCTCCTCTAAAGATTTAAGAAAGAGTGAAAAGAAGGACCACCTGTGGAGAGCTACAGGAAGACCTGGAATCAGCAGATACAATTGTTCTAAAGAAAACTATGAGTGACGAGCGAATATACTCGTTATTCGAGATTTCCCAAGCATGCTCGGGTATTCGCCGAGTATTTTTTAGTGCTCGGAAATTTAGTTTTTATTGCCGCAGCTGAATGATTTAGATCTGCTAGCCAGCAAAAGTACATGTGGGGGTTTCCTGGTTTCTAGGGAATCCCCATATGTACTTATGCTGGCTAACAGATGTAAATCATTCAGCTACGGCAATAAAAACTAAATTTCTGAGCACTAAAAAATACTTGGAGGACACCCAAGCGTGTTCGGGAAATCTCGAGTAACGAGTATATTCGCTCATCACTAAAAACTATTATTAATGCACTTAATCCCCATGGTCTGCATGAACACTCACCTTTAATTACTCCATTGCTGAACAAAAATCATGTTTAAACTAATTTAAAGTTTAGTCACTCAGAAAGAAACAGCTGACTGCACCATCCAATTTCATGCTCCATGAACACACTGGCTTTCATCAGACGCTGGCCAGCTGATCCCGGGTGCTAAGCCTCAGAAGACATGCTGATGTAAATCATTTAACCCCTTCATGACCCAGCCTATTTTGGCCTTAATGACCTTGCTGTTTTTTGCAATTCAGACCAGTGTCCTTTTATGAGGTAATAACTCAGGAACGCTTC
Source organism: Ranitomeya variabilis (assembly GCF_051348905.1). Taxonomy (NCBI): domain Eukaryota; kingdom Metazoa; phylum Chordata; class Amphibia; order Anura; family Dendrobatidae; genus Ranitomeya; species Ranitomeya variabilis. Next base: position 571,692,060 of record NC_135232.1, read on the forward strand.
AACGGATCCTAGCGATTCTGAGAATGTTTTTTCGTGACATATTGGGCTTCATGTTAGTGGTAAATTTAGGTCGATAATTTCTGAGTTTATTTGTGAAAAAAATGGAAATTTGGCAAAAATTTTGAAAATTTCGCAATTTTCACATTTTGAATTTTTATTCTGTTAAACCAGAGAGTTATGTGACACAAAATAGTTAATAAATAACATTTCCCACATGTATACTTTACATAAGCACAATTTTGGAAACAATTTTTTTTTTTGCTAGGAAGTTATAAGGGTTAAAATTTGACCAGTGATTTCTCATTTTTACAACAAAATTTACAAAACCATTTTTTTTAGGGACCACCTCACATTTGAAGTCAGTTTCAGGGTTCTATATGGCTGAAAATACCCAAAAGTGACACCATTCTAAAAACTGCACCCCTCAAGGTGCTCAAAACCACATTCAAGAAGTTTATTAACCCTTCAGGTGTTTCACAGCAGCAGAAGCAACATGGAAGTAAAAAATGAACATTTAACTTTTTAGTCACAAAGATGATCTTTTAGCGATTTTTTTTTTATTTTCCCAAGGGTAAAAAGAGGAAACTGGACCATGAACTTTGTTGTCCAATTTGTCCTGAGTACGCTGATACCTCATATGTGGGGGTAAACCACTGTTTGGGCGCACAGCAGGGCTCGGAAGGGAAGGAGCGCCATTTGACTTTTTCAATGAAAAATTGGCTCCAATCTTTAGCGGACACCATGTCGCGTTTGGAGAGCCCCCGTGTGCCTAAACATTGGAGCTCCCCCACAAGTGACCCCATTTTGGAAACTAGACCCCCCAAGGAACTTATCTAGAAGCATAGTGAGCACTTTAAACCCCTAGGTGCTTCACAAATTGATCCGTAAAAATGAAACAGTACTTTTTTTTCACAAAAAAATTATTTTAGCCTCAATTTTTTCATTTTAACATGGGCAACAGGATAAAATGGATCCTAAAATTTGTTGGACAATTTCTCCTGAGTACACCGATACCTCACATGTGGGGGTAAACCACTGTTTGGGCACATGGTAAGGCTCGGAAGGGAAGGAGCGCCATTTGACTTTTTGAATGAAAAATTATCTCCATCGCTAGCAGACACCATGTCACGTTTGGAGAGCCCCTGTGTGCCTAAACATTGGAGCTCCCCCACAAGTTACCCCATTTTGGAAACTAGACCCCCCAAGGAACTTATCTAGAAGCATAGTGAGCACTTTAAACCCTCAAGTGCTTCACAAATTGATCCGTAAAAATGAAAAACTACTTTTTTTTCACACAAAATTTCTTTTAGCCTCAATTTTTTCATTTTCACATGGGCAACAGGATAAAAATGGATCCTAAAATTTGTTGGGCAATTTCTCCTGAGTACGCCGATACCTCATATGTGGGGGTAAACCACTGTTTGGGTGCACGGCAAGGCTCGGAAGGGGAGGCGTGCCATTTGACTTTTTGAATGGAAAATTAGCTCCAATCGTTAGCGGACACCATGTCGCGTTTGGAGAGCCCGTGTGCCTAAACACTGGAGCTCCCCTACAAGTGACCCCATTTTGGAAACTAGACCCCCCAAGGAACTTATCTAGATGCATAGTGAGCACTTATAACCCCCAGGTGCTTCACAGAAGTTTATAACGCAGAGCCATGAAAGTAAAAAATAATTTTTCTTTCCTCAAAAATGGTTTTTAGCCCAGAATTTTTTATTTTCCCAAGGGTAATAGGAGAAATTGGACCCCAAATGTTGTTGTCCAGTTTGTCCTGAGTACGATGATACCTTATATGTGGGGGTAAACCACTGTTTGGGCGCACGGCAGGGCTCGGAAGGGAAGGCACGCCATTTGGCTTTTTGAATGGAAAATTAGCTCCAATCATTAGCGGACACCATGTCGCGTTTGGAGAGCCCCTGTGTGCCTAAACATTGGAGCTCCTGCACAAGTGACCCCATTTTGGAAACTAGACCTCCCAAGGAACTAATCTAGATGTGTGGTGAGCACTTTGAACCCCCAAGTGCTTCACAGAAGTTTATAACGCAGAGCCATGAAAATAAAAAATAATTTTTCTTTTCTCAAAAATGATTTTTTAGCCCACAATTTTTTATTTTCCCAAGGGTAACAGGAGAAATTGGACCCAAAAAGTTGTTGTACAGTTTCTCCTGAGTACGCTGATACCCCATATGTGGGGGTAAACCACTGTTTTGGCACACGTCGGGGTTCGGAAGTGAAGTAGTGACGTTTTGAAATGCAGACTTTGATGGAATGCTCTGCGGGCGTCAGGTTGCGTTTGCAGAGCCCCTGATGTGCCTAAACAGTAGGAACGCCCCACAAGTGACTCCATTTTGGAAACTAGACCCCCAAGGGAACTTATCTAGATGTGTGGTAAGCACTTTGAACCCCCAAGTGCTTCACAGAAGTTTATAATGCAGAGCCGTGAAAATAATAAATGTGTTTCCTTTCCTCAAAAATATTTTTTTAGCCCAGAATTTTTTATTTTTGCAAGGGTAACAGGAGAAATTTGACCCCACGAGTTGATGTCCAGTTTCTCCTGAGTACGCTGATACCCCATATGTGGGTGTAAACCACTGTTTGGGCACACGTCAGGGCTCGGAAGGGAAGTAGTGACATTTGAAATGCAGACTTTAATGGAATGGTCTGCGGGCGTCACATTGCATTTGCAGAGCCCCTGATGTGCCTAAACAGTAGAAACACCCCACAAGTGACCCCAATTTGGAAACTAGACCCCCCAAGGAACTTATCTAGATGTGTGATGAGCACGGTCAACCCCCAAGTGCTTCACAGAAGTTTACAACGCAGAGCCGTGAAAATAAAAAAATAATTTTTCTTTCCTCAAAAAAGATGTTTTAGCAAGCAATTTTTTATTTTCACAAGGGTAACAGGAGAAATTGGGCCCCAATAGCTGTTGCCCAGTTTGTTGTGAGTGTGCTGGTATCCCATGTGTGGGGGTAAACCACTGTTTGGGCGCACGTCAGGGCTCGGAAGGGAAGTAGTGACATTTGAAATGTTGACTTTGATGGAATGGTCTGCGGGCATCACGTTGCATTTGCAGAGCCCCTGATGTGCCTAAACAGTAGAAACACCCCACAACTGACCCCATTTTGGAAACTAGACCCCCGAAGGAACTTATCTAGATGTGTGGTGAGCACTTTCAACCCCCAAGTGCTTCACAGAAGTTTATAACGCAGAGCCGTGAAAATAAAAAATAATTGTTCTTTCTTCAAAAATTATGTTTTAGCAAGTAATTTTTTATTTTTGCAAGGGTAACAGGAGAAATTGGACCCTAACAGTTGTTGCCCAGTTTGTCCTGAGTATGCTGGTACCCCAAGTGTGGGGGTAAACCACTGTTTGGGCGCACGTCGGGGCTTGGAAGGGAGGGAGCACCATTTGACTTTTTGAAAGCAAGATTGGCTGGAATCAATGGTGGCGCCATGTTGCGTTTGGAGACCCCTGATGTGCCTAAACAGTGGAAACCCCTCAATTCTAACTTCAACACTAACCCCAACACACCCCTAATCCTAATCCCAACTGTAGCCATAACCCTAATCACAACCCTAACCCCAACACACCCCTAACCACAACCCTAACCCCAACACACCCGTAACCCTAATTCCAACCCTAACCCTAATCCTAACCCTAATCCCAACCCTAACCCTAATCCCAACCCTAACCACAACTGTAACCCCAACACACCCCTAACCCTATCCGTAACCCTAACCACAAGCCTAATCTTAACCCTATTTCCAACCCTAGCCCTAATTGCAACCCTAACTCTAAGGCTATGTGCCCACGTTGCAGATTCGTGTGAGATTTTTCCGCACGATTTTTGAAAAATCTGCAGGTAAAAGGCACTGCGTTTTACCTGCGGATTTACAGCGGATTTCCAGTGTTTTTTTGTGCGGATTTCACCTGCGGATTCCTATTGAGGAACAGGTGTAAAACGCTGTGGAATCCGCAGAAAGAATTAACATGCTGCGGAAAATACAACACAGCGTTTCCGCACGGAATTTTCCGCACCATGGGCACAGCGGATTTGGTTTTCCATAGGTGTACATGGTACTGTAAACCTGATGGAAAACTGCTACGAATTCGCAGCGGCCAATCCGCTGCGGATCCGCGGCCAATCCGCTGCGGATCCGCAGCCAAATCCGCACTGTGTGCACATGCCATAACCCTAACCCAACCCCTAAACCTAACCCTACCCCTAACCCTCACCCTGACCCTACCCCTAACCCTAACCCTACCCCTAGTTCTAACCCTAGTTCTAACCCTAACCCTAGTTGAAAAAGAAAAAAAATATTTTCTTTATTTTATTATTGTCCCTACCTATGGGGGTGATAAAGGGGAGGTTTATTTATTATTTTTTTTATTTTGATCGCTGTGATAGAACCTACCACAGCGATCAAAAGGTACTTGTAATGAATCTGCCGGCCGGCAGGTTCAGCGGGCGCACTGAGCATGCGCCCGCCATTTTGGAAGATGGCGGCGCCCATGGAGAAGACGGACCGACACCTGGAGCCTCGGTAAGCATAAGGGGGGAGATCGGGGCACGGGGGGGGGCGTCGGAGCACGGGGGGTGGCATAGGAGCAGGGGGGGAGTGGACAGGAGGACGGGGGAGCGGAGCACAGGATGGAGGGGACTACGGGACAGATCAGTGGCTTGGGGGGCGATCGGTGGGGTGGGGGGGGGCTCACATCAGTGTTTCCAGCCATGGCCGATGATATTGCAGCATCGGCCATGGCTGGATTGTAATATTTCACCAGTTTTTTAGGTGAAATATTACAAATCGCTCTGATTGGCAGTTTCACTTTCAACAGCCAATCAGAGCGATCGTAGCCACGGGGGGGGTGAAGCCACCCCCCCTGGGCTGAAGTACCACTCCCCCTGTCCCTGCAGATCGGGTGAAATTGGAGTTAACCCTTTCACCCGATCTGCAGGGACGCGATCATTCCATGACGCCACATAGGCGTCATGGGTCGGATTGGCACGGGTTTTCATGACGCCTACGTGGCGTCATGGGTCGGGAAGGGGTTAAGGAAGAAAGTGGCAGCACCCACCGATCTTCAAAGCAGGTTAATCTTTATTGCATTAAAATCTTCACGGCTCGGGGGTGCACATACAAGGAAGTGTACAAGCTCAAACGACATCCGTTTCTTGCTTCTCAGGCACTCCAATGGGTTTGTGACCCGTTTGAAGGACAAATGAGTGGACATACAGTGGGTACGGAAAGTTATCAGACCCCTTTAAATTGTTCACTCTTTGTTTCATTGCAGCCATTTGGTAAATTCACAAAAGTTTATTTTTTTTCTCATTAATGTACACTCTGCACCCCATCTTGAGTGAAAAAAACAGAAATGTAGAAATTTTTGCAAAAGGAAAAAATGAAATATCACATGGTCATAAGTATTCAGACCCTTTGCTCAGTATTGAGTAGAAGCCCACTTTTGAGCTAGTACAGCCATGAGTCTTCTTAGGAATTATGCAACAAGTTTTTTTCACACCTGGATTTGAGGATCCTCTGCCATTCTTCCTTGCAGATCCTCTGCAGTTCTGTCAGGTTGGATGGTGAACGTTGGTGGACAGCCATTTTCAGGTCTCTCCAGAGATGTTCAATTGGGTTTAGATCAGGGCTCTAGATGGGCAAGTCAAGAATGGTCACAGAGTTGTTCTGAAGCCACCCCTTTGTTATTTTAGCTGTGTGCTTAGGGTCATTGTCTTGTTGGAAAGTGAACCTTCAGCCAAGTCTGAGGTTCAGAGCACTCTGGAAGAGGTTTTCATCAAAGATGTCTCTTGGCTGCATTCATATTTCCTTCAATGGCAACCAGTTTTCCTGTCACTGCAGCTGAAAAACACCCCCATAGCATGATGCTGCCACCACCATGTTTCACTGTTGGGATTGTATTGGGCAGTTGATGAGCATTACCTTGTTTTCTCCACACATAACACTTAGAATTATCACCAAAAAGGTCTATCTTCGTCTCATAAGACTAGCAAATCTTATTTCTCATAGTCTGTGAGTCCTTCATGTGTTTTTTAGAAAACTCTATGCAGACTTTCATATGTCTTGCACTGAGGAGAGGCCACTCTGCCATAAAGGCCCAACTTGTGGAGGGCTGCAGTGGTAGTTGACTTTGTGTAACTTTCTCCCATCTCTCTACTGCATCTCTTGAGCTCAGCCACAGTGATCTTGGGGTTCTTCTTTACCTCTCTCACCTAGGCTCTTCTCCCATGATTGCTCAGTTTGGCTGGATGGTCAGTTCTACAAAGACATCTGGTGGTCCCAAACTTCTTCAATTGAAGGATTATGCAGGCCACTGTGCTCTTAGGAACCTTTAGTACAGTAGAAATTATTTTGTAACCTTGGCCAGATCTGTGCCTTGCCACAATTCTGTATCTGAGCTCCTTGGGAGTTCCTTTAACCTCATGATTCTCATTTGGTCTGACATGCACTCTGAGCTGTGAGGTCTTATATAGACAGGTGTGTGCTTTTCCAAATCAAGTCCTATCAGTTTAATTAAACACAGCTGGACTCCAATGAAGGAGTAGAACCATCTTAAGGAGGATCACAAGGAAATGAACAGCATGTGACTTAAAAATCAGTGTTTGAGCAAAGGGTCTGAATACTTTTGACCATGTGATAATTCAGTTTAATGTGAAAAAGATGATTTTTTTTTTTAATTTAGCAAATGGCTGCAATGAAACAAGGAGTGAAAAATTTAAAGGGGTCTGAATACTTTCCGTACCCACTGTATGTATCAAGACAATCTTGCTAAAAATCTGCTGCTACCTACCAGGATAATGAAGATGAAACAAGGGTGGAAATTTGAGCAAGACAATGATCTCAAACAGTTCATAGAGGGAGGCCACGGAAACTTCAGGATTTAAAGATCATTCACAAGAATGGGCCAAATTCACACCTGAGCAATGCATGTGATCAGTTTCTCCATACAGGAGGCATGTTCAAAACTTTTTCCTTTTGTCATTTCTCATTATTACATACAGTGGGTAAATTTTTCACTCTTTGCTTCATTGCAGCCATTTGGTACATTCAAAGAGTTCACGTTTTTTCTCATTAATGTACATTCTGCCCCCAATCTTGACTGAAAAAAACAAAAATGTAGAAATTTTTGCATATTTATTAGAAAAAGAAAAACAGTAATATCACAAGGTCATAGGTATTCAGACCCTATGCTCACACACTCATATTTAAGTCTCATGCTGTCCATTTCCTTGTGATCCCTGTTGTGAATTCCGCTTTTGTGAGTTCTGCTCTTGGGCTCCCTCCGGTGGATTTAAGTGGAACTGCTGCTCCTTGGATTGATCGTCTATTCTGGCTCGGCTATTTATCCTGGCTCTATCCTTCAGCCAGTGCCAGTTGTCAATGTTTCCTGCTTGGATTCACATCTCTCTTGGATTTCCCTGATATTCTGACCAGTTCAGCAAAGATAAGTCCTTGCTTGGTTCTTTTGCTTTCCACTTTTTGTGGACTTAATCGTTCAGCACATTCTGTTTTTTCTAGTCCAGCTTGTCAGTATGGATTTATTCAGTTAAGCTGGAAGCTCTGGGAAGCAGATTTACCCTCCGCACCTTTAGTCAGGTGTGGAGATTTTTGTAAACTCTGTGGTGGATTTTTCTAGTTTTTAATACTGACCGCACAGTATTCTGTCCTGTTCTATCTATCTACCTAGATTGGCCTCCTTTGCTACATCCTAGTTTCATTCTGTGTATGTCATTTCCCTCTCCACTCACAGTCAATATTTGTGGGGGGCTGTCTGTCCTTGGGAATTTTCTCTGAGGCAAGATAGCTTTCCTGTTTCTATCTTTAGGGGTAGTTTGTTCTCCGGCTGTGACGAGGTGTCTAGGGAGTGACAGGAACATCCCATGGCTACTTCTAGTGTTGTGTTAAGCTCAGGAACTGCGGTCAGTACAGGTACCACCTCCTCCAGAGCACGTCCCATGTTGCTCCTAAACCACCAGTTCATAACAGTACAACTGGCCAAAAATGAATTAAATGCATCTCAAAAGAAGGAAAAAAGAAAAATTCTGAGCCATTTTTTTTTTTACAGGCTGTTTTGTCTTTTTTTTCCTCTTAATCTCTGGGTGGTTCAGGATTTTGGCGCTGGCATGGATGTTCAGGGTTTGTTTTCTCGTGTGGATCAACTTGCTGCAAGAATACAGAGTATCCAAAATTATGTTGTCCAGACTCCGGCTTTAGAGCCTAAAATTCCTACTCCTGATTTGTTTTTTGGGGACAGATCCAAGTTTTTGAACTTTAAAAATAACTGCAAATTGTTTTTTGCTTTGAAACCCCGTTCCTCTGGTGATCCCATTCAGCAGGTTAAAATCGTCATCTTTCTGCTGCGTGGTGACCCTCAGGACTGGGCATTCTCCCTTGAATCAGGGGATCCGGCATTGCTTAATGTAGACGCATTTTTTCAAGCGCTCGGATTATTGTATGACGAACCTAATTCTGTGGATCATGCAGAAAAAACTTTGTTGGCCCTATGTCAGGGTCAGGAAGCGGCAGAATTATACTGCCAGAAATTTAGAAAATGATCTGTGCTCACTAAATGGAATGAGGATGCTCTGGCAGCAATTTTCAGAAAGGGTCTTTCTGAAGCCCTTAAAGATGTTATGGTGGGGTTCCCCACGCCTGCTGGTTTGAGCGAATCTATGTCTCTAGCCACTCAGATTGATCGGCGCCTGCGCGAGCGCAAAGTTGTGCACCATATGGCAGTGTCCTCTGAGCGGAGTCCTGAGCCTATGCAATGTGATAGGATTTTGACTAGAGCAGAACGGCAGGGATTCAGACGTCAGAATGGGCTGTGTTTTTACTGTGGTGATTCTGCTCATGTTATTTCTGATTGCCCTAAGCGTACTAAGAGGGTTGCTAGGTCTGTTACCATCAGCACTGTACAGCCTAAATTTATCTTATCTGTGACCCTGATTTGCTCATTATCGTCCTTTTCTGTCATGGCATTTGTGGATTCAGGCGCTGCCCTGAACTTAATGGACTTGGAATTCGCCAGGTGCTGTGGTTTTTCCTTGCAGCCTTTGCAGAGCCCTATTCCTTTGAGGGGGATTGATGCTACACCGTTGGCCAAGAATAAACCTCAGTATTGGACTCAGCTGACCATGTGCATGGCTCCAGCACATCAGGAAGATTGCCATTTTCTGGTGTTGCATAACTTGCATTATGTTGTTGTACTGGGTTTTCCATGGTTACAGGAACATAATCCGGTGCTGGATTGGAAATCTATGTCTGTGACTAGTTGGGGTTGTCAAGGGGTACATTGTGAGGTTCCTTTGATGTCAATTTCCTCTTCCCCCTCTTCTGAAGTCCCTGAGTTTTTGTCGGATTTCCATGATGTATTTGACGAGCCCAAGTCCAGTTCCCTTCCTCCACATAGGGACTGTGATTGCGCTATTAACTTGATTCCTGGCTGTAAGTTCCCTAAGGGCCGACTTTTCAATCTGTCTGTGTCAGAGCATGCCGCCATGCGGAGTTATGTCAAGGAGTCTTTGGAGATGGGGCATATTCGGCCGTCTTCGTCACCATTGGGAGCGGGATTCTTTTTTGTTGCTAAGAAGGATGGCTCCTTGAGACCCTGTATTGATTATCGCCTTCTTAATAAGATCACGGTCAAATTCCAATACCCTTTACCTTTGCTTTCTGATTTGTTTGCTCGGATTAAGGGGGCTAGTTGGTTTACTAAGATTGACCTTCGAGGGGCATATAATCTTGTTCGTATTAAACAGGGTGACGAATGGAAAACTGCATTTAATACGCCCGAAGGCCATTTTGAATACCTTGTGATGCCTTTCGGGCTTTCTAATGCTCCTTCTGTATTTCAGTCCTTCATGCATGATATTTTCCGCAATTATCTTGATAAATTCATGATTGTGTATTTGAATGATATTTTGATTTTTTCCGATGATCGGGAGTCTCATGTGAAGCAGGTCAGGATGATATTCCAGATTCTTCGTGATAATGCTTTATTTGTGAAGGGGTCTAAGTGCCTATTTGGAGTTCAGAAGGTCTCTTTTTTGGGTTTTATTTTTTCTCCCTCGTCTATAGAAATGGATCCTGTTAAGGTCCAAGCCATTTATGACTGGATTCAACCCACATAGGTGAAGAGCCTTCAGAAATTTTTGGGCTTTGCTAATTTTTATCACCGTTTCATTGCCAACTTTTCCAGTGTGGTTAAGCCCCTGACCGATTTGACGAAGAAAAGCGCTGATGTGACGAATTGGTCCTCTGCGGCTGTTGAGGCCTTTCAGGAGCTTAAACGCCGATTTACTTCTGCCCCTGTGTTGCGTCAGCCAGATGTTTCTCTTCCTTTTCAGGTTTAGGTTGACGCTTCTGAGATTGGGGCAGGGGCCGTTTTGTCTCAGAGGAATTCTGATGGTTCTTTGATGAAACCGTGTGCTTTTTTTTCCAGAAAGTTTTCGCCTGCGGAGTGCAATTATGATGTTGGCAATCAGGAGTTGTTGGCTATGAAGTGGGCATTTGAGGAGTGGCGACATTGGCTTGAGGGAGCCAAGCACCGCATTGTGGTCTTGACCGATCATAAGAATCTGATTTACCTCGAGTCAGCCAAGCGGCTGAACCCTAGACAGGCTCGATGGTCCCTGTTTTTCACCCGTTTTGATTTTGTGGTCTTGTATCTTCCGAGATCTAAGAATGTTAAGGCTGATGCCCTCTCTAGGAGTTTTTTGCCTGATTCTCCTGGAGTCCTTGAGCCGGTTGGCATTCTTAAAGAAGGGGTGATTCTTTCTACCATCTCCCCTGATTTGCGGCGGGTGCTTCAGGAATTTCAGGCTGATAAACCTGACCGCTGTCCAGTGGGGAAGCTGTTTGTTCCTGATAGATGGACTAGTAGGGTAATTTCTGAGGTTCATTGTTGAGTGTTGGCTGGTCATCCTGGGATTTTTGGTACCAGAGATTTGGTTGCTAGGTCCTTTTGGTGGCCTTCTTTGTCGCGTGATGTGCGTTCTTTTGTGCAGTCCTGTGGGACTTGTGCCCGGGCCAAGCCTTGCTGTTCCCGCGCTATTGGGTTGCTTTTGCCTTTGCCGGTCCCTGAGAGGCCCTGGACGCATATTTCCATGAATTTTATTTCGGATCTTCCTGTTTCCCATAAGATGTCTGTTATCTGGGTGGTTTGTGACCGGTTCTCTAAAATGGTCTATTTGGTACCTTTGCCTAAATTGCCTTCCTCCTCTGATTTGGTTCCATTGTTTTTTCAGCATGTGGTTCGTTTGCATGGCATTCCGGAGAATATTGTGTCTGACAGAGGTTCCCAGTTTGTTTCTAGATTTTGGCGGGCCTTTTGTGCTAGGATGGGCATTGATTTGTCTTTTTCTTCGGCGTTCCATCCTCAGACAAATGGCCAAACTGAGCGAACTAATCAGACCTTGTAAACCTATTTGAGATGCTTTGTGTCTGCTGATCAGGATGATTGGGTGGCTTTCTTGCCGTTGGCCGAGTTTGCCCTTAATAATTGGGCCAGTTCGGCTACTTTGGTTTCGCCTTTCTTTTGTAATTTTGGTTTTCATCCTCGTTTTTCTTCGGGGCAGGTTGAGCCTTCTGATTGTCCTGGGGTGGATTCTGTGGTGGACAGGTTACAGCAGATTTGGACTCATGTGGTAGACAATTTGACATTGTCTCAGGAAAAGGCTCAACGTTTTGCTAACCGCCGTCGGTGTGTTGGTCCTCGGCTTCGGGTGGGGGATTTAGTCTGGTTATCTTCTCATCATGTTCCTATGAAGGTTTCTTCCCCTAAGTTCAAACCTCGGTTTATTGGTCCTTATAAGATTTCTGAGATTATCAATCCGGTATCTTTTCGTTTGGCCCTTCCAGCCTCTTTTGCCATCCATAATGTTTTCCATAGATCTTTGTTGCGGAGATATGTGGTGCCCGTTGTTCCCTCTGTTGATCCTCCTGCCTCGGTGTTGGTTGAAGGGGAGTTGGAATATGTGGTGGAGAAAATTTGGGATTCTCGTTTTTCGAGGCGGAGGCTTCAGTATCTTGTCAAATGGATGGGTTATGGCCAGGAGGATAATTCTTGGGTTGTTGCCTCCGATGTCCATGCCGCCGATTTGGTTCGTGCCTTTCACTTGGCTCGTCCTGATCGGCCTGGGGGCTTTGTTGAGGGTTCGGTGACCCCTCCTCAAGGGGGGGTACTGTTGTGAATTCCGCTCTTGGGCTCCCTCCGGTGGTTGTAAGTGGCACTTTTGTGAGTTCTGCTCTTGGGCTCCCTCCGGTGGATTTAAGTGAAACTGCTGCTCCTTGGATTTAGCAGTCAGCAGCTGCTTCCACTGATCGTCTATTCTGGCTCGGCTATTTATCCTGGCTCTATCCTTCAGCCAGTGCCAGTTGTCAATGTTTCCTGCTTGGATTCACATCTCTCTTGGATTTCCCTGATATTCTGACCAGTTCAGCAAAGATAAGTCCTTGCTTGGTTCTTTTGCTTTCCACTTTTTGTGGACTTAATCGTTCAGCACATTCTATGTTTTTTCTAGTCCAGCTTGTCAGTATGGATTTATTCAGTTAAGCTGGAAGCTCTGGGAAGCAGATTTACCCTCCGCACCTTTAGTCAGGTGTGGAGATTTTTGTAAACTCTGTGGTGGATTTTTCTAGTTTTTAATACTGACCGCACAGTATTCTGTCCTGTTCTATCTATCTAGCTAGATTGGCCTCCTTTGCTACATCCTAGTTTCATTCTGTGTATGTCATTTCCCTCTCCACTCACAGTCAATATTTGTGGGGGGCTGTCTGTCCTTGGGAATTTTCTCTGAGGTAAGATAGCTTTCCTGTTTCTATCTTTAGGGGTAGTTTGTTCTCCGGCTGTGACGAGGTGTCTAGGGAGTGACAGGAACATCCCACGGCTACTTCTAGTGTTGTGTTAAGATCAGGAACTGCGGTCAGTACAGGTACCACCTCCTCCAGAGCACGTCCCATGTTGCTCCTAAACCACCAGTTCATAACAGATCCCCCTTGAGATGGTTCTACTCTTTTATTGGAGTCCATTGATAGGACCCGTTGAAGCAAAGCTAGGAATGTTTTACCGGTTGTGAGTTCCAGCTTTTTTTTTCAGTTTTTGGACTATGCGTGGAGAAAACCAGGCGCTGCTCATCGTCTGCTCAATACAGTCCCAACAGTGAAACAAGTTGGTGGCAGCATCATGCTATGGGGTGTTTTTCAGCTGCCGGGACAGGACAACTGGTTGCCATTGAAGGAAACATGAATGCAGTCAAGTACCAAGATATCCTGGATGAAAACCTCTTCCAGAGTTCTCTGGACCTCAGACTTGGCCGAAGGTTCACCTACCAACAAGACAATGACCCTAAGCACAAAGCAGAAGGAAGAAAGGCAGAGTATCCCCAAATCCAGGTGTGATAAACCTATTGCATCATTCACATGAAGACTCATGGCTTTACTAGCTCAAAAGGGTGCTTCTACTCAATACCGAACAAAAGGTCTGAATACTTATGACCATGTGATATTTCAGCTTTTCTTTTTTAATAAATTTGCAAAAATTTCTACATTTCTGTTTTTTTTTTTAGTCAAGATGGGGTTAAGAGTGTACATTAATGAGAAAAAAAGAACTTTGAATTTACCAAATGGCTGCAATGAAACAAAGAGTGAAAAATTTAAAGGGGTCTGAAAACTTTCCATACCCACTTTATCACTTAATATATGGACATCTATATCAACCCTGAAGTTTGGAAGTGGGAACATAATGGCGTGGGACTATTTTTCAGCATATGGCACTGACAAACTTCACATATTTGAAGGAAGGATGAATAGAAAAATGTATCTAGACTAGTGTTGAGCATTCCGATACCGCAAGTATCGGGTATCGGCCGATATTTGCTGTATCGGAATTCCGATACCGAGATCCGATACTTCTGTGATATCGGGAATCGGTATCGCGATCGATATTAATGTGTAAAATAAAGAATAAAAATAAAAAATATTTATATACTCACCTCTCCGACGCAGCCTGGACCTTACCGATGTAACCGCCAGCTTCCGTTCCTAAGAATGAGCGCTTGAAAGTCCTTAGATGACGTCGCGGCCTGTGATTGGTCGCGTGAGCGGTCACGTGACCGCTCCGCGAAAAAATCACAGGCCGCGACATCATCTAAGGACTTTCAAGCGCTTGAAAGACCTTAGATGACGTCACGGCTTGTGATTGGTCGCGTTGCGGTCACGTGACCGCTCTGCGACCAATCACAGGCCGCGACGTCATCTAAGGACTTTCAAGCGCTCATTCTTATGAACGGAGGCTGGCGGTTACAACCAGGGCGCGTCAGAGGGTGAGTATATCAATATTTTTTATTTTTATTCTTTATTTTACACATTAATATGGATCCCAGGGCCTGAAGGGGACTTTCCTCTCCTTCAGACCCTGGGAACCATCAGGATACCTTCCGATACTTGGTGTCCCATTGACTTGTATTGGTATCGGGTATCGGTATCGGCGATATCCGATACTTTTCGGGTATCGGCCGATACTATCCGATACCGATACTTTCAAGTATCGGACGGTATCGCTCAACACTAATCTAGACATTTTTGATAAAAATCTGCTGCCATCTACCAGTATGATGAAGATGAAACGGTGGAAATTTCAACAAGGTAATGATCCCAAACACACAGCCAAGGAAACTCTCAATTGATTTCAGAGAAAGAAGGTAAAGCTGCAAGAATGGCTCAGCCAATCACCTGACCTGAATCCAGTAGAAAATGTGAGGATGGAACTGAAGCTCAGAGTGCATAGAAGGAGCATATGGGCCATTCAGGATTTGAAGTCTGTTTGTTTGGAAGAATGGACCAAAATCACACCAGAGCAATTCATGTGACTAGTGTTAGGGCTGGCGGAACGCACCGAGCAAATATAATGATAGTAAAGGTGACTTGAGGTCCCAAAAAGACCTGTTTCAGAGTGCTCAGGAACCAGAGAGCACTCTGCACCACATGATCGTCACGCTCCCACAGCGGCGTAGCCCACTCCAACACCCTGTCCGACAAGAGGGATATAATGAATCCCACTCTAGCCCGCTCTGAGGGGAAACATGCAGCCAGGAGCTTAAGTTGTATTGCACACTGCTTCACGAATACCCTGCATGACTTGCTATCGCCAGAGTACCTATCTGGCAGCGGGAGGCAGGATAAGGTCAGAACAGAGGTGGCAGTGGACAAACTAGCTGCAGCCTAAACAGCTACTGTGGTAACATCCACAGCCGAGGTTGTGCGCTCGAGAGCCGCCAACCTGCCTTCCAGCTGCTGGATGTACCGCTGCAGTTGCTGTTCGTCTGCCATTACTAGCCAGACTCTGGCCCTAGTATAATGTTAGGGCTAGCGGAATGCACCAAATAATAAAGAGGTAGACATGAGGTGCGTTCACAGACCGGGGTCCACGGTGCTGGAGTGGAACCTGCTTCTAGTTAATGGCGGCTCTATATGGCAGTACTACTCCAGAATAGACACGGGTTCCGTCACCCGGTCTGTATAGGAGCGAACTCTGTTGCTTCACAGAGTCGCAGGGAATAAAGGCAACGTTGTGCCCTGTTAGCAGTCACAGGGTGCAGCAAATGGATACTAGTGGGATCCATGCAATTCACCCCCACTATGCTGGTGATTGATCCCGCTATGACCCTCGGTGGCTTTTGAGCCCACGCCTGAGGACGCCCTGAGTCAGATGCTGGGATCAAGTGGGAGTTCCCACCCTACACTGACGGATTGTCAGGAGAAACTGGAGATAGCAGCACAGAGTGTGTACAGCACCGCACTGGCGGACACTGCTGGTTAGACGAAGCATAGATTGTGCCTGGTGCTGGATGGCACTCTCTGGTGCTAGACAGCTCCAACATTCACGAACATTCATCAACTCTAGGGATGGGAATGATTAGGAGCTTTCACCAGAACAGGCATACATCCACACACACAATTACTGATTTATACTAGCGCATGGCAGTGCGGCTATGAGAACCTTTTATAGAGGAAGCTCTCCAAGACCTTCCTAGTCGTCCAATAGGAGCTGCTACAGGACCTGAGCATTTGACCCCCGACCTCCAATGAGAGGTCATCCCTTGGGCATGCTCAGTAGAGGAAAAGCAGGACTTAGTCCCAGGAGCGTCTGCTCACCGCTGATCAGTGCTGGTTACAATGTCTGAGCCTGGAAGATCAGCAGTAACTAAGCGCACAGTATCTGCCTGAGCCAGTTGCTGGGACCGACGTCTCTGCTGAGCAGGCTCAACTGCGGCTGGGGGAGAATGGGAGACCGCAGCAGAGGTGGTTCGAAATTCCCCCTGTTCAGCGGCGGGAACTCGACACCTAACAACTAGTTTTTCCATATAGGAGACTTGAAGCTGTCATTACCAGCAAAGGCATTTGTACGCAGTATTAAATAAATTTCAGTAAGCGTGTTCAATACATTTTCTCAGTGACACTTGTCATTATTACAAACAACTTAATTTATGGACATCTATGGTTTGATTTCTTTGGTTGTGTGGTTTGGATGGATTGTTACTGATATTTTGTGAGAATTTCTTCTCAATAACACCTTTAAACATAATCATTTAAACATTTGCAACTGGATTATTTCATTCAGTGATATCTAGGATGTGGGATTTTAGTGTTCCCTTTATTTTTTTGAGCAGTATATACACTCACTGGCCACTTTATTAGGTACACCTGTCCAACTTCTTGTTAACACTTAATTTCTAATCAGCCAATCACATGGCGGCAACTCAGTGCATTTAGGCATGTAGACATGGTCAAGACAATCTCCTGCAGTTCAAACCGAGCATCAGTATGGGGAAGAAAGGTGATTTGAGTGCCTTTGAACGTGGCATGGTTGTTGGTGCCAGAAGGGCTGGTCTGAGTATTTCAGAAACTGCTGATCTACTGGGATTTTCACGCACAACCATCTCTAGGGTTTACAGAGAATGGCCCGAAAAAGAAAAAAAATCCAGTGAGCGGCAGTTCTGTGGGCGGAAATGCCTTGTTGATGCCAGAGGTCAGAGGAGAATGGGCAGACTGGTTCGAGCTGATAGAAAGGCAACAGTGACTCAAATCGCCACCCGTTACAACCAAGGTAGGCCTAAGAGCATCTCTGAACGCACAGTGCGTCGAACTTTGAGGCAGATGGGCTACAGCAGCAGAAGACCACACCGGGTACCACTCCTTTCAGCTAAGAACAGGAAACTGAAGCTACAATTTGCACAAGCTCATCGAAATTGGACAGTAGAAGATTGGAAAAACGTTGCTTGGTCTGATGAGTCTCGATTTCTGCTGCGACATTCGGATGGTAGGGTCAGAATTTGGCGTAAACAACATGAAAGCATGGATCCATCCTGCCTTGTATGGAGCATCTTTGGGATGTGCAGCCGACAAATCTGCGGCAACTGTGTGATGCCATCATGTCAATATGGACCAAAATCTCTGAGGAATGCTTCCAGCACCTTGTTGAATCTATGCCACGAAGAATTGAGGCAGTTCTGAAGGCAAAAGGGGTCCAACCCGTTACTAGCATGGTGTACCTAATAAAGTGGCCGGTGAGTGTATATATATATATATATATATATATATATATATATATATAGTAGAAAAAAAGGAACAGCACTTACTTATCTTCGGGTGCAAGGCCCCAGGCAACCAGTCCAGTGATTGCTCCAAATACGCAAAGATCAAAAAAGAGGCAGCACTCCTGAACCAATGGAGTGCTGCCTCTTTTTTGATATATATATATATATATATATATATATATATATATATATATATATATATATATATACTGATATCAATTGTATACGTTGTTGAAAACAAAAAGATGTGTTGAAGGTCAATGAAAAATATTTAGAACTAGATGGTGGCCCAATTCGAACGCATCGGGTATTCTAGAATATGTATGTCCACGTAGTATATTGCCCAGCCACGTAGTATATTGCCCAGTGGCGTAGTATATTGCCCAGTGATGTGGTATATTGCCCAGCGACGTAGTATATTGCCCAGCCATGTAGTATATTGCCCAGTGACGTAGTATATTGCCCAGCGACGTAGTATATTGCACAGTGACGTAGTATATTGCCCAGTGACGTAGTATATTGCCCAGCGACGTAGTATATTGCACAGCGATGTAGTATATTGCCCAGCGACGTAGTATATTGCCCAGTGACATAGTATACAGCACAGAGCCATGTAGTATATTGTCCAGTGACGTAGTATATTGCCCAGTGACGTAGTACACAGCACAGAGCCACGTAGTATATTACCCAGTGACGTAGTATACAGCACAGAGCCACGTAGTATATTGCCCAGCTACGTAGTATATTGCCCAGCCACGTATGTCACAGGTTAACCCTGCTGTTCTGTTCGGGTCATAGTGACCCGAACAGACTTTTTGCGGCCCTGTAGATTTTTTTCTGTAAGTCTCTAAAACTTGAGACTCCTTGACTTTTCCTCATTTGGGGGGACCTACATATGAGTATATATATATATTTTTTTTTTCGTTTACTTTTTGCTACACGAAAAAAGTTACACTAGTTCTGTTCGGGTCATAGTGACCCGGCATCGTTTTTTACAGCTGTGAGGCCATATTTTCAGTGAAATAAAGGACTTATAACCTCAGTTGGGTCTATTTATTGCATCTACTATTGTATATCAATTGATTTTTTTCCTAAATTATTTCAATGGGGTCGTACGCGCGCTCTACCGGGGGTATGCATTGAGATCTGCGCACCATAAAAATGGCTTTATATTGATTATTTTTGGTGCGCAGTCTATTCTAAAATGTAGAGTGCATCCGGAGAGATCACTAGGTGTGCACTACACGTGTATATTTTGCGCAGAACGGACTGCTCAGAACGCGCTGTCTAAGACGGTTTTTGTTTGTAAATCTGAGCTGTAAAGTCTTGCAAATAATTTTTTTGGCTAAGTAAGTCTGTCTTCCTGGCTTATCTGCTTGTTTTCAGAAGTTTTCAAAATGTTTGATTTGATTGTTTTGATTTTTTTTTTTTTTACAAAAATGTGTATTTTTCTATTTTCGTTTTGCTCATTGATCTGTTTTTTCAGAATAAAAACAAAAAAAAAAGATTTCTGTTTCATTTTTCTTTTTTTTACTACCAAACATGTTCACAAACAGTCTAGTAAGCAAAAAGTTATAAAAAAAAATGAGTTAGAGTGTCTAAAATCAAGGTTTAATAAGCCGGGTCATAGTGACCCGAACAGAACTAGTGTATAGTAAATGCGAACAGAACAGCAGGGTTAAAAAAATAAAAAATAAACATATACTCACCTTCTGCAGGCGCGTTGTAGTTCTGTCGCCTGTGTGGGGTGCAGGCGGCAGCTTCTGGACCCAGGGTGTGATGATGTCGCGGTCACGAGACCGTGACGTCATGGCAGGTCCTTTTCGCGCAGTACCTGTGATGACGTCGCGGTCACATGACCGTGTCGCGGTCACATGACCATGACGTCACGGCAGGTCCTTCTCCGAGACCATCCTTGCCACCGGAAAGTGCAGCTTGCATGGACCGGCCAGAGCATCGCGAGGAGCGGGAAAGGCGGCGGAAGGTGAGTATCTAATGATTTTTAATTTTTTTTATTATTTTTAACATAGGCTGCATAGGCTGCGTCAATAGTAAAAACTTGGTCACACAGGGTTAATAGCGGCGGTAATGGAGTGCGTTACCCACGGCATAACGAGGTCCATTACCGCCGGCATTAACCCTGTGTGAGCGGTGACCGGAGGGGTGTATGCGGGCGCTGGGCACTGACTGCGGGGAGTAAGGAGCAGCCATTTTCTTCCGAATTGTGTGCGTCGCTGATTGGTCGTGGCAATGGTCGTGAGCGTTTTGCCATGACCAATCAGCGACTTGGATTCCATGACAGACAGAGGCCGCGACCAATGAATATCCGTAACAGACAGAAAGACAAACAGGAGGACAGACAGACAGATGGAAGTGACCCTTAGACAATTATATAGTAGACTAGCTGAAGAGCCCGGTGTTGCCTGGGCATAGTAAATATCTGTGGTTAGTTATAGCACCTCACTTCTCTTATTTTCCCATCACGCCTCTCATTTTCCCCCTCACTCCTCTTATTTTCCCCCTCACTCCTCTCATTCCCCCCTCACTCCTCTCATTCCCCCTAACACTTGTCATTTCGACCTCACATCTGTCATTTTCCAATCACTCCACTATTTTCCCTCACTCCTCTCATTTTGCACTCACACCTTTTCATTTTCACCTCACACCCTCATTTTCACCTCACACCCCTCCTTTTCCCCTCAGTATATACATGTTTGTCATCTCCCTTATATATAGTATACACCTGTATTTCATCTCATGTATATAGTATATACCTGTATGTCATCTCCCCTGTAAATAGTATATACCTGCTGTATGTCATCTTCTCCTGTATATAGTATATACATGTATGTCATCTCTTCTGTATATACTATATACCTGTATGTCATCTCCTCCTATATATAGTATATACCTGTATGTCATCTCCTGTATATAGTATATACCTGTATGTCATCTACCCTGTGTATAGTATATACCTGCTGTATGTCATCTCCTCTATATACCTATGTGTCATCTCTTTTATATAGTATATACCTGTATGTCATCTCCTCCTGTATCTATATATATAATTGTCTAAGGGTTTTTCCGTCTGTCTGTCTGTCTGTCTGTCTGTCTTTCTGTCTGTCTGTCTGTCTGTCTGTCTGTCCTGGAAATCACTCCATATAAGGTATGGTCTACAAACAGGATACCTTATATGGAGTGGTCGGCGGTTTGTAGACCATACCTTATATGGAGTGGTCGGCGGTTTGTAGACCATACCTTATATGGAGTGGTCGGCGGTTTGTAGACCATACCTTATATGGAGTGGTCGGCGGTTTGTAGACCATACCTTATATGGAGTGGTCGACGGTTTGTCGGGCGGCCTCGACCAATCAGAGATGGGCACAGCATGGCGACGATGATGTCATAATGGTTGCCATGGCGACGATGATGTCATAAAGGTTGCCTCGACCAATCAGCGACGGGCACAGTCTGCCGCGAATCACATACTACGGGGACATGCATATTCTAGAATACCCGATGCATTAGAATCGGGCCACAGTCTAGTATAGTATATACGTGTGTCATCTCCTCCTGTATATAGTGTATACCTGTAAGTCATCTCCTCCTGTATATAGTGTATACCTGTGTGTCATCTGCTCCTGTATATAGTATATCTGTGTGTCATCTCCTCCTGTTTATAGTATATACGTGTGTCATCACCCCTGTATATAGTATATACCTGTGTGTCATCTCCTCCTGTATATAGTATATACCTGTGTGTCATCTCCTCCTATATATAGTATATTTCTGTGTGTCATCTCCCCTGTATATAGTATGTACCTGTATGTCATCTCCTCCTGTATATAGTATATACATGTGTGTCATCTCCTCCTATATATAGTATATACATGTGTGTCATCTCCTCCTGTATATAGTATATACCTGTGTCATCTCCCCTGTATATAGTATATACCTGTGTGTCATCTCCCCTGTATATAGTATATACCTGTGTGACATATTCCCTGTATATAGTATGTACCTGTATGTCATCTCCCCTGTATATAGTATATACCAGTGTGTCATCTCCTCCAGTATATAGTATATACCATTGTGTCATCTCCTCCTGTATATAGTATATACCTGTATGTCATCTCCTCCTGTATATAGTATGTACCTGTGTGTCATCTCCTCCTGTATATAGTATATATCTGTGTGTCATCTCCCCTGTATATAGTATGTACCTGTATGTCATCTCCTCCTGTATATAGTATGTACCTGTGTGTCATCTCCTGTATATAGTATATATCTGTGTGTCATCTCCCCTGTATATAGTATGTACCTTTATGTCATCTCCTCCTGTATATAGCATGTACCTGTGTGTCATCTCCTCCTGTATATAGTATATACCTGTGTGTCATCTCCTCCTGTATATAGTATTTACCTGTGTCATCTCCCCTGTATATAGTATGTACCTTTATGTCATCTCCTCCTGTATATAGCATGTATCTGTGTGTCATCTCCTCCTGTATATAGTATGTACCTGTGTGTCATCTCCTCCTGTATATAGTATATATCTGTGTGTCATCTCCCCTGTATATAGTATGTACCTTTATGTCATCTCCTCCTGTATATAGCATGTACCTGTGTGTCATCTCCTCCTGTATATAGTATATATCTGTGTGTCATCTCCCCTGTATATAGTATGTACCTTTATGTCATCTCCTCCTGTATATAGCATGTATCTGTGTGTCATCTCCTCCTGTATATAGTATGTACCTGTGTGTCATCTCCTCCTGTATATAGTATATATCTGTGTGTCATCTCCCCTGTATATAGTATGTACCTTTATGTCATCTCCTCCTGTATATAGCATGTACCTGTGTGTCATCTCCTCCTGTATATAGTATATATCTGTGTGTCATCTCCCCTGTATATAGTATGTACCTGTATGTCATCTCCCCTGTATATAGTATATACCAGTGTGTCATCTCCTCCTGTATATAGTATATACCTGTGTGTCATCTCCCCTGTATATAGTATATATGTGTGTGTCATCTCCTCGTGTATATAGTATATACCTGTATGTCATCTCTTCCTGTATATAGTAAATATCTGGGTGTCATCTCCCCTGCATATAGTATATACAGTATGTGTGTGTGTCATCTCCCCTGTATATAGTATATACCTGTGTGTTATCTCCTCCTGTATATTATATATATCTGTGTGTCATCTCCTCCTGTATTAGACCTCATTCACACGTTATTTGCTCAGTATTTTTACCTCAGTATTTGTAAGCTAAAT
The DNA here is from genome assembly GCF_051348905.1 of Ranitomeya variabilis. Classification (NCBI taxonomy): domain Eukaryota; kingdom Metazoa; phylum Chordata; class Amphibia; order Anura; family Dendrobatidae; genus Ranitomeya; species Ranitomeya variabilis. Next base: position 571,714,963 of record NC_135232.1, read on the forward strand.
TGGCAGCCTGATAAATCCCCAGCCATCAGGAAGCCCTCCCCCCTGGCAGTATATATTAGCTCACACATACACATAATAGACAGGTCATGTAACTGACAGCTGCCGTATTTCCTATATGGTACAGTTGTTGCTCATGTAGTTTGTCTGATAATTAATCAGATTTTTATTTTTGAAGGATAATACCAGACTTGTGTGTGTTTTAGGGCGAGTTTCAAGTGTCAATTTGTGTGTGTTGAGTTGCATGTGGCGACATGCATGTAGCGACTTTTGTGAGATGAGTTTTGTGTGGTGACATGCGTGTAGCAACTTTTTGTGTGTCGAGTTGCATGCAACAGGTTAGTGTAGCAAGTTGTGTGCAGCAAGTTTTGCGCATGGCGAGTTTTGCGCGTGGCGAGTTTTATGTGTGGTGCATTTTGAGTATGTGCAGGTTTTGTGTGAGGCAACTTTTGCATGTGTTGCAACTTTTGTGCATGTGGCAATTTTTCCGCGTGTGCAAGTTTTGCGTGTGGTGAGTTTTCCATGAGGTTTTGCAAGTGTGGCGAGTTTTGCGTGAGCCTAGTTTTGCATGTGGCAAGTTTTGCACGTGGCGAGTTTTGTGTTTCGACTTTTATGTGGCGAGGTTGGTGTATGTGTGGTGAAATGTGCGCTGAGGGTGGTATATGTGTGTTCAAGCATGTGGTAGTGTGTGGCGCATTTTGTGTGTGTGTTCATATCCCCGTGTGTGGTGAGTATCCCATGTCGGGGCCCCACCTTAGCAACTGTACAGTATATACTCTTTGGTGCCATCGCTCTCACTGTTTAAGTCCCCCTTGTTCACATCTGGCAGCTGTCAATTTGCCTCCAACACTTTTCCTTTCACTTTTTCCCCATTATGTAGATAGGGGCAAAATAGTTTGGTGAATTGGAACGCACGGGGTTACAATTTCACCTCACAACATAGCCTATGAAGCTCTCAGGGTCCAGACGTGTGACTGTACAAAATTTTGTGGCTGTAGCTGCGACGGTGCAGATGCCACTCCCGGACATACACACACACATACACACATACACACACACACATTCAGCTTTATTTATTAGATTGATAGTCCTCGGTGGTTCATACCTTTAAATGCCTAACTGAAAAGATGGTAGGGCCGGTTTCACACGTCAGTGGCTCCGGTACGTGAGGTGACAGTTTCCTCACGTACCGGAGACACTGACACACGTAGACCCATAAAAATCAATGCATCTGTTCAGATGTCATTGATTTTTTGCGGACCGTGTCTCCGTGTGCCAAACACGGAGACATGTCAGTGTTCGTGGGAACGCACGTATTACACGGACCCAATAGAGTCAATGAGTCCGTGTAAAACACGGACCTCACACGGACATTCTCCGTCTGGGGTCCGTGTGCGTGCAGGAGACAGCGCTACAGTAAGCGCTGTCCCCCCCACATGGTGCTGAAGCCGCGATTCATATGTTCCCTGTAGCAGCGTTTGCTGCAGAGAAAATATGAATAATAGTGTTTAAAATAAAGATCTATGTGTCCGAACCTGTGCGCCCCCCCGCTGGTCAGAAAATACTTACCCGGGTCCCCCGTCGGCTGTCGCTCCTTCCTGGTCTGGCCGCGGCTTACTGTATGCGGTCACGTGGGGCCGATCATTTACAATCATGAATAGTCGGCTCCGCCCCTATGGGAGGTGGAGCCACATATTCATGACTGTAAATGATCGGGCCCACGTGACCGCATACACTAGAAGCCGCGGCCAGACCAGGAAGGAGCAACAGCCGACAGGGGACCCGGGTAAGTATTTTCTGACCAGCGGGGGGGCGCACAGGGGGTAGGGGGGCGGCGGACACATAGATCTTTATTTTAAACACTATTATTCATATTTTCTCTGCAGCAATCGCTGCTACAGGGAACATATGAATCGCGGCTTCAGCATGATGCAGAGTGGGTACCACACGCTCCGTGTGGTACCCACTCGCCATACGGGTGGCACACGTGTGCCGCACGTATGGCCTCCGTGAGTTCCCAGGCACACGGACACGGATAACTCCGGTACCGATTTATTCCGGTACCGGAATTATCTGGACGTGTGGGACAGCCCTAACAAATAGCAGCTTTTGAGACTACTCAGATCTCTTCATCAGGCATAGAATGAATCTGTAGAATCATATTTATGCACAACGGGACACAGAAATAATCCAATAGATAAGACAAGTGGAGTGAAGCAGAACTATCATTATGGGAGAGGGATAAACAATTGTAGCCACAAATATTGGAATAGTTTATAGATAAGGAGTGTTAATATGCAAATTGTCTCTTCAGAGGGAAAGAGGACATGAACTCTATGATGCCACCTTTTGGAAGTAGCGATCCTACAAGTCACAATTGACCCTTTAAAGAGTCTTGCAATATGACTTAGTATAAAAGCCGAGTCAGAATCTCAATTTGCAGACACGGTGTTTCGGGCTATTGGCCCTTGTTAGTGCAAAGTATGAGAACTGATTTGGCTAGGTGAGAGGCTCTGGACTGGGTTCTAAGGGGTAACGTTTCTCCTTGTGCAGAGTGACATACTAGAGCTGGTATGTCACTCTTCACAAGGAGAAACCTTACTCCTTAAGGCTATGTGCACACGGTGCGGATTTGGCTGCTGATCCGCAGCAGATTGGCAGCTGCGGATTCGCAGCAGTTTTTCATAAGGTTTACAGTACCATGTAAACCTATGGAAAACCAAACCAGCAGTGCCCATGGTGCGGAAAATACAGAGCGGAAACGCAGCATTGTATTTTCCACAGCATGTCAATTCTTTGTGCGGATTCCCCAGCGGTTTACACCTGCTCCTCAATAGGAATCCGAAGGCGTAAAACCGCAGGTGAAATCCGCACAAAAAGCGCAGTAAATCGGCAGTAAATACGCGAGTACCATTTTTTAAAAATTGTGCGGAAAAATACGCACACGAATCCGCAAGGTGTGCACATAACCTAAACCCTAGATAAGGAGTGTAAAAGTTGTGTTATTCTGTGATTGAAGTCTGGTCCTTGATTGTGATGGCCCCAAAGCTCCCAGATCACAACAGAGCATTAGTGACACTGTCTGTGGCTCTATTTGGCAGTGGCAAATGAACTGACACAAAATGTTCAGATGTTTCTCAATTCCAGATCTGTGGAACTTGAGTGATTGTTAATGACATGTTACTTTGTCATTCTACTTAGGCCACGTAAGGCCGAGCCACATCTGGTACTCTTTGGCAAATTCACATCAGTAGCCAAAGTACTTATGCAGGGATAGGGACTGCTTTCACAGTTCATCCTCACATAAATGAGCAGCTGGGCTAATCCTCTTCTATGTCCCTGGTGGGGTTTCTTCATATAGCAAATTAAACACTGATATCAGTTAATATTATTAACGGCCCTTCCAAAATCTTGAACCAAAAGCAAAAAATGTAACACAAAATAGGCATTGAGTGAAGAAGAGATCCATGATTAAAAGTTACTTGTATGAATAAAGTCTGGTACTTAATGATGAGCGAATAGCATTGTTGCTCGGGAGATCTCCGAGCAGGGCCGGACTGGGACTAAAATTCAGCCCTGGCATTTGAAGTTACACAGGCCCACTTGTCACATGGTGACTGTATAATATCTTTGTACACTTGTAGGTTACAAGAAGTGAGGGGAGTGTAACACGACTATATAACATATAATCACAGCTGTATCCAGCATTACAGCTCAGTCCCCATAGAATGTAATACAGCACAGCCCCCATAGAATGTAATACAGCCAGCCCCCATAGAATGTAATGCAGCACAACCCCCATAGAGTGTAATACAGCACAGCCCCATAGAATGTAATACAGCCCAGTCCCCATAGAATGTAATACAGCCAGCCCCCATAGAATGTAATACAGCCAGCCCCCATAGAATGTAATGCAGCACAACCCCCATAGAGTGTAATACAGCACAGCCCCATAGAATGTAATACAGCCCAGTCCCCATAGAATGTAATACAGCCAGCCCCCATAGAATGTAATACAGCCCAGTCCCCATAGAATGTAATACAGCCAGCCCCCATAGAATGTAATACAGCCAGCCCCCATAGAATGTAATACAGCCCAGTCCCCATAGAATGTAATACAGCACAGCCCCCATAGAATGTAATGCTGCACAGCCCCATAGAATGTAATGCAGCACAGCCCCATAGAATGTAATGCAGCACAGCCCCATAGAATGTAATGCAGCCAGCTCCATAGAATGTAATGCAGCCAACCCCTATAGAATGTAATGCAGCACAGCCACCATACAATGTAATGCAGCACAGCCACCATACAATGTAATGCAGCACAGCCCCATAGAATGTAATGCAGCACAGCCACCATTCAATGTAATGCAGCACAGCCCCATAGAATGTAATGCAGCACAGCCCCATAGAATGTAATGCAGCACAGCCCCCTGTCATGTTCTCAATGGCAAGAGAACATAGCATCAGCATATATAGGAACTAGCTCTTGGAAGATGGGAACTGAGCTGACCATGAACTAAACCTAACACACAACTAGCAGTGGCCGGGTAGCATGCCTACGTTGATTCTAGATGCCCAGCACCAGCCGGAGGACTAAATAATGCTAGCAGAGGGAAATATTAGTCCTAGCTCACCTCTAGAGAAATACCCCGAAAGGAGACAGAGGCCCCCCACATGTATTGGCGGTGAATCAAGATGAAATAACAAACGTAGTATGAAAATAGGCTTAGCAAATTTGAGGTCCACTTACTACATAGCAGAAGACAGAAAGGGCACTTTCATGGTCAGCTGAAAACCCTATCAAAACACCATCCAGAAATTACTTTAAAACTCTGGCATTAACTCATAACACCAGAGTGGCAATTCCTGTTCACAAGAGCTTTCCAGACACAGTAACGAAACTACAGCTGTGAACTGGAACAAAAATGCAAAAACAAACATGGACAAGAATCCAACTTATCTAGTAGTTGTCTAGGAGCAGGAACAAGCACAGAGAGGCTTCTGATAACATTGTTGACCGGCAAGCAACTAACAGAGCAGCAAGGTTATATAGCGACTCCCACATCTTGATGGGAACAGGTGAACAGAGAAGATGAAAACACCAGTTCAATTCCACCAGTAGCCACCGGGGGAGCCCAGAATCCAAATTCACAACAGTACCCCCCCCTCAAGGAGGGGGCACCGAACCCTCACCAGAACCACCAGGGCGATCAGGATGGGCCCTATAAAAGGCACGAACCAGATCAGAGGCATGAACATCAGATGCATTAACCCAAGAATTATCCTCCTGGCCGTATCCCTTCCACTTGACCAGATACTGGAGTCTCCGTCTGGAAACACGAGAGTCTAAGATTTTCTCCACAACGTACTCCAACTCACCCTCAACCAACACCGGAGCAGGAGGCTCAACGGAAGGCACAACCGGTACCTCATACCTGCGCAATAATGACCGATGAAAAACGTTATGAATAGAAAAGGATGCAGGGAGGTCCAAACGGAAGGAAACAGGGTTAAGAATCTCCAATATCTTATACGGGCCGATGAACCGAGGCTTAAACTTAGGAGAAGAGACCCTCATAGGGACAAAACGAGAAGACAACCACACCAAATCCCCAACACAAAGCCGAGGACCAACACGACGGTGGCGGTTGGCAAAAAGCTGAGTCTTCTCCTGGGACAACCTCAAATTGTCCACCACCTGCCCCCAAATCTGATGCAATCTCTCCACCACAGCATCCACTCCAGGACAATCCGAAGATTCCACCTGACCAGAGGAAAATCGAGGATGAAACCCCGAATTACAGAAAAACGGGGACACCAAAGTGGCAGAGCTGGCCCGATTATTGAGAGCGAACTCTGCCAATGGCAAAAAAGCAACCCAATCATCCTGGTCAGCAGACACAAAACACCTCAGATATGTCTCCAGGGTCTGATTAGTCCGCTCGGTCTGGCCATTCGTCTGAGGATGGAAAGCGGACGAAAAAGACAAATCTATGCCCATCCTAGCACAGAATGCCCGCCAAAATCTAGACACGAATTGGGTCCCTCTGTCAGAAATGATATTCTCAGGAATACCATGCAAACGAACAACATTTTGAAAAAACAGAGGAACCAACTCGGAAGAAGAAGGCAACTTGGGCAGAGGAACCAAATGGACCATCTTAGAGAAACGGTCACACACCACCCAGATGACAGACATCTTCTGAGAAACAGGCAGATCTGAAATAAAATCCATCGAGATGTGCGTCCAAGGCCTCTTAGGAATAGGCAAGGGCAACAATAATCCACTAGCCCGAGAGCAACAAGGCTTGGCCCGAGCACAAACGTCACAAGACTGCACAAAGCCTCGCACATCTCGTGACAGGGAAGGCCACCAGAAGGACCTTGCCACCAAATCCCTGGTACCAAAAATGCCAGGATGACCTGCCAACGCAGAAGAATGAACCTCAGAGATGACTCTACTGGTCCAATCATCAGGAACAAACAGTTTATCAGGTGGGCAACGATCCGGTCTATCTGCCTGAAACTCCTGCAAGGCCCGCCGCAGGTCTGGAGAAACGGCTGACAATACCACTCCATCCTTAAGGATACCTGTGGGCTCAGAGTTACCAGGCGAGTCAGGCTCAAAACTCCTAGAAAGGGCATCCGCCTTAACATTCTTAGAACCCGGTAGGTATGACACCACAAAATTAAACCGAGAGAAAAATAATGACCAGCGCGCCTGTCTAGGATTCAGGCGCCTGGCGGTCTCAAGATAAATCAAGTTTTTGTGGTCAGTCAATACCACCACCTGATGTCTGGCCCCCTCAAGCCAATGGCGCCACTCCTCAAAAGCCCACTTCATGGCCAAAAGCTCCCGATTCCCAACATCATAATTCCGCTCAGCGGGCGAAAATTTACGGGAAAAGAAGGCACAAGGCCTCATCACGGAGCAGTCAGAACTTTTCTGCGACAACACTGCCCCAGCTCCGATCTCAGAAGCGTCGACCTCAACCTGAAAAGGTAGAGCAACATCAGGCTGACGCAACACAGGGGCAGAGGAAAAACGGCGCTTAAGCTCCCGAAAGGCCTCCACAGCGTCAGGGGACCAATCAGCAACATCAGCACCCTTCTTAGTCAAATCGGTCAATGGCTTAGCAATATCCGAAAAACCAGCAATAAATCGACGATAAAAGTTAGCAAAGCCCAAAAATTTCTGAAGACTCTTAAGAGAAGAGGGCTGCGTCCAATCACAAATAGCTTGAACCTTGACAGGATCCATTTCAATGGAAGAGGGAGAAAAAATATATCCCAAAAAGGAAATCCTCTGTACCCCAAAAACACACTTAGAACCCTTCACACACAAAGAATTAGACCGCAAAACCTGGAAAACCCTCCTGACTTGCTGGACATGAGAGTCCCAGTCATCCGAAAAAATCAGAATATCATCCAGATACACAATCATAAATTTATCCAAATAATCGCGAAAAATATCATGCATAAAGGACTGGAAAACTGACGGAGCATTTGAAAGACCAAAAGGCATCACTAAATACTCAAAGTGGCCCTCGGGCGTATTAAATGCGGTTTTCCACTCATCCCCCTGCCTGATTCGCACCAAATTATACGCCCCACGAAGGTCAATCTTAGAGAACCACTTGGCCCCCCTTATGCGAGCAAACAAATCAGTCAGCAACGGCAATGGGTATTGATATTTTACAGTGATTTTATTCAAAAGCCGATAATCGATACATGGTCTCAAAGAGCCGTCTTTTTTTGACACAAAGAAAAAACCGGCTCCTAAGGGAGATGACGATGGACGAATATGTCCCTTTTCCAAGGACTCCTTTATATATTCTAGCATCGCAGCATGTTCAGGCACAGACAGATTAAATAAACGACCCTTTGGGTATTTACTACCCGGGATTAAATCTATGGCACAATCGCACTCTCGGTGCGGAGGTAATGAACCAAGCTTGGATTCTTCAAAGACGTCACGATAGTCAGACAGGAACTCAGGAATTTCAGAGGGAATAGATGATGAAATGGAAACCACAGGTACATCCCCATGAGCTCCCTTACATCCCCAGCTCAACACAGACATAGCTTTCCAGTCGAGGACTGGGTTGTGAGATTGCAGCCAAGGCAATCCTAGCACCAAATCATCATGTAGATTATACAGCACCAGAAAGCGAATAATCTCCTGGTGATCCGGATTAATACGCATACTTACTTGTGTCCAGTATTGTGGTTTATTATTAGCCAATGGGGTGGAGTCAATCCCCTTCAGAGGAATAAGAGTCTCCAAAGGCTCTAAATCATACCCACAGCGTTTGGCAAAGGACCAATCCATAAGACTCAAAGCGGCGCCAGAGTCGACATAGGCGTCCGTGGTAATAGATGACAAAGAGCAAATCAGGGTCACAGATAGAATAAACTTAGACGGTAAGGTGCAAATGGAAACAGATTTATCAAGCTTTTTAGTGCGCTTAGAGCATGCTGATATAACATGAGTAGAATCACCACAATAGAAACACAACCCATTTTTCCGTCTAAAATTCTGCCGCTCGCTTCGGGACAGAATTCTATCACACTGCATACTCTCTGGCGACTTCTCAGTGGACACCGCCAGATGGTGCACTGGTTTGCGCTCCCGCAAACGCCTATCGATCTGAATAGCCATTGTCATGGACTCATTCAGACCCGCAGGCACAGGGAACCCCACCATAACATCCTTAATGGCATCAGAGAGACCCTCTCTGAAAGTCGCCGCCAGGGCGCACTCATTCCACTGAGTAAGCACAGACCATTTACGGAATCTTTGGCAGTAAATTTCCGCTTCATCTTGCCCCTGAGATAGGGACATCAAAGTTTTTTCTGCCTGAAGCTCCAAATGAGGTTCGTCATAAAGCAACCCCAAGGCCAGAAAAAACGCATCCACATTGAGCAACGCAGGATCCCCTGGTGTCAATGAAAAAGCCCAGTCTTGAGGGTCGCCCCGGAGCAAGGAAATCACAATCCTGACCTGCTGTGCAGGGTCTCCGGCAGAGCGAAATTTCAGGGACAAAAATAATTTGCAATTATTTCGAAAATTCTGAAACCCAGATCTATTCCCCGAGAAAAATTCCGGCAAAGGAATTCTCGGCTCAGATATAGGTGCATGACAAACAAAGTCTTGCAAATTTTGTACCTTCGTGGCGAGATTATTCAAACCTGCAGTTACACTCTGAAGATCCATTACGAACAGGTGGACACAGAGCCATTCAAAGATTAGAAGGAGAAAAAAAAAAAAAAAAAAAATTCTCAGCAGACTTCTTATTTCTCTCCTTTCTCAGCCAAGGATTTTAACCCTTTAGTGGGCCGGTCAAACTGTCATGTTCTCAAAGGCAAGAGAACATAGCATCAGCATATATAGGAACTAGCTCTTGGAAGATGGGAACTGAGCTGACCATGAACTAAACCTAACACACAACTAGCAGTGGCCGGGTAGCATGCCTACGTTGATTCTAGATGCCCAGCACCAGCCGGAGGACTAAATAATGCTAGCAGAGGGAAATATTAGTCCTAGCTCACCTCTAGAGAAATACCCTGAAAGGAGACAGAGGCCCCCCACATGTATTGGCGGTGAATCAAGATGAAATAACAAACGTAGTATGAAAATAGGCTTAGCAAATTTGAGGTCCACTTACTACATAGCAGAAGACAGAAAGGGCACTTTCATGGTCAGCTGAAAACCCTATCAAAACACCATCCAGAAATTACTTTAAAACTCTGGCATTAACTCATAACACCAGAGTGGCAATTCCTGTTCACAAGAGCTTTCCAGACACAGTAACGAAACTACAGCTGTGAACTGGAACAAAAATGCAAAAACAAACATGGACAAGAATCCAACTTATCTAGTAGTTGTCTAGGAGCAGGAACAAGCACAGAGAGGCTTCTGATAACATTGTTGACCGGCAAGCAACTAACAGAGCAGCAAGGTTATATAGCGACTCCCACATCTTGATGGGAACAGGTGAACAGAGAAGATGAAAACACCAGTTCAATTCCACCAGTAGCCACCGGGGGAGCCCAGAATCCAAATTCACAACAGCCCCCATAGAATGTAATGCAGCACAACCCCCAAAGAGTGTAATACAGCACAGCCCCATAGAATGTAATACAGCCCAGTCCCCATAGAATGTAATACAGCCAGCCCCCATAGAATGTAATACAGCCAGCCCCCATAGAATGTAATACAGCCCAGTCCCCATAGAATGTAATACAGCACAGCCCCCATAGAATGTAATGCTGCACAGCCCCATAGAATGTAATGCAGCACAGCCCCATAGAATGTAATTCAGAGTGGCATTCAGAGTAGAATTTCAATATTTGCAGATGACACTAAACTCTGCAGGGTAATCAATACAGGGGAGGACAATATTATATTACAGGCTGATTTATGTAAACTAGAAGCTTGGGCTGATAAATGGCAAATGAGCTTTAATGGGGATAAATGTAAGGTCATGCACTTGGGTAGAAGTAATAAGATTAATAACTATGTGCTTAATTCTAAAACTCTGGGCAAAACCGTCAATGAAAAAGACCTGGGTGTATGGGTGGATGACAAACTCATATTCAGTGGCCAGTGTCAGGCAGCTGCTACAAAGGCAAATAAAATAATGGGATGCATTAAAAGAGGCATAGATGCTCATGAGGAGAACATAATTTTACCTCTATACAAGTCACTAGTGCGACCACACTTAGAATACTGTGCACAGTTCTGGTCTCCGGTGTATAAGAAAGACATAGCTGAACTGGAGCGGGTGCAGAGAAGAGCAACCAAGGTTATTAGAGGACTGGGGGGTCTGCAATACCAAGTTAGGTTATTACACTTGGGGCTATTTAGTTTGGAAAAACGAAGACTAAGGGGTGATCTTATGTTAAGGTATAAATATATGAGGGGACAGTACAAAGACCTTTCTGCTGATCTTTTTAATCATAGACCGCTGACAGGGACAAGGGGGCATCCTCTACGTCTGGAGGAAAAAAGGTTTAAGCATAATAACAGACGCGGATTCTTTACTGTAAGAGCAGTGAGACTATGGAACTCTCTGCCGTATGATGTTGTAATGAGTGATTCATTGCTTCAATTTAAGAGGGGACTGGATACCTTTCTGGAAAAGTATAATATTACAGGGTATATACACTAGATTCCTTGATAAGGCGTTGATCCAGGGAACTAGTCTGATTGCCGTATGTGGGGTCGGGAAGGAATTTTTTTCCCCATGATGGAGCTTACTCTTACCACATGGGGTTTTTTTGCCTTCCCCTGGATCAACATGTTAGGGCATGCTAGGCTATGGGTTGAACTAGATGGACTTAAAGTCTTCCTTCAACCTTAATAACTATGTAACTATGTAACTATGTAATGCAGCCAGCCCCATAGAATGTAATGCAGCCAGCCCCCATAGAATGTAATGCAGCACAGCCACCATACAATGTAATGCAGCACAGCCCCATAGAATGTAATGCAGCACAGCCACCATACAATGTAATGCAGCACAGCTGTTATGATCCGGTGGTAGGATCACAAAACTGACCTGACCTGTAAACCAGAATATTAGGACAAGTTCTGGCGATGTGGAAGCTATACTGACCGCAATCCTGATCCTATCCACACACACTAAAGGCAGCCGTGGAGCGTTACCTAAAAACCTAGACGCCTCTTCACAGCCTGAGAAACTGGCTACCCCTAGAGAGAAAGCAAAGACCTCACTTGACTCAAAGAAATAACCCCAAAGTTTTAGACAGCCACCCCCAAATAATAACGGTGAGACAAGGGGAAAATACAAACGTAGAAATGAAACAGGTTTAGCAAATGAGGCCCGCTAACACTAGACAGACTGAAGATAGCTAGGAATCTGTGCGGTCAGTACAAAAACTATCAAAAACAAACCACGCAGAGAATACAAGAACCCCCACACCGACTCACGATGTGAGGGGCGCACTCTGCACCCCAGAACTAACCAGCAAGCGAAAAATCACATTAAAGCAAGCTGGACTGAAAGCATCATATACTGAGAAACGTTTTCAAGGAAATAATGAGCAAAATGAACAAGCAAGACTTAGCTTCTCCAGTAGGAGACAGGTCACTAGGAAGATCCAGGAGTGATCAGAATCAGGACTGAATACAACGACAGCAGGCAACAAGTGAAGGTCCAGGTGAGTTAAATAGGAACAGCAAAGCAGGAAATGAAGCAGCTGAACCCAGCCACAGACCAGCCATATCGCTAAAGGCCACAAGAGGGAGCCCAAGAACAAACTCACACAGTACCACTCATGACCACAGGAGGGAGCCCGAGAACGGAATTCACAACAGTACCCCCCCTTGAGGAGGGGTCACCGAACCCTCACCAGAGCTCCCAGGCCGATCAGGACGAGCCGAATGAAAGGCACGAACCAAATCGGCCGCATGGACATTGGAGGCGACAACCCAGGAATTATCCTCCTGACCATAGCCCTTCCATTTAACTAAGTACTGAAGCTTCCGTCTCGAAATACGAGAATCCAAGATCTTCTCCACCTCATACTCCAACTCCCCCTCGACCAAGACCGGAGCAGGAGGATCAACAGAAGGGACCACAGGCACCACATATCTCCGCAACAATGACCTATGGAACACATTATGAATGGCAAACGATGTTGGGAGGTCCAAACGAAATGACACAGGGTTGAGGATTTCCAAAATCTTATAAGGACCGATGAAACGAGGCTTGAACTTAGGAGAGGAAACCTTCATCTGGACATAACGAGAAGACAACCATACCAAATCCCCCACACGAAGTCGGGGACCCACACAGCGACGGCAGTTAGCAAAACGCTGAGCCTTCTCAACGTCAAATTGTCCACCACGTGGTTCCAAATCTGCTGCAACCTATCCACCACAGAATCCACCCCAGGACAGTCAGAGGGCTCAACCTGACCCGAGGAAAAACGAGGATGAAAACCAGAATTGCAAAAGAAAGGTGAAACCAAAGTAGCAGAACTAGCCCGATTATTGAGGGCGAACTCAGCCAATGGCAAAAAAGTCACCCAATCATCCTGATCAGCAGAAACAAAACATCTCAAATAAGTTTCCAAGGTCTGATTAGTTCGTTCGGTTTGGCCATTCGTCTGAGGATGGAAGGCCGACGAAAAAGACAATTCAATGCCCATCTTAGCACAAAAGGACCGCCAAAATCTGGACACAAACTGGGATCCTCTGTCAGACACAATGTTCTCCGGAATACCATGCAAACGAACCACATTCTGAAAAAACAGTGGCACCAAATCGGAGGAGGAAGGCAGCTTAGGCAAGGGCACCAAATGGACCATTTTAGAAAAACGATCACAAACCACCCAGATGACAGACATTTTCTGAGAGACAGGAAGATCCGAAATAAAATCCATGGAAATATGCGTCCAAGGCCTCTTCGGGACAGGCAAAGGCAAAAGCAATCCACTGGCACGAGAACAGCAAGGCTTGGCCCGAACACAAATCCCACAGGACTGCACAAAGGAACGCACATCCCGTGAGAAGGAAGGCCACCAAAAGGACCTCGCCACCAAATCCCTGGTACCAAAAATCCCAGGATGACCCACCAACACCGAAGAATGAACCTCGGAAATAACTCTACTGGTCCATCTGTCCAGGACAAACAGTCTCTCCGGTGGACAACGGTCAGGTCTATTGGCCTGAAACTCCTGCAACACCCGTCACAGATCAGGAGAGATGGCAGACAAAATCACCCCCTCTTTGAGGACACCAGCCGGTTCAGAAACTTCCGGGGAGTCAGGTACAAAACTCCTAGAAAGGGCATCAGCCTTCACGTTTTTCGAACCCGGAAGATATGAAACCACGAAATCGAAACGAGAGAAAAACAGCGACCATCGAGCCTGTCTAGGATTTAACCGTTTGGCAGACTCGAGATAAGTCAAATTCTTGTGATCCGTCAAGACCACCACACGATGCTTGGCTCCCTCAAGCCAATGTCGCCACTCCTCAAATGCCCACTTCATTGCCAACAACTCTCGATTACCAACATCATAATTCCGCTCGGCAGGTAAAAACTTTCTTGAAAAGAAAGAACATGGTCTCATCACAGAGCCATCAGAGCTTCTCTGCAACAAGACAGCCTCTGCTCCAATCTCAGAAGCATCAACCTCGACCTGAAAGGGAAGAGAGACATCGGGCTGGCGCAAGACAGGAGCCGAAGAAAACTGACGTTTCAGCTCCTGAAAGGCCTCAACGGCCGCAGGGGACCAATTCGTCACATCAGAACCCTTCTTGGTCAAATCCGTCAAAGGCTTAACCACACTAGAAAAATTAGTGATGAAGCGACTGTAAAAATTAGCAAAACCCAAGAACTTCTGAAGACTCTTCACAGATGTAGGTTGAGTCCAGTCATGAATAGCCTGGACCTTGACAGGATCCATCTCAATAGTAGAAGGAGAAAAAATAAAGCCCAAAAAGGAAACCTTCTGGACTCCGAAGAGACATTTAGAGCCCTTCACAAACAAGGCATTGGCACGCAGGACCTGAAATACCAGCCTGACCTGCTTCACATGAGATTCCCAATCATCAGAAAAGACCAAAATATCATCCAGGTACACAATCATAAATCTATCCAGATACTCTCGGAAGATGTCGTGCATGAAGGAATGAAACACAGAGGGGGCATTAGAAAGCCCAAAAGGCATCACCAAGTACTCAAAATGGCCTTCGGGCGTATTAAATGCTGTTTTCCATTCATCGCCCTGCTTTATGCGCACAAGATTATACGCTCCTCGAAGATCTATCTTGGTGAACCAACTGGCCCCCCTAATCCGGGCAAACAGATCGGACAACAGTGGCAAGGGGTACTGAAATTTGACCGTGATTTTATTTAGAAGGTGATAATCTATACAGGGTCTCAGAGAACCATCCTTCTTGGCCACAAAAAAGAACCCCGCACCCAAAGGGGACGAGGACGGGCGAATATGCCCCTTCTCCAAAGACTCCTTTATATAACTCCGCATAGCGGCATGTTCTGGTACAGATAAATTAAAAAGTCGTCCCTTAGGGAACTTACTACCAGGAATCAAATTTATAGCACCATCACAATCCCTATGAGGAGGTAGGGCACTGGATTTGGGCTCATCAAATACATCCTGGTAGTCCGACAAAAATTCAGGAACTTCAGAAGGAGTAGAAGAAGCAATTGACACCAAAGGAGAATCGCCATGAATCCTGTCATGATTCCCCAATGGCATGGGAACATCAGAAACACAAAAATAACAGACTAGCTCTCGGGTGATGGAAACTCAAGCTGACCGTGACCTAAATCTACCACACAACTAACAGTAGCCAGGAAGCATTCCTACGGCTGCCTAGATGCCATGCGCCAGCCGGAGAACTAACTACGCCTGGAAGAGGAAGGAACAGACCTGGCTTACCTCTAGAGAAATTCCCCAAAGATGATAGTAGCCCCCACGTATATTAACGGTGAGTTCAGAGGAAAAGACATACACAGTATGAAGGTAGATTTAGCAAAGCGAGGTCCACTTACCAGATAAAGGAAGGATACAAAAGAGGACTTCACGGTCAGCTGAAAAACCCTTTCAAAAACCCATCCTGAAATTACTTTAAGACTCCTGTGTCAACTCATGACACAGGAGTGGCAATTTCAGTCCACAAGAGCTTCCAGTAACAGGAAATGACAAAACTGTAAACTGGACAAGAAAAACAAAACAATAAGGACAAGAGTCCACTTAGCTGATCAGCAGACTAGTAGCAGGAACATGCAACTGAATGACTCAGGTTACAATGATGACCGGCAAGGAAGTGACTGGAGAGCAAGGCTAAATAGGGAACTCCCAAAACTGATGGAAGCAGGTGAGCTGAGGCAGAAAAGCACACACAAGTCTCCAGTACCACCAGCCACCACCAGGGGAGCCAAAAAGCGGATCACAACAGTACCCCCCCTTAAGGAGGGGGCACCGAACCCTCACAAGAACCGCCAGGGCGACCTGGATGAGCCCTATGAAAGGCACGAACCAAATCCGAGGCATGAACATCAGAGGCAGTTACCCAAGAATTATCTTCCTGACCATAGCCCTTCCATTTAACCAGGTACTGGAGTCTCCGCCTGGAAATACGGGAGTCCAAGATCTTCTCTATAATGTACTCCAATTCACCCTCAACCAGCACAGGAGCAGGAGGCCCAGCAGAAGGAACCACCGGCACCTCGTATCTCCGCAACAACGACCGATGGAACACATTATGGATAGCGAAAGATGCCGGAAGGTCCAAACGAAAGGAAACAGGGTTAATAATCTCCAAAATCCTATAGGGACCGATGAACCGAGGCTTAAATTTAGGAGAAGAAACCCTCATTGGGACAAAACGGGAAGACAACCACACCAAGTCCCCAACACGAAGGCGAGGACCAACCCGACGCTGGCGGTTAGCAAACCGCTGAGTCCTCTCCTGGGACAAATTCAAATTGTCCACCACTTGTTCCCAAATCCGATACAACCGATCCACCACAGCATCTACTCCAGGACAATCCGAAGACTCCACCTGACCAGAAGAAAAACGGGGATGAAACCCCGAATTGCAAAAGAAAGGGGAAACCAAAGTGGCAGAACTGGCCCGATTATTAAGAGCAAACTCCGCCAACGGCAAAAAGGCAACCCAATCATCCTGATCCGCAGACACAAAACACCTCAAATACGTCTCCAAAGTTTGATTAGTTCGCTCCGTCTGGCCATTAGTCTGAGGATGGAAGGCAGACGAAAAGGACAAATCAATGCCCAACCTGGCACAGAATGCCCGCCAAAATCTAGAAACGAACTGGGTACCCCTATCAGAAACGATATTTTCAGGAATACCATGCAAGCGAACCACATCTTGAAAAAACAAAGGAACCAACTCAGACGAGGAAGGCAACTTCGGCAATGGCACCAAATGAACCATCTTAGAAAAACGGTCACACACCACCCAGATAACAGACATCCTCTGAGAGACAGGAAGATCAGAAATAAAGTCCATCGAGATGTGCGTCCAAGGCCTCTTCGGAATAGGCAAGGGCAACAACAACCCGCTAGCCCTAGAACAACAAGGCTTGGCCCGAGCACACACATCACAAGACTGCACAAAAACACGCACATCACGAGACAGAGATGGCCACCAGAAGGATCTAGCCACCAAATCCCTGGTACCAAAAATTCCAGGATGACCCGCCAGCGTAGGAGAATGAACCTCCGAGATGACTCTACTGGTCCAATCATCAGGAACAAACAGTCTACCAGGTGGACAGCGATCAGGTCTATCCGCCTGAAACTCTTGCAAAGCACGTCGCAGATCTGGGGAAATAGCGGATAATATCACCCCATCCTTAAGGATACCTGTAGGTTCCGAATCACCAGGGGAATCAGGCTCAAAACTCCTAGAAAGGGCATCCGCCTTCACATTCTTAGAACCTGGTAGATATGAGACCACAAAATTAAACCGAGAGAAAAACAACGACCAGCGCGCCTGTCTAGGATTCAGGCGCCTGGCAGACTCAAGATAAATCATATTCTTGTGATCAGTCAAAACCACCACCTGATGTCTAGCACCCTCAAGCCAATGACGCCACTACTCAAATGCCCACTTCATGGCTAAAAGCTCCCGATTACCGACATCATAATTTCTTTCGGCGGCAGAAAATTTTCGAGAAAAGAACGCACAAGGTCTCATCACTGAGCAATCGGAACTTTTCTGCGACAAAACCGCCCCCGCTCCGATCTCGGAAGCATCGACCTCAACCTGAAAGGGAAGAGAGACATCGGGCTGGTGCAACACAGGGGCAGACGAAAAGCGGCGCTTAAGTTCCTGAAAGGCCTCCACAGCGGCAGAGGACCAATTGGCAACATCAGCACCCTTCTTAGTCAAATCCGTAAGAGGCTTAGCAACACCAGAAAAACCAGTTATAAATCGACGATAAAAAATAAGCAAAGCCCAAGAACTTCTGAAGACCCTTTAGAGATGTAGGCTGCGTCCAGTCACAAATAGCCCGAACCTTGACAGGGTCCATCTCAACAGAAGAAGGGGAAAAAATGTACCCCAAAAAGGAAATCTTTTGAACCCCAAAAACACACTTAGAACCCTTTACACACAGAGAATTCTCCCGCAAGACCTGAAAAACCCTCCTGACCTGCTAAACATGAGACTCCCAGTCCTCAGAAAAAATCAAAATATCGTCCAAATACACAATCATAAATTTATCCAGATATTCACGGAAAATATCATGCATAAAGGACTGAAAAACTGAAGGCGCATTAGAAAGGCCGAAAGGCATTACTAAATACTCAAAGTGGCCCTCAGGCGTATTAAATGCGGTTTTCCACTCATCCCCTTGCTTAATTCGCACCAAATTATACGCCCCACGGAGATCAATCTTGGAGAACCACTTAGCCCCCCTTATGCGAGCAAACAAATCAGTAAGCAGCGGCAACGGATACTGATATTTGACAGTAATCTTATTCAGGAG